>NW_020664368.1:15439159-15518771 GCF_002925995.2 Terrapene triunguis | reverse complement strand
CCTAAAAGGACTTCTTGGTGAACTAAACTACTACTCAGTTGGGAGTCAGCATATCAGAATTTGGCCCTTAGTATTCTCCCTTATGAAATAATAAGCTTTTATGGTTAAAGGACAGGCATGGTTTATTTTCTATACAAATATTGCCATCAGGAAATGGTTATTCCCCCCCCATCATATTGCCAAGAAGCAAGGTCCTAGTGATTATTTCATTTGGATGCTTTTTCTGCCACTGTGCAACTGGAATCCAACTGTTAATAAAAGAATTTCAAAGGCAGCTTTTGAAAATGGAGCCAACTGAATAAGGGATCAGATTTTTCTGGAGAAATTATTTGTCTTTTCTTTTTACATTCTGTTTGATAACCATGCATGGGCCCGATCCTATGATCATCCTATAAGGAGGGAAATTGAAATGAAAGGGACTATTAAAAGTGAATGGATGTCAGTTTATTCTAACAAGGTATTTGAGATACTTGAATTATCCATTTACCACCTTTAAATCTCTAGAAAATTGAGTCAATTCCCTTACAGTTAAAATGACTTTTAAACATAAATTTGGCATAATCATTTTTGTTCATAAGTAATTATTAATTTATTGCTAAGTAGTCATCTCATAGTCATTATTAAATGTGTAATCCTCAAATGATGCATATGCATATAACAATCTCAACTGCCCAGCACTTCATTAAGGGATTGAAAACTGAGATATAAGTAATGACCATGAGGTAGATTTATCATTTTTATTTTGTTTTAAGGCCACAAGTTTGAATACATTGGTGAGAGCAGAGGAGGAGATGGCAGAATAAATGTCAAGTCCAAGGTTAAAGCATAAATTACACCAAAGATGGGTATAATTAACCTGGCTCCTTATCTTGAGTGTTTGGAGCAGAGAATAGGAAGGATATAATTGCACTGGAGAGGATGAAGTACACAGCTGAGCTATCAGGTCACAAAAATCTAAGCTGTGAAGAAATGCTAAGGGTTCGTGTTATTCTGATTGGAAAAGAAGATACTTTGAGGTGACCTCACAGAAGTCATTAGAGCTAGTCCCAACCCCAAAGTTTGATCCACATCTAAACTTTCTCAGAGTTCTGGTTGTGGGATCTGGTTTGGCCTATTATGGAGATAGGGGTTAAGTGAGAAATTAAGATCAAATTCATACCTCAAAGTTTTCTTGAGAACATATCAGAGTTTTGCTTTGGGCTCCATCTCTAAAAATTAGGAAGGAGAAATTGCTGAAATTTATGAAGTTTAATTGTAGTATAAAAAGCTCAAAAACACAGGACATAATCAAAAAATCAGACAAGGAGTAAATAGGAGAAAAATGTTCAATTCATAAGATAAAAAAATAAGGAATAATTTACTGTACAAGACATGGGAAACCATAAATATAACTGAGATCCAAAAACACCTAGATTTGATCCTTGAGAATGAAGGAATTACACAGTAAGTTAAAAAGGAAGGGGGATTAAGATAAGTGAAACAAAAAGCTGGCAAACTGGGTGATAACCTTTTCCTCCTTTAACACATGTATTATATTCTATTTAATTCGTTCACCCTTTACCTTCTTTTTGATCTGTGCGCATTGATCCCATAGACTGGGACTCACATGCATGCCTATAACTGGAATTTACAGTGAGCAAGTGAAATCAATGTAAGTGACATTTTCACTTAAATTCCATGGCAATATCCAGATACACAGAAATGTAGGTAATATATCTGGAGACAGAATACCTCTGCTTTTCTCACCGATGTCCCTGTATTGCACTGCAATATCCTAAAAACACAATATTTGGATTTTCATCAATTTAGAGGTTTTTATTTGTTTGTTTGTTTGTTTGTTTGTTTGTTTGTTTGTTTTTTGGGGGGTGGTAATTTTTGGATTTGATTGGGGGGGATTCATGTTGGAGTGGTGGAAGATATTTTAAAACTTTTGATTTCAAGGAAATCATAGTACTTTTCCTGTGATGTGGAAGACTCTAAAAACTACAACAGTTGGTTCCACTTTATTTCAAAACCTTTGAACTCAAAGCTTCCATTTTATCTGACATTTTCATTCTTATTAAGGGCTTGACCCTACACCTTTGAACTCAATGGCAGTTTTGCTATTTACTTCAATAAGGCCAGGGCCAGATCCAAAAGCATAGAGCATACAGTGTAGAACAGAATTCCTTTTAGAAATAACTGGAGTGAACCTGCTCCTTAGTGCATTTAAAGAAGCTTACTATTATTCCAGGAAAACCTGCTGAACTCCAGTGATTGTTGTAATTGTTGTTTAACTGAGCCATGGTCTAGAAAACAGTTTTGACTGCTGATAATGCAGGAGCAGAAAAAATGGACAACACCAGATACTGAGCCAAGTGAAACCCCTAGCCCAATTGAAGTCAATAAAAGTTTTGTCACTGATTTCAGTGTGGTCAGAATTTCACCATTGGCATAAATTGGCATAAGCTCTATTGAAACCTGTGTTTACACTACCTGGTGTTGATGAAAGACAAATATTTTAGTCCTTTATCTACCATATCAGCTGTTCTTTTTTTCTTTCAAGACACATGGACTGACAGGAACAATTGGGACTGTAGTCATCCAAATTTGGCAACAATTCACAGCAAAGTAACTCATCATTTTGATTCTGCTAGGTAACATATTGCACACAGCTCAGAGTAAAAGGCTGAGTGGAGCTGCTCCCTGTCTGGAGGATATGGCTGCTGGAAACAGATTTCCTCCCAGACTTCCTCAGTGCACAGAGTAAGAACTCCTGATGCAGTAAGCACCAGCTCCAATGTGACAGGCAGACTCTTCGGGTTACTACAAAGTAAGGTGAGAGGCCATCATCCCTACCTCTTGCGATGAATTGCATCACAGGAATACAGAGAGGGAACAGTCCCTGTGTTCCCCTGGAGTGCAAGGACTTTATTTTTGGCCAGGTTTATGTGGACTATGCAAGTGTGAAGGAAGGCTCCTCCGATGCACCAGGCACAATCTGACCTATAAATTATAAATCCTTTGGAGCAATGGATGTCTTGTTAAAAATTTGTAAAGCCCTGGTTAAAGGCATGATTATAAATATACATGATTTTTCTTATTGAAAATAATTTGAAAATGAACCTTCCCACAGTTCCAACTCTGTGCAAGCCTTATTTGAGGTCTGTTCCATCACCCCTAAGTATAACTAAATGGCAATTTACTGTATTAATGATTATTAAAATCTTCGTATTGCACCTCTAAGAGGCAGTCTCCCATTTTCATTTCATTGAATCTGGATAGTCCTAGCTTCCTATGAAATGCCTGATGTGTATTGGACATTGGGACAGCGTCTAAGATGATGTTTCCTTGCTTTTGACAAAGACCAGCTCTAAGCACCATTCAGAAGCAGTGGTGGCCTTTGGACTCACTCTTCACATCCCACAGCACACATCCTTTCTTAGGTTCCTTGATCTTAATATCATAGACATTACAGATGGAGACAATCTGTTAAATGGTATGTATATACCCCCGTATGTGCAGGATACAGTCATTTGCAGCCCTCCCAGTCCAAGACACATCAGTTATTAAATTAAATCTACACTCACTATTAGCCAAAAGAATAATTACAAGGATCATTTCCTAATAGAGAACTATTTCTCTCTGTCTCCTCTGCGTAGCTTGTTTCACTGAACAAATACCTTTCCAGGTAAACATATTAATCCCTAAACTAGCAGTCCATTTTCTTTGTTCTGTGCTCTTCCTTGTAGTTCATACAAACTATTGATCTTTGACAAACTGATGTTAAAAACACACTTTTTTGCAGTGACTTAGTATTGATAGTATCAACAATCAAATATCAGTCAAAAATGTGGAATTACCACCAATACTCCATATTTTTTCATGAGCCCTTGTAAACCCATAAACCCATGACATAGTAAATTGTAATATAATTCTGGTTCCTATAATGGCTTAAGGAAATTCTGAATGAAATAGCCTAAGTATCTGTTTGTGCACAAACAGGGGCTATTAAATAACTCTCTAAATAAAGAGGCATCCATGCCAATTAATAAGTCACTGTGCAGGAAGAAGTAAACATAGACTTAGGGACACAGAATTGCCAGATTATGTGAGTGAGATTCAAAATAGCAGTTAGCAGTGTGTTTTCCAAAAATAAACCACAGAATGATCAAGTTAATGTGTGTGTTTGGGCAATGACATCTCCTGGACACCAGAATAAAATCCCTGTGAATTTCAGAGTGGTTTTCCATCTGTGAAGAGTATATAGCACCAGAAGAGATTAAGATTCACTGTCACATACAATGAATTTTGCCAACATACCTCAAGTGTAATAGTTTGTTGTCCCATTTTTTATTCTGTCATTTTAGAGGAGACCTCTTATGGCCAAATATAGAAGGATAAAGTAATATGACTTTTCTGTACTATAAATTTGAGTTGTGTCATAACTAAAGCTACTTGGTTGGTAGATTTTTGCATTGTCTGTGTTTCTCTTTACCACTTTAAAATGTAGTGTATTTTTCAAATGACTGAAGTTCAATCCATGAAGTAAGCAATTGGTTAGGTGATACTGCAACTATTTCCAGATAATGGACTTGGGCCTCAGTAGTTACAACAAAGATATTCTCAATACCGCTAAAGTGGGAAGAGAGGAAAAGGCATCTCTAAACCATGTTTGCATTCCCCTATCCCCAGGACCAATCAAAGCCATTCTGGTCCCCAAAGTAACTTACAGGAACTTCGGGGCTGCTGTAAGTTGTGGCTGGACAAGCGTCTATGCCCCTAAAAAGTTGTTCTGGCAGTTGGGAATTACATAGGGATGCTGCTTACCTTAGGAGACAAAAAAAGAGGTGCCGCACAGTCACTGCACCTGGTCTGTGCCACCTGGAATTACTCACTAATCAAACAGGCATCCATGCCTAATAATAAATTACTCAACAGGGGGAATTTGGATGTGGAATCCTGTGGGAGCGACCAGAGAAATCCTAAGAATTGGGCTCAATGGCGATAGATAGATAGATAGATAGATAGATAGATAGATAGATAGATAGATAGAGTGTGTGTGTGTGTGACCCAAGACTATAAAAGAAACTACCAGGATAGAAATAGAATCCTTCTGTTTGGCCTTGTTTTCATTTTATTGAAGACAGTGGTGGTCACCAAACAAATATGAGTTTTATAGGTTGTATATGGGTTGCATTGGTAATTCTGGGAAAGTTAGGAATTGTAAATACTTCCTTTTGTGCTACTGCAAGTACTTTTAACATATATAATTAAGTTGTTTCTTTATTAGTAGTAGTATTAATAATAATAATAATAATAATAATAATTAATAATGTCCTTGTACCCAGAGGTCCTACTCAGGCATTGGGGCTCTTTTGTTCAAGGTATTGTATAAACATGTAGTAAGAAGAAGTCATGCACCAAGATCTTACAATTTTGATTAATGATAGGCTATAACAGGTGAATATACCAAATAACCGGTGGTAAGGGTGTTGGAGAGAGGGCAAGGTAATAGTAATATAAGCCTATTTTTGTGTAGGTAATGGTAGATGAATGATTTTTTTATTATAAAACCATGCATAAGGGTTTTTATAAGCACACATCATTTTGGCCTTCATTATATCATTCTTTCATTTTTTTTACTCAATTTATAGTTTTTCTCCCAATTCCAATGGTGCCAATAGTCCTCATATTGTGGCATGTTACAAAGGAAAAACATTCTACAAAACGACTGCAAGGTTCAATTATTGTGAATACGTAGGGTTGACCTTTCTGCTCCCGATCAAACCGGAAATTGTTAGTCAACTCATTCCTGCAGACCTCTGTAGAAAGGGAAGGGTAAAATGTCTTTTTAAAAGCTTATGAAGGAGGAATATAAAACTCGCTGTGACTGTAGGCAGCATTTGTACACTGTTATGAAGATGTAAACATTCAATCTACTAGAAAGCAGGGGGAAAAGGTAATTATAAAGGATGTGATGATGGCTCTATGTGCATAATGTGTTTATGCCAAAATCTAATCTGCACTTCATATTAGTCATGTATTTAGGATTTTTTAACATCAAAAGTGGTAATAACTTAGTAAGTTTATGCACAATTTAACAATGGGCTATCTGGGGATCTCAAAGAATAGAGTTTAATATATCAGTAAATGAGTGATCGTTGTACAGTCGCAAACCGCAGTGATAGCATTCTCACTTTCAGGCAGGGACACAGCAGCAGCAACAGCAGTGAGCAGTTCACTACCTATGCCACAAGCCCCACTGCAAGGAGCAGGAGAGCCTGAGCATCTTTAAAGAAGCCCAGACTCTGTTCTTTTGGCAATTCTCTCCCTCCTCTCCTCTGGTTGGGGATTCAGCAACAGGGGAGGGGATACCTTTCCCTTTTTGAAGAGTTGAAACTGAGAAATGAGAGAGATTTTGTCCTCTCCCCCCTCCCTCCAGCCAGGGAACCTCCACTAGGATTGAGGCTCCCAAAAGATTCTGCCTGTCTTAAGGAGCCCTCAGCTAGATTTTCATGGTATTTAGGCACCTTCAAATGCAGATAGACACCTGATGGGATTTTGAGAAGACCCAATGTGTCTAACTCCCAGTGATTTAATCAATTAAATGCAATGTTTTGGAAAAAAAAAGTCTGCTTTCCAAAAAAATGATTTTTTTTTACCAGCAAAACTAAATACTTGAAAACTTAAATAGTTCCATTTGGTAGTGATGCCATAGTGTGTCATTGGAGACATAGTTTGCATGCTCATTTCCTCACTCTCATCTATTGGCCAGGATCCCCAGCTGGACTACATCTCCCAGAACGCACCATAGCCAGGGACTCCCATGATAGGTCACCGTCCCTCTCCAAGTAGGAAAAAAACAGTGCATTATGGGAGATGTAGTTTGACCAGGGAGTCTGGGTTATAGAGGAGAATGGGAGCAAGGGGCATCTGAACTACATTTCCCATGAGGCACGATGACAACATTTCTAAATTAAGATATTTTGGGTTTTGGTGAACTTGCAGTTGAGGTTTTTCTTGTTGCTGTTTTTTACTCTGTTTTGTTGTTGTTGTTTTACTTGTTGTTCAAGCTCTAGCCACCATGCTACCAGCATAACCACCACAACTCCAGGAATAGACTGCTCCAGCTTGTTCCATTCCCAGGAGTCAGCCAGGTCATAGTTCCATAAAGGGGTCCAGCAGACTAGTCTTGTTAGTGGCATTAGTGAACCGTTCCTCAATTCAGTGAGGTACTTCACCTTTCCCAGCCCGCTCAGCTCAAGACAGCAGTCATGAACATTGTAAACACCTCGCGCTTTATCGTGCAGTTTATGCTGAACCAGAACCTGCAAAACGAGGTGAGGAGGAGTCGGCTACAGCAGCGCAGCAACGAGAGTGATGAGGACATGGACACAGAATTCTCTCAAACCGTGGGCCCCGGCGCTTTGGAAATCATGCTGTTAATGGGGCAGGTTATAGCTGTGGAATGCCGATTCTGGGCCCAGGAAACAAGCACAGACTGGTGGGACCGCATAGTGTTGCAGGTGTGGGACGATTCCCAGTGGCTGCAAAACTTTCGCATGCATAAGGGCACTTTCATGGAACGTTGTGACTTGCTTTCCCCTGCCCTGAAGCGCCAGATTACCAAGATGAGAGCAACCCTCACAGTTGAGAAGCGAGTGGCAATAGCCTCGTGGAAGCTTGCAACGCCAGACAGCTACCGGTCAGTCGGGAATCAATTTGGAGTGGGCAAATCTACTGTGGGGGCTGCTGTGATGCAAGTAGCCAAAGCAATCACTGAGCTGCTACTACCAAAGGTAGTGACTCTGGGAAATGTGCAGGTCATAATGGATGGCTTTGCCGCAATGGGATTCCTTAACTGTGGTGGGGCGATAGATGGAACCCATATCCCTATCTTGGCACCGGAGCACCAGGGCAGCCAGTACATAAACTGCAAGGGGTACTTTTCAATGGTGCTGCAAGCACTGGTGGATCACAAGGGAAGTTTCACCAACATCAACGAAGGATGGCTGGGAAGGGTTCATGACATTCGTGTCTTCAGGAACACTAATCTGTTTAAATGGCTGCAGCAAGGGACTTACTTCCCAGACCAGAAAATAACCATTGGGGAAGTTGAAATGCCTATAGTTATCCTTGGGGACCCTGCCTACCCCTTAATGCCATGGCTCATGAAGCCATACACAGGCAGCCTGGACAGTAGTCAGGACCTGTTCAACTACAGGCTGAGCAAGTGCAGAATGGTGGTAGAATGTGCATTTGGATGTTTAAAGGGTCGCTGGTGCACGTTACTGACTCGCTCAGACCTCAGCCAAACCAAAATTCCCATTGTTATTGCTGCTTGCTGTGTGCTCCACAATCTCTGTGAGAGTAAGGGGGAGACATTTATGGCGGGGTGGGAGGCTGATGCAAATCGCCTGGCTGCTGATTACGTGCAGCCAGACACCAGGGCGATTAGAAGAGCACACCAGGAAGCGCTGCGCATCCGAGAAGCTTTGAAAACCAGTTTCATGACTGGCCAGGCTACGGTGTGAAAGTTCTGTTTGTTTCTCCTTTATGAAAACCCGCCCCCGCATGATTGACTCATTCCCTGTAAGCAAACCAACCTCCCCCCTTCGATCACAGCTTGCTTTCAAAGGAAATAAAGTCACTATCATTTAAAAATCATATATTCTTTATTAATTGATTATAAACATAGGGAGAGAACTGACAAGGTAGCCCGTGTAGGGTTTGGGAGGAGAATAGGAGGGAAAGAAAAGGCCACTTCAAAAGTTCAAAATAATGACAGCCTTTTGCTTGGGCTGTCCACTGGGGTGGAGTGGGCGGGTGCACGGAGCCTCCCCTCCTCCCCCCCCCCCCCACGTTCTTACACGTCTGGGTGAGGAGTCTATTGAACATGGTCGGGGGGGAGGGTGGTTATACAGGGGCTGCAACGGCACTCTGCCGTTCCTGAAGCTCCACCAGACGCCGGAGCATGTCCGTTTGATCCCGCAGTAGCCCCAGCATTGCATCCTGCCTCCTCTGACCTTCCTGCTGCCACCTCTCATCTCGAGCGTCCTTCCTCTCTTCACGTTCGTCCCTCATGTCCTCACGTTGGTCCCTCCTGTCCTCTCATTCACTGGCATCTTTCCTGTACTTTGATACCGTGTCCTTCCACTCATTCAGATGAGCTCTTTTATTGCAGGTCGATTCCATGATTTCAGAGAACATTTTGTCTTGCATCCGTTTTTTTCGCCGCCTTATCTGAGATAGCCTTCGGGACGGAGGAGGGAGGCTTGAAAAATTTGCAGCTGCAGGAGGGAGGTTAAAAAGGGAGAGAAGTATTTAAAAAGATACATTTTACAGAACAATGCTTATACTCTTTCACGGTGAACAACACTATTCACATTACATAGCACATGTGATTTCAGTTCAAGGTCGCATTTTGCATCTTAATATTGAGTGCCTGCGGCTTTGGTGTTAGAGATCACAGACGCAGGTCTGGGCAACAGAATTCGGCTTGCATGCAGCCATGATAAGCCATTGTCTTTCGGCTTCTGCAGCCTTCCTAAAAGCAGCACCCTCCTTTCCCACATACCAAGCAAAGCCCATTGAGTGCTGCGGTTTTCCTGTTAACGTGCAGCAGCAGAAACCAAACTAACCCCCTCATCCAATTCTCTGGGATGATCGCTTTATCCCTCCCCCCACCACGTGGCTGGTATCAGGGAAGATCCTGCAGAAACAAAACTAACCCCCCTCCCATCCAATTCTCTGGGATGATCGCTTTACCCCTCCCCCCACCGTGTGGCTGGTATCAGGAAAGATCCCTGCTAGCCAAACGTGAAAAGCTCAAAGTCAGTGATCACACACACACACCCCCGCTTGGCTAACTGCAGGGAAGGATTTCTTTTCAGCCACAGGCAAACAGCCCAGTAGGAACGGCTACCCCTGTCCCCTTAATTAAATTCCCGTATTTTAACCAGGTTACCATGAACGATATCACTCTCCTGAGGATAACACAGAGAGATAAAGAATGGATGTTGCTTGAATGCCAGCAAACACCGGGACCATACGCTGCCAGGCTTTGTCATGCAATGATACCAGATTACTTGCTACTAGCATGGCGTGGTCAAGTGTCCTACCATGGAGGATGGAATAAGGCTGCACTGCCCAGAAACCTTCTGAAAGGCTTTTGGAGCATCTCCAGGAGAGCTTCATGGAGATGTCCCTGGAGGATTTCCGATCCATCCCCAGACATGTTAACAGACTTTTCCAGTAGCTGTACTGGCCGCGAATGCATCCCAAGTCCTCAGTGCAACTTAATCATTAAAGAACGCTTGCTTTTAAACTATGTTTTATATTTACAAAGGTACACTCACCAGAGGTCCCTTCCATGGCCTCATTGTCTGGGATAACTCCTTGGGAGGGTTGGGAGGGTACTTCAGTCAGGCTGAGAAAAAGATCCTGGCTGTTGGCGACAATGGAGTGCTGTGTGCTCTCCGCAAGCTCCTGCTCCTCCTCCTCCTCCTCCTCCTCATCTTCCCTGTCCGCAGAATCCTCAGGCATGGCTGAGATTACCCCCTACTCGGAATCCATGGTCAGAGGTGGTGTAGTGGTGGCGGCCCCCCCTAGAAATGCATGCAGCTCAGAGTAGAAGCGGCATGTCTGCGTCTCTGCCCTAGACCTTCCGTTTGCTTCTTTAGTTTTCTGGTAGGCTTGACTGAGCTCCTTAACTTTCACGCGGCACTGATATGAGTCCCTACTGTGGCCTCTCTCCATCATGCCCTTGGAGATTTTTTCAAATATTTTGGCATTTCGTCTTTTGGAACGTAGTTCTGCTAGCACGGAATCCTCTCCCCATATAGCGATCAGATCCAGTACCTCCCGTACGGTCCATTCTAGTGCTCTTTTTCGATTCTCGGACTGCATGGTTACCTGTGCTGATGAGCTCTGCATGGTCACCTGTGCTCTCCACGGTGGGCAAACAGGAAATGAAATTCAAAAGTTCATGGGGCTTTTCCTGTCTACCTGGCCAGTGCATCCGACTTCAGATTGCTGTCCAGAGCGGTCACAATGGTGCACTGTGGGATAGCTCCCGGAGGCCAATAACGTTGAATTGCGGCCACACTAACCCTAATTCAAAATGGCAATGTCGATTTTGGCGCTATTCCCCTTGTCGGGGAAGAGTACAGAAATCGATTTTAAGAGCCCTTTATGTCAAAGTAAATGGCTTCGTTGTGTGGACGGGTGCAGGCTTAATTCAATTTAACACTGCTAATTTCGAACTAAACTCGTAGTGTAGACCAGGCCAGAGAGAGAGACAGACAGACAGACAGACAGACACATTAGTAACATCATTTAAGGCACTACTGGAAGGCCCTCAGAAGTGTTATGTGATTCTGCACCACTGATAATGCAGGTCAGTATTTAATTGGCACAATTGAGCCCTAATTTACATTTAGCAAAGCAGGACAAAAATTTCAATACTATATTACTATGCTGTATTATATAATACTCACAACAAAGGCAGAAAAGAGTGCATCTGCCAGGTGCAGAGATTTTAAATCTACACCTTTTAAAGTATGGATTTTCATTCACAATATCTAATCTGTCCTTGTATTAGCCAGAAAAAGAATAATATAGTGTGATTTTTTTTCTGGCAAATCAGCTCTTATAAAATGGAAGATCAGACATGAAAATATGAAGTTTTCACAATTGCACCAGAATTATGTAATGTAAACGTGGCAGTTTCATCTCTGCTTCTGACAGAAACTAGACTATACCTTTTAAATTCTAGAATTTGGGTAATGATAAGAATAGTGATATTTTAGTGTTCATTTTTCCCAGCTCTGTGTAAAAGTTTTATGTTGTTATTATCTCTAGATTTTTTTCTGCTGTAAAAACATAACTGAATAATATTAACTAACACAAAACCTGGGTTCATTCCATCAGACTGTTGTCTGTTAAGTAACAATACCTTCCATGCTATGAAAAGTTTTCATGCCTTTATAAAATGTGACACTACAAAATAGTATGCAATGCATATAATTCATGATGGATATCCCCCATCTCCCTCCAAAATGGCCTCTACTACTCAGCAATACTGAAATTAGACAGTTATCAAAAATAATTTTCTCATCCTTGAACAATTTTTACACCATCATAAGCCTTTAATACAGTCGCTTCTATTCACTATTAATTTTTCAGAAGAAACAGACCTAAAGATCTTGACCCACAAGACAAGTTGCACAGGCATTGCATTCACTCCCTAGCAGCCATATGGCACAATTAACTGAGGCAAGGCCAGAGCTATGTACCATCTGTCAAAGTTACACGTCTGATGGGATACCAGAATCCAAAATGTCTGTCAAGCTTCTTTGCCAAAGTTTCTCACTTGGATGTGCAGGGACAAATGTGAAACTGAAGATGATTTTCACAAAGAATAAACATCAAAAACCATACCCTTATGACATAGCTGTGGCACTGTGCATAATTTTTTGTAAACATCAAGCTTGTATAAGAGTCCATTTCATCTGGTATTGATCTATAGTGCTTAAAGTGACTTTGCAATAGTCGGAAAATCTCACAGTGGGTGTGAAATCAACCTTTTTCATCACTATGGTTACTAAAATAAGAAATATCAGTTATTACCATATGAAAAACAATTTAATGTTAGCATGTCCACTTAGTGCTTCTTATTAATGAATAGCTTAGCTTGACGGCATGTATTTATATGAGCTCTATATAATGGATTTTAAAGATAGGGATTATTTGACCATACTGACAATCATTCTCTAATTCTGCATGATACCTCAAAATTGATAATCTAAATCATGAAAGATTAAGAGATTCCAATAAATATTATGACTAATTTAGTAAACAGATAAGATCATGCATACAGTAGGAAGTCAAAGCACAGGTCTCATTGGAAAAGTGGTGTGGACATGCTGCTGATGTCTGAATTAGCCAGAAATTCTTCTGGAGCTCTGGAAGCATAAATGTCAGATTGAGAGATCCACTACCTTGGATCAGTGACACTGGACAGCACACAAGGAGAGAGGATACCTTCTTCTTGCCCCTGCCCAGCTCCTTTATTCAGTGTTTCCAGCATTAGTGCAGCTCACTGTGCCTGTGTGTTTCACTCCAATAGAAGCTGGCCATGATGCTACGATATGAATTTCAGGAAGGCCAGCTGCAATCTGTCCCTTTGATATTAGCCATAAACAGGATACTTAATTATTTTATATCAGGGATCGGCAACCTTTGGCTAGCACATCCCTCAGCCCATGCCACTTCCCGCAGCCCGCATTGGCCTGGAGTGGCGAACCACGGCCAGTGGGAGCCGCGATCAGTTGAACATGCAGATGCGGCAGGTAAACAAACTGGCCCGGCTCACCAGGGTGCTTACCCTGGTGAGCCACATGCCAAAGGTTGCCAATCCCTGTTATATATTGTTCATTGACTTTTTTGGGATACAGTAATGTGTGTGTCAGACTTGTCCACCTGAGACCTCCAAGGCCAAAGCAGCATGGAGGAGATAAGGAGTGGTGGCATCTGTACATCAATACCAGCTAGCTAAAATAGAAATGGAAATGATTTCTTGACATTTTCAGTGATGTTTGTTTCTCTTTTTCACTGAAAATTCCCAACCAGCTTTAATGACTGTGAAGTGGGAGAAATGTTCCTAGTGTGGCATTGCCACTTCTCTCCTCACACTGGGCCATTTCGCTGGGGACCTGGAGTTGCCATTCACCCAGCCATGCCCTGACAGGCATATGAGGCTGGGCCTGACTTTGAAGTAGAGCTTGGAGCTGGTGGGTTGTTGAGCCCAGCTCTGAAGCTTCCACTGTTGCAGTAGGCTGCAGAATTACAGAACCTGTTCTGAAAACCAAACACAATCTCTTTTAGTCTCTCTTTTCCTAACCCAGGATAGTGTGAAGCGTGTGACAGCGAAATTCTGTGTGGAGTTAGGATTTGTATTTGGTGGCTGTACTTATGTTTTTCCTCCTTTTCAACGTCTCTAGACAATTTGTTTTAGCTCTGGGAATTGTTGTCCTCTCCCACTTCTTTTGCGGGGGAGGGGGGATAAAGAGGAGTAAACTAAAATCCTTATTCAGAGAGGTTGGGATTTACAAAGGATCCTAAGGAAGCTACACACCCAACACTCAGTGTCCATTAAGTCACAGGCTAAGAGTGTAGGCTGGGGCCAATCCCTTTAGGAGGCATCCCACTGTGAGACAGTTACCCATGCATGGACAGGAATCTGATGAGCACCTCATAGAGAATCTAGCCCTGAGCATGGAAGTGAATATCCAGCTGATGAGGTAGGTCTGCCCATTACAAACACGCTTAACTCATCTGAGGCCCTTGTGGCAATGTGTTAAATTCTGCTTTCAGTTACACCAGTGTGAATATCTGGTGCAACTCCAGTGAAATCAATGGAATTACTTTGGATTTATACTGAGTTAACTAGTGAACTAAGCAAACTTTGGCACAGTATCCAAAGCTCTGAATAAGAGTGTACAGCAGTGGTGGGCAACCTGCGGCCTGCGAGCTGCACCTGGCCCATCAGGGGAATCCACTGGTGAGCCGCGAGATAGTTTGTTTACATTGCTTGTCCACAGGCATGGGCTCCCGCAGTTCCCAGTGGCTGTGGTTCAGTGTTCCCGGCCAATAGAAGCTGCAGGAAGGGGTATGGGCCACAGGGACGTGCTGATTGCCACTTCCCGCAGCTCCCATTGGCCGGGAACGATGAACTGCAGCCACTGGGAGCTGCGGACGGCTGTGCCTGGGGATGGTCGATGTAAACAAACTGTCTTGCGGCCCGCCAGCGGATTACCCTGACGGGCCACGTGTGGCCCGCGGGCCGCAGGTTGCCCACCACTGGTGTACAGGCTAGCTCTATGGCAAGTCAGAATTGATCCAAGGGGCACCATGTTTTTCCAAGTCTTGTGGGCCCTTGGGGATGTGGAAACCGAGTGTAGTGGTGGCAATGCTGTCTTCTGGCTCAGGCCTGCCATGACTCTGTTCCAAGACAAACGATACCGGTGGTGTTCTGAAAACTCCTTCTGCTCATATTCCCTAAGGAGTGATAGTCTTGATACTGAAAAACTGGAGTCACACTGAGAACTTGGAGGCCATGTAATGAAGAAATTGGAAAGTCTCTCTGACATCTCACTTGAATGTATTCTCCCAGTCAGTCAGCTGGCTAAGAGGTGTCTGAATAGTACAGAGGTGATGTTCTAAGTATTTTAAACTATCACTAAAGTAGAGTGAGGTGTTGAGGCTTATTTGGCTGATTTTTAGTATTTTAAAAACTCTGTCCCTTTTATTTTGAGAGACTTAATCTGATAGTTTAGATTGTAGAAAACACTCTTGTTTAAAGAAACTGGTTTGCCAGGTTAAATGTTAAGGTCAGATGGGATCTTTATTGGATTACTTCTCTCACTTTCCACCTCTCTCCCTATTTTTTGCCTCTTTAATGCTGACTCTGATGGTCTTTCTTCCAAATGGCTCTCTAAACATCCGTGGGTGCACAGCTGGACAGGAAAGGATACAGCTATTGGAATTCTTGAAACTAAAGCAGGCCAGTGTTCATACTTCTTTTGCAAGAAATGCATCCAGCTTCCAAACTTGGGATACCTGTTTGAGAAGATTAAGGGAAAGGACATATTTTTGAACAATAGCTCTAGTATGGGTGTTGCAGAAGCTATTTCCTCCTTTGGTATAGAGGCACAGCTCCTTTTCTTAGAGGAGATCATACAGGGGCAATTTTTACAGGTGGGTCATACATATCAGTAATGTTGTTTTTAAGTTGTATGCTCCTCCTCACGGACTGGATAGCATCCTCTTTCCACAAACGCTTGTTCAAGTTTTAACCAGCTGTGACCCTGTATGAGAGGAAGACTATAAATGCTCCATTGATCTCATTTTAGGGTATGTTTATGCTTCAGTCAAGAGATGTAAATTCCACCTTGAGGTGACATACCCATGCTACCTCTGAGCAAGCTAGCCTACTCAAATTAGAAGCATAGCCATGGCAGCACAAGTGGTGGGATGGGCTAGCTGCTCCAAGCTACGATCCTTCCAAGATGCTAGGCATGTACTCGGCACAACTAGCCCCTCCCACGGCTTGTGCCGCCGCAGCCACTTTTCTATTTTTAGCACACTAGGTTGATAAGAGCTATCGCAGGTATTTTCACCTCCACCTCCAAGTGTACCTAGAAATCATTAAGAACCTATGGAAAAGGGCTTACTGGCTCTGGCCCTTCATTACTCTTTATTTTATTTTTTTTAATAATGGAAAACTGAAATTTGGGGGATTTTTGTCTATCAATGAAGAACTTGAAAATTTTGATTGAAATGAAGATTTTCCATCAACATTCTTTTATAAAAGAAACCATTTTTTTAACCAAAAAGTGTTTTAAAAAAGAATCAACCAGTTCTAGAGTTTGTAAACAGGTCACCGCCTCCCAAGCAACCCCTCATTGCCTGGGGTGGTTCTACAGCACCCTGCCTCAGTTTCCCCTTGTACGTAGGGCCCCTTAAAAAGTGCACACAGTCCAAATACTCCCCTTGGGGGGGAGTCCAATTTATAAGACCTGCACAAAGTCTCTCAAAAATAGACCTAAAACTTTTTTTTCATGAAAGGACATCCTATCCTATCTCCTAGAACTGGAAGAGACCTTGAAAGGTCATCAAGTCCAGCCCCCTGCCTTCACTAGCAGGACCAAGTACTGATTTTGCCCCAGATCCTTAAGTGGCCCCCTCAAGGATTGAACTCACAACCCTGGGTTTAGCAGGCCAATGCTCAAACCCCTGAGCTATCCCTCCCCACAGTCTTCACCCCAATTTCAAGCTGGGCCCAGCCCCTCCACCCTGAGGTTCTTGTCTTTTCTATGAAGCTCCTCTGAGAGTTCAAACAGAAACAGGTTCTTCCACCCAGTCCCTAGTTTAGCCCAGGTCTCCAACCTGATGATCTTTCTTCTCTGGGTCTTCACAGTTTTCTTCTCCTAATAGAAGAGTGTCAGTATTCCCCTCCTTGGAGCTGTGCTTATTCACATCAACCGCAGCCTTAGATCAGTTTCTCTAAGCTGACTGCACCTTCTCAATCTTATGTCTTCCTGAATTGGGAAGTAATCAGCAGGCAGCCCTCCTTCCTTGCTGGCATCTTTTCTGCCCTGCTGACTCACAACTCCATGCCAACACCCCTTTTTCTCTCTAGGCTTCTTCCTTAGGCCTGATTCAGCCACCTGGACATTATATCACACATTATTAGTCATCCTCCCCACCTTGGGTGATGTGCTAAACTTGTCACAGATGCACTTGAACCTTCCCTTAAAGGGTCCAGATATTCTGTGACAGTATGTTGTTATATATTGGTTAAAGATCTTGAGCTCTCCTGGAGGACTCACATGTCCCCTGAGTTAGAGTATTCGATCCCTGAAAACATTGTACAAACTTCCCTCTCCCTCCATGCTGTGGTCAGTAATTATTGTGGCAACCAGTTTGTGACTTCCATTGTTCCTGATATTCTGACCTAGACACAATGAGTGAAATCCTGGCCCCACAGAAGTAAGAGGCAAGTCTCCTAGTGACTTCAATGGAGCCAAGATTTCACCCAGGGTTTTTGATTGTTCATACCTGATTACTTTAAAACAAAAGAAAACACATTTTTGATGCTGTGGTCCTCAATGTTATATTTGGTCTTCAATGATCAAACCTCAATGTTTATTTTAGGAATGAAGGATAACCCACATGCACAATCTTTCTTGTTTATCTAAATTAATAGTTGCTCAGATTAAGGGCCACAATGTGCCATTGTTATCTTGGTGAGCACTTACTCAGGTGAGTAGTCCCTAAATTCATCACCTTGGCAAATCCCAAAGGAACATGGCCTCCTTGCAGATTGATACCACCTGGATCAATCTCTTTCCAGTTTATGTCTGTCACTGGCAGTTTTATCATGCCACCAAAAGCTTTTGGCCCTCACGGTGTCACTCCTGAATACACCTCAGAATTTTTTCTCTTCCTTTCTAATCATTTTTCCATACCAAGAAATCTGAACCAGTGCTAATGGAGGCAGTTGCAAGGTTTGACTTCAAATACTCTCATTTCATATCTTGTACTGCCATTTAATATGGAGTAGCTGACAAAAATTGAAAATGTCAGCCCAGGGTTTTCAGCCTCCCTCAGTGCCCACATTTCACTTTCATATAACAGAGTTGGTATATCCATGATCCTACAGATCCATAGCTTCGTGGCAAACATGTCCCCACTGAAACCACAGAAAGGCCTGAAACAGAGCAGCTGCTGCTGCAATACAAGTGTCCACATCTTTTGAGCATCTTGCAGCATTGCATGTGGCAGTACCCAAACATTTGACAGTTGCCACTTGTGTGATGGCCCATCTGGACAGGGTAATACTGAGCTGGTTGTAAACTGGAGCTGGAGGCTGCTTGATCAGAATGGCCAGGGAGTCTCTGAAGTAGCCATTTGCAAGTCACATGAAGAATAAGTAGTGAGCTGTGAAGGACATGATGTGTTTGGTGGTGTTCCAGAAACAATGGTGACTAGAAGAAATACTGATTCTGTAATTTCCAAGCTGGGCATAATTTGGGAATGTTTCAATGGCCATGGTGAATTAATGGTGCAGTTTGTGAAACTGGTGAAAATACTCAATTATGTATGCACTTGTGATGTCTGGTTTGTAGTTCTTGTTAGTTCTTTTCTATGAGTGATTTTTTTTACAAGAGCTACTATTAATTTTAAAATGCTTAATGTATCAGAAACCAATTTGTCAAATAAAGGTTTTTCAGAGTCACTTTTCTCTCTCTCAGAAGTATTTAGACTGAAAGCCTCGCTTTATTTTGACTTTTTTTTAAACTATCAAAGTGCAATATCAAGAGGTGGTGAGACAACTCTCTAATAGTGAAATATTTTCTTCTAATAATTCAGGACTAGAACTGTCAGTCTTGTACATATTTAGTGTAATGTATACTATAGTTACATATGAATGATCACAAATCCTCCAACCTCCCCCCATCTCTCTTTAGCTACACTCTATTCCTCTTACATTTTCCTTGGTTTTATTTGTTTTTATATGTAGAAAAAGTGAGACTCCAACATTTGTAGTGATATAGAATTGACGTTCCTAAGGCCTGGTCCACACTACCCCCCCACTTCGGACTAAGGTGCGCAAATTCAGCTACGTTAATAACGTAGCTGAATTCGAAGTACCTTAGTCCGAACTTACCGCGGGTCCAGACGCGGCAGGAAGGCTCCCCCGTCGATGCCGCGTACTCCTCTCGGCGAGCTGGAGTACCGGCGTCGATGGCGAGCACTTCCGGGATCGATCCCAGAACATTGATTGCCTGCCGCCGGACCCTCCGATAAGTGTAGACGTACCCCCAGTCAAGCCATGGTTAAAAAAATTCTGTCCCAACCTCATAAACAGTGGATACAAACTAACGACAACATAACTGTGTCTTCTAGTCCTGAGTAGACAAGAGTGCCGAGATGCAGAACTCCAGGGAGACACATGATGTCCCACTGCACAGAGTGAACAATGAGCATCCCTTAGAAAGGTGCAACTTATACTCCCCTCTGCAGCTGGCTAGCTCTGTGAGCTTCTGCCAAGGGGCCTTGGCCTCTCAACACCCATTTGAGGTGGCTCAGGCTGATAGGGAACAGTCCTGTTCTACAAGAATTTGCAAGGACCAAACTCTGATTTTCACTGTTGGCTAGACTGTTATTTTATTTTTGTAAAATGCCTAACAATGAGGACTGTAGAAGGTAGTGTATGCTTAGTTCCCTGACAATAAGTTAGTACTTCTCTTTGGCATAAGGATGCTAAAAAGAAGAGCTTTGAAGGCTGCCGTATTTTAACATAAGCTATCAGTTATTTATGTTGATATGAAAGGATTTTGAACTGCGCTATTTTGTTTCCAAGTACAGCACTGGAAAACATTGCTCTGCCACCATAAACTGAAAAGAGGAGAAAAACTGGAATAAAAATAATTAAACTGGTAAGAAATGGTAACAGTAGATCATAACATTAAGATGCATGAGTTAACAAGTAAGTATATATGAAATAAATAAGGTAATTGTTTATAATTTAAAAATTTGGTAAGTGTAAGTGTGTGTACAATGTTGGCACACAGCCAAGGACAGTGAATTGGAAGTTTAAACAGGTTAGCCTCTGACTGGTGTGTTGGTAGGACGAGTGTGGACTGAAGTCAGGTAAAGGTCACTGCAACACTGCAGGGCGGGGTCAGTCAGGCCTGCTCAGTAAATTTATGCAACAGCTTTGACTGACAGCCAGATTTAGCAGTTATGATCGGTGTATAAGTATGGACCAATCAGAGAGGGTCTGAAGGTGACTGGAGGACAGTATGCTAACGCTAGGATTGAAAAATAAGCCAACCAGAACAGGCCAAAAACTGTATATAAGGCAGAGAGCAGGCAGGCAGAAGTCAGGTTAGGAGCAGAAAAAGAAGAAGGAGAATATCAGAGAAACCCGAAAGAGCAAATAACAGCAAGGAAGAAGCAACTGCAGAGTGACAGCAGCAGCAACTGGCTGCTGGGACACAGCAGAAAAGGATCCTGAGACACATTAGAAGGATCCTTAAGACAGAGCGGGGGGACGGGACGGGGGACTATGGAGAGTAAGGACATCAGCCATAGGATAGGATATAGAATAGAAATAGGGTTAATGAATATGTATGATTGTGATGATAAAGATGAGTGTCTGTGGTGTGTATGTCTATGCTACTATTAATAAAGTTTAGAATTTATTAAGATTGCTGTCAGTGTCTTGCATATCACTGATCACCATTTGCAGAACATAATCACCTAAGCCATTCCAACTGTATGCCATTACAGTATTGGCTACTTTGACATGTATACCTTTGCTAAGGTACTTATGTTTTAATTTAAGTTTAGATTAATTGTATTTGGAAAGGTTGGTTACACTAAATAAAGAAAAGACTTTGTTTTGGAAAAGTACTGCCTGGGTGTCAATCCTTTGAGCAGAAGTTCTGTGTCCATGATCTAGTCTGTTCTGGGGAGTTTCCTGGAGGGTATAGGGAGATCCTTGGTGAACCCTGGCAATTCTACTAGGCAGGCCCCCTCCTTTCACCTTGCAGGAACAGATTAATAGGTCACCATCTTGGGAACCAAGAAGTAAGCAATAGGATGACTATTCTGGGACCTCTGAGTCTGTTCTTAGGGTAACAATGGCAGATGTGTATACTGAATTGTGGTATTGTGGTAGTATCATTGCATTAGCATCAGCGTTGTTGGGTTTTTTTACATTTAAGATTAATGGATGCTCTTTTTTCTTGCTTTTCATAGCTCAAACTAGAAAGAAACATGCACACTTTGTGGACAAAGGAGAAAAAAATACATATGTGCACTAAGTTCACATGTGGCACACAATACAAATGGATCACTTTAGACCTCATCCAAAGCCCATTGAAGTCAATGCAAGTCTTTCCACTGATTTCTATTATCTTTGGATCAAGCCTTTTAAGCCTGATCAAAGAAACACCAAGAATGAAACACCAGGAATGAAAAGATGATAAGTTCACCTGAAATGTAACCTCTGGTATGTGTCTGTTTTATGTGGTCTTTACTGGGTTGAGAGATGAATCAAGTAAAACCCCTGATCACCCTTAAATTGATGAGCTTTTATATTTGGGGGAATAGAACTGAATCAGGAACTGATCAAACAAAAACCGTGGATAAGAACGTACAATACCTAAAGTCTGTGAAAGCTCGTGTCCAGGTTGCAACTTAATCTGTAGCCCTGAACCATCTCTAGGTTAGAGTAGTTAGTCAGCTATGTAAAGTACTGAAGCATCATGTGATATACAATAAAGAAGGGAAGTGAATGAAATGTGCTGAAAGCAGTGTCATAGGACAGTCAATACTTGAAAGAATGCTCTGTTCTGTGACATACAGTATACAAGAATAGGCCACAGGACATCATGTAAAGAACTCTTGTATAAAGTGGTGCATTTCTTACCTTTTAAAGATCAAGATTGGCAGCATAACACCTATATGTTGCATTCCATATCTCCATTTTTTTTTTTAGAAAATATTCCTTTGAAGACCTTTTCCCAAATAAATATTTCATGCAGGCAACTGATTGCCATGGCAATAAGTTCTCTACAAGTCATTACATCAATATTTGATTCTGTGTTTGTGAGTCAAGCTTCTTGTTAAGTGATGACCATCAGGGCTTGGACACAGCTGGTTATGCATCCATATGCCACACCTCTCTGAGCCCACCACTATCTTATCCTGCCCCTTTCTCTCCTGTATCAATGCCACTGACCAATCAGAGTTGCTCCATAGGCTGAGGGAGAGCGAGGGCCCTCAGAACATGCAGCAACTAGTGCTTCCTCCTTGAAAGCATAAGGTTGTAGTGCACTAGCTCAGAGTAGGCTTAGGAGCAGCTCCCCCTGTCCACTATGTTCCCCATCCAGTGTCAAGATTCTAACAAGGACAGTCAGGATCAAGGATCAGGGCTGGGTCAAACCTGATGGTGGCAGAGGAGATCACAATCAGGTTCCAGGCCATGGTTGATATCAAGGGTCAGAGCCCAAGTTGGGTTTCAGGGTGTGGGTCAGGAGACAAAGTCCAAATCAAGCAGAGGTCAAAGCCAGGATATTGAGAGCAGGGAGCAGGAATAGTCATGGCAGCTACAGGAAATCCACATTGTTGTCTGGACACTTCCTGGAATGCCCTTTGCATTTATATAGGGCAGGGAGCCAATCAGGAGCCATAAGGCTGCTGCCTGTCAAGTGCCTGGAGGTGGGACCTCCAATGATCTGTGTCCACAGCAGGTCATGGGCAGTGTAGCACAAGCTGGCTACAGCTGCTATTGGGATGCCAGCTGATTGCAGTCCTGTGTTCTAGACCTGTGGACTCTTACACTGCACCCCTATAGGGTGCCCCCTGTTGGCCTCAGTTTGTTGGAATGGGCCAAATGACAGGATGCCGCTCGGTTGGAGGCATGGTCTTGGAATGTGGGTTCCCAAGATCATTCTTCTGAGATATAGCCTTCTAGTCTATGAGGTGCCAGAGGGAGCCACGTTTGATTTTGGAGTCCAGTATCTTGGGGATCCATACTGGAGGGGATGGTGGTTGAGCCCAGTGAGCAAAAGGTTGTCAGTGTAGGGTTTTAGCAAGGATACATGATAGCACTGGGTATATTTTGAGGGAGATGGGTAAATGAAGCTTCATAGTCACTGGATTAATTACCTGGCTGATGGAATATGGCCAATTCTATCAGTGGTCCAGTTTATGGAGAGGTCTTTGGGTGAAAGACACACTTTTTGACAGACGGTGAATGCCGGGCCTTTCTGTCCTTTGTGGTCAGCATACCACATGTAGTCCTCCTTGGCATTGTCCAATGGGTCTAGAGTTCTTCTTGAACTTCATGGATCTCCTGCACACCAGTCAGCAGCAACAGGATTGGTTGAGTTGATGGGTATGGCCAGGTGGAAACAGGGGTGGAAGCCTCAGTTTGCATAGAACAGACTCTGCCCAGTGGAGACAAGGTTGCAATTGTTACAAGCAAACTCTGCTTGGGGTAGGAATCTCAACCGGTTGTCCTGGTGGAAAGTCATGAAGCATGTGTTCCAACATTTGATTTGCTCGTTTGGACTGACCATCAGGTTGTGGTGAAAGGCGGTGGATGTATAAATGTGGACTCCAAGCAATCATAGAGATTTGTGCCAAAACTGCAACACAAACTGCAGACCCCGAACAATTGTGACTTGCTCCAGGAGCCCATGGAGATGGATGACATGATTAACCAGAGCTGGACTGTTTCTTCTGCAGAGGGCACGTGTGCAATGGGGACAAAGTGGGCCATTGTCAACTGGTTGACCACAGTGAGAACTACAGTGTGCCCGTTAGACATGGGGATCTCGACTATGAAGTCCAGGGTAATGACCTCATTCGGAGCCACCGAAAGGTGTGGGCCAAATGGAGGATTTTAAGGTGCCCCAAATGGCCTGTTAAGGGTGAGTATGACAGAGCCACAATACTTCTTACTAAGGGGGTTTTGACAGAACATACAAGTGGCCCTTGTCATACAGCAAGTCATCCTGGCCCTGGTGTTGGCCATGGCTTGCTGTCTCAAGCTCCTTACGAGGGTGTTCCTTCTCTGTAGCTGAATGACGCAGTGACATGAGAGCTTGGGGAATTGTAGCATCCAGGAAGTTTCAAGGGCTTAAGAATGTGTGGGGATGCTACGTGGGGGTGGGGGAGGGAGTGGTCCTGGCTGGTGAGATATTCTCCTTTCCAGGACAAGACATCAGTGGTCTTGTTCTGAGGACTCAGATGGTACGTGATGGTGAAATTGAAGTGTGTGAAGAACAAGGCCCAGCTAGGCTGCCACTGCTTCAATGCTTTGGCTCAGTGGAGGTGCTCTAAGTTTTTATGATCCCTGTATACCTGTACTGGGTACCAAACACCCTTCAGAGAGTGGCACCACTCTCCAAAGGCCACTTTGATGACTAGAACCTCCTTTTCTAGAATGTTGTAATTCTGTTTGGAAGGAGAGAGCTTCTATGAATAGTAGGCACAATAGTTGAGGTCCTGTTGAAGACCACACATTTAAGAGAGTATGGCCTGATTTGCCACATTGGAGGCATTGATCTCGATGATAAAGGTTTGTGCTGTGTCGGAATAGACAAGAATTGGGACACTGGTAAAGATTATACTGAGCTGGTCGAATGCTTGTTGGGCCTCTGGAGACCAGGTGAGGGTGGCGTTTTTGTGGAGAAGCACTGTCAAAGGGGGGTTGGACTGAAAACCTGAAAATGAAGCAACTATAAAAGTTAGTGAACCCCAGGAAGTGTTGCAGCTCCTTGATGTTTTGGGGGAGAGTACCCAGGTCCATAGCACCTCCATCTTCTTGGGGTCCATTCAGAGGCCCTCAGTGGACAAGATGTAGCCCAGGAACTCCACAGACCACTGGTTGAAGCTGTGCTTTTCCAGCTTTGTGTACAGGTGTGTTGGTGGAGCCATTCCAGGATTGACCAGACGTGCTGGGTGTGTTGCTTAGTACCCTTGGAAAAAAAGTGGATATCATCTAGGTAGATTATGACGTACTAGTCTAGGATGTCCTGGAAGACCTCATTCATGAAGTGCTGGAATGTTGCAGGGGTGTTTGTGAGGCTAAATTGCATTAACAGGTACTCATAGTGGCTGTATGAGGTTTGAATAACCATCTTCCACTTGTCCCCACCTTGGATACAAACAAGGTTGGTGATTCCTAGAGCAGACCTCACTTCTGAGCTACTCTAGGAGATAAGCCTTAGAACTTGTGTGGGATAGTGAATATAAAGACTGCACTGGCTGTGAGGTTCCCTGCTACCTATTGAAAAAGCTGTGTTAAGTGGTGGAACCTCAGAACATGACATTGTGGGAGCAGGAAGCAACAATGGCTAGCAACATCAGAGAGACAGCTGCCAGTGGTGGAACAGAAGCAGCAGCAGTAGAGAAACAGCAACAGTTGTGTCAAGGCTGATTCCCCACTCTGGCACTTTGAGTGCAGAAGGTGGAGGCCTGCAAGGTTCTAAAAATTAATACTGGCCACTCCAGGCTGGTATTAAACTCCCAACATTACAGCTTTTCTCTGACCTTGGATGGGTAGATGCTGCCACCACCCAGGTGCAAAAAAACCCTTTAAACCCAGGAAGGCACACTTGGGAATTCCTCCCTGTGGGGTACCCTCAATCCCTTTCACACACACCTTCCCCAGGAAGAGCTGAGAAAGAAAACAAAGGAAATCATCTGTTGCCACCAGCTAATTAAACAGCATATGCACAAACCTCTTAGGACACAAAAAAACAATAATGTTCTTAAAAAAAGGTAAATTTTATTAAAAACAAAAAGAAAGTAAATACATCTGGAACTTGGGCTATTGCTAGATTTAAAAAGAGCAAATATAATAATTAAGCATCAAGAATGGTTTTCTTGAGGTCCAGCTTAATGATTATAAGCAAAACAAAAGCACTTGGGGTTAGCACAGAGGAATCCACAAGCCTTACAGAAATAAAAGAGATAAACCTAATTGCGTCTTTCTAGACATTTCCTGATCTACTTACATATCTGGGATTTCAAATTGAGTAGTTTCTAGGTATGATCTGGTGATTTTCATACCTGCTTCATAGATTTTTACAGCATAGCTCCAGCCCTGTCCTGCTCTGTCCCCCCTCTCCGGAGAACAACAAAATACAGACAAAGGGAAAGTTTTTTCCCCAATTTTAAAAAGTTCTAGCCCTCCCATTGGCTCTTTTGGTTAGGTGCCCAAATGCTTCCTTTTATCTATGGGCTATTTTAACCCTTTACAGGTAAACCAAGTAGAGAACAGCTACTAACAGGGATTTTGTAGCTAACTGTCTGGCTGGGTGTCCATAAAAGGGAGCTACCCCCCCCCTTCATTTATCACAAGTTGTGAGACAGTTGCAGAGGCAGCAGCAAAGCATTGCTTGACACCCCCCTCCCAGGATGTGAAGTGACCCCTGTGAACACACCTCTGTACTTTGGGATTTTGCTAACCAAAGACACAAATGTGAGTGGGGTGCAGCGGAGGGAAAAGGGAGTGATATGTTAAAGGGAGATTTGTTTGTTGAACTTTTCCATTGCAAGGTGTGAAACTCAAGCAAAGGACACTGCCCAATATACTGTGGGGTCGGGTTTGCTTATGTAACATAGTTTTGAATGTGGTTGTGTGTTTTCCCAAATTAATGCTTTGTTCCCTTTCCCTTTTAATAAAAGTTCCCTTTTGTTGTACACAGATTCAGTGCTTGCACATGGGAAAGTACTGCCTCTAAGAGGCACACAGGAGAGGTGTTTAGTTTCCCCAGATTACTGAGTGGGGGCTCGAGCCGCTTCTGTTTTTTGTTGTTAAGAGAAGCTACTAGATGTTGAACCCAGCCCTTGTTGCTGCTGACTCCACCTGGCAGAAGGGTGACAGTAATTGTGATGGGAATCTGTATTGTGTGGGTATCTGCATCATATGGACATGGGAATTCTGTGGGAGCGTCTATATCAGCTGTGTGTATGGAGATGTGTATTGGCAGTAGATAGAGCGTCAAAGGGAACCACCTCCTTCTCTCCCCCCCCCCCCCCCGCCTGCTATCTATGACATCAAATCTTTCCTTTCTAACTGCACAAAAATTGTTGTTCTCTCTCCACATCACAGCCAAGAATTAATAGCTGATGATGTAGTGGGGCTTTATAGTAATAAGATTTCATTAGTTTTTACAAAATGTATTATAGCACTTGTACTCATGTACTGTGAAGTGTTATAACAATTGATTAAAACTAAACTGCATAATATAAAGAAAATGAACAAAGAATATGCTTGCTTGCCTTGTACATGTTCGATTATTGTACTCTTTACCCTGCTTACATCACAACATTCAGTAACTCACAATGGGTCTCTCAGTCTTTAGTGCAAATTAGCAAGATTCTGTCATATTTGAAAATACCATATGAATGGGTAGAGTACAGAATTTCTTAGTGCATTGATCCTCTCCTTTCTTATGTGTTTGATATTTCTGCTGCTGTCTTTTTATCTACCTATCACATTCATGCTACAATTTAGTCTATAAATAAGCTGTAATACAAGCCTTTGAATAAGTAGCAGTTGGAAATGTAAAGCCCAATTTAACTCCCCTGGAAGTCAATGGGAGTTTGGCCATTGATTTTAATGGAGCATGACTCCTGCGATAAATAAAGTTGGGGGGTAGCTCCTGTTGATGGACACTCAGCCACCCAGTTAGCTGTAAAATCCCTCGTGGTAGTGTTCTTTACTTGCATTGCCTGTAAAGGGTTACCCAGTTAAAGAAAAAAAAAAGTGGGCACCTGACCAAAAGAGCCAATGAGAAGCTAGAACTTTCAAAATTGGGAAAGAAACTTTCCCTTTGGCTGTTCTCTCTGGGCTGGAGGGACAGAGCAACCATGCTATAAGCAGCTTTAAGCCAGGTATGATCATAAATCATCAGCTCATACCTAGAACTACTTATCTGAACTCCAAATGTGTAAGTAGATCAGAGTGTTTAGCTAGACACGATCAGGTTTATTTCTGTTTATTTTTTAAGTCTTGTGGATCTCCTCTGTGCTAACCCGTGATGCTTTTGTTTGCTTGTAACCTTTGAGCTGAACCTCCAAGAAAGCTGTTTTGGGTGCTTAAGTTTTGTAACTGTTTCTTTTAAGATCTAGCAAAAAGCCTAAGTTCCAAATATATTTTTTCCCTGTTTGTTTTGAATAAAATTTACCTTTTTTTATGAACAGGATTGGATTTTTGGTGTCCTAAGAGGTTTGTGCATGCTGTTTGATTAGCTGATAGCCACATCTAATTTCCTTCATTTTCTTTTTCAGCTCTCCCCTGGAGTGGGGGTGAAAGTGCTTGAGGGTACCCCACAGGGAGGAATTCCCAAGTGCTCCTTCCTGAGTTCAAAGGTCTTTTTTTTTTTGCATTTGGGTGGTGGCAGCATTTACCAAGCCGAGGTCAGAGAAAAGCTGTAATTTTGAGTGTAATACAAGCATGTAGTGCCAAGTATTAATTTTTAAAATCCTTGCGGGCCCCCACTTCTGCACTCGGAGTGACAGAGTGCGGATTCAGCCTTAACAACTCCCCAAAAATGTTAAAGATGTACTTTAGACTGATGGACCTGATCACAAGCCTGGCACAATCAGCCACGCCTGGTTCAGTCAGTAGCCTTTTCCTCAGGGGTCTGCCTATTGTTTAACACACACACAAATTGGAAACTGGAACAAGAACAAAAAGTTACAGTACTGTTCTTCAACTGAGATTGTGGGATAGTGTCATCTTTGGTAGCTTAATGAACTGGACCTTCCCCCCAGCTTAATGGAGTCTTCAGGCCTTTCCTGCCTCTCACTGCCTTCTGCTGAAGCTGCAGAAGAATACAGTCCTATCCCTCTCTTAGTACCTCACCTCATTCATATGCCCTGGCTGGCAATCATCAGCCCCAATCACTAAATACTGTCCAGCGGGGCCAGATGATTCACAGCACCTGCCATTTAGATTCCTTTCCAGAACAGGGCTGGCTGCTCTTCACCCCCTTGACCTTCGAAGGGACAGACTGTCCAGTTACAAATACAATTAATTATTATTATTTATTATTGTTATTATTATTTATTTTATTTTATTTTATTTGAATGTAATGTAATTTAATTATT
The DNA here is from genome assembly GCF_002925995.2 of Terrapene triunguis. Classification (NCBI taxonomy): domain Eukaryota; kingdom Metazoa; phylum Chordata; order Testudines; family Emydidae; genus Terrapene; species Terrapene triunguis. The sequence goes on along the minus strand of NW_020664368.1, from coordinate 15,489,581 downwards.
TTATTTTATTACAGCACTTTAAAATGTGGCAGATATGCAGCTCTTATGGCATCCCACTTCATAGGTTGTGAAGTCATGTCTCACCAGCTTGTGGTTATTGCTCATATCTTCTGAAGAAAACCATGGCCATTAGGAGGATGTAAAACTTTGCTTTCAATTGAAGAACATGCAACCCTTGTAAATGTGTATTCCTTTACATTGCTTCTAATGCTATTACAATTTCATGGACACACTGCTCTCTGATAATGAGCCCAGAATAGGAAAGCATATGATATTCCCGGGGTTCCAAGCAGATATTTATGTCCCTGTAGTGGGGCAGTCACCTCACTCCCTGGCTAAGAGGGGTTAAAAGCAGCCCTAGAGAGGGCTGCAGCTGAGAAAAAGGATAGGCTGATTGGGGAAACAGCCATAGCTGGGGCCATGCCCCAATCAGGCCACAGCTGGCCCTATAAAAAGGCTGTGAGGCAGCAGCTTAGGTAATCTCTCTCTAGCAGTGGAGAGCGAAGGACTTAGCTGTCTGGGATCTGAGCAGGGTGCCTGAGGTGGAGCAGGGCTAGGCAGGGCAGGGCCAGCTCCAGGCAGCAGCGCAGCAAGCTGGTGCTCGGGGCGGCCCATGGAAGGGGGTGGCACGTCTGGGTCTTTGGCGGCAATTCGGCGGCGGGTCCCTCAGTCCCTCTCGGAGGGAAGGACCGGCCGCCGAATTGCTGCCGAAGAATGAAGCAGTGCGGTAGAGCAGCTGCCAAAGTGCCACCGATCACGGCTTCCCCCCACTCCCGCCCTTTGCTGCTTGGGGCGGCAAAAAAGCTGGAGCTGGCGCTGGGGAAAGGCAAAGGAGCGGGGAAGCAGCCACTGAGGCAAGGTGGGGATAGAGGGTTGGGGGTTCCCCTGGGGAGGGGAGACCCAGATTGTGGGTTACTGCAGAGAGCAGAACCCCGAGGGAAGGGGCACCGGGGTCTGGGAGGGACACGGGGGGCCTGAGGCAAGCGGAACATCGGCCAGCAGAGGGCCCTCGGAGCTGGAAAGCTAATTTCCAGGACGACTAGCTGGGGGCGCCGTGCCGGTGAGTCTTTGCCCTGCTACGGTCCCCCTCCTGGTGCTTGAATCCTTCCTTTTTCATTCTTTAATCCTTTCCTCATATATATCATTCACAATAGCTTGTCAATGCTTTGAGAATGGGAAATATCTGTTTTTTTGGAGTCCTGAGCCTCTCATCCTGCTGAAATAAAAATATGATACTAATGGAATTTTCTTATTATCTTTCAACGTTAGCATCTTCTGTAGCATTGAAATATCTGAATTCACATCCATTAGTCACCTTTCATTGCTGTTAGGCTGCTGTTGTGTGTGGTTTTTACCTTCTGTTCTCCATTAACCCATCCTACCCTATCCTCCTTCTCCTGAACAAATAACATTCAACGCTTTCAAAGGAACCATATCTCGTTTCTGTTGCTTATAGGATATTCTGCATCACTAAGGATTCCTGTGTGTGTTCTGGCAACCTGACATCTAGCAAAGACAAATCACAGATGTTTTGCAAATATCAGGCATGAGCATTCTGTGAAATCCATTAACCTAGCTATGTGAAAGATGAGGGCTCCCGTGAATCCATTGTGGTCAACAGTCTCTAAGATGCCTTGGTTAAGTAAGCAAAATAAGTAATGGCATGACACCTTCAAAAAGCAGGCTTACTCCTGGAGTATCTGTCATCACTGGGCAATTAGTGTTTCTTGTCATTTGATAAAAAGAAGTTCATAAAGAAATTGGGGGGGGAACACACCCCATACTCTTACTTCTAGCTATAGATGAATGTGCTGTTGAAAGTGTACAGTTCATGAACCAGAAAGATTACATGCTTCTTCCATTAACACCCTGAGAATATTTCAAAAGGACTTCAGAATTTTTTAATCAATACAAAATATGCCAGATATATGTAACAACCAATCTCATTCATCCACAACTATCCTCAGTAGAATGGTTTGCTTAATGCATATGACACATAGTATAGTGATATGCAAGTGTCTTGAGAGCCGGTGAACACAATCAAAGGCAGGAAAGAGGCACTGTTAATGCCCTTCCTTCTGCTACTTTGTTAGAACAGATCAGAGTGGAGGTCACCATATCATCTGTAGGTGATAATGGATTGACTTGGGATGACTTTTTATATTTGACTAACATCTTTCCTGTAAAAAGAACGGGAGTACTTGTGGCACTTTAGAGACATGCATGCATCCGATGAAGTGGGCTGTAGCCCATAAAAGCTTATGCTCAAATAAATTTGTTATTCTCTAAGGTGCCACAAGTACTCCTGTTCTTTTTGAGGGTACAGACTAACACGGCTGCTACTCTGAAATCTTTCCTGTAGTTGCCTTTCCCGCCCCTTTGTAAAACACTGCAGCAGGTAACTATTCTCTTCTCATTTCCTGCAGCACTATCATTTCCCTCTGTTTTCTCACATCATCACCTCCACTCTGTAAGAGACAGCAACTATATATACCTGAAGACAATATGAATTTTGGGGGGTTGCCACCCTGTATTTATTGCTTTAATGTCAGCTATGTAGTAGATATGAAAACATTGCTACCCATGGAAATACATTTGAAATAAAAGGATTTCAAAGAAGACTTCAGAGCAGCAGTGTGCCAAGAACCACTTCAATCTCAGAAAGAGTCACAGAGAACTGTAAAATGATTAAAGTGATTTAGAATATAAACAAATTTATTATGAAGTACAATGATAACATACATCAAAACAACTAAATAAAGGTTACAGTATGAGTGGAAACATCAAAGCCAGAGGTTTCACTTACTTTGGTTGGATGCCAATGCAAATACAAATGTAATGGAGGGTGTTTGTCTGTCCCCAGGTTTTGTTTTATGCAGTCACTCTATTCCCCAGGGCACTGCTTCGTCAGTGTCAGGAGAACTCTGTGTGATGTCTTGTTCAAGCTGGAGAAGAAAGGGCTATGCACAACCATATGCAGCTCTAAAGCTACAAAGTGGGTATTATTATAATTAATGAATTATATAGCCTGGCACTTTGCAGACAAATATGAGGACAAGGGGCCTGCTTCAAAGTACATACAATCTAGATGGCAGACTGGGCTGCCCTTAATCACTATGAATAGCACTTACCCACACAACCAGTCACATTGATGTCAGTGCAACTATTTATGCAAGTAACTATTATTCTGAGTGAGATCAGGTTGCAGAATCTGGCCTTACACGGACCAAGTGCAGACAGGAGAGATAGGATAGATGGGATAAGGAGCAGTAGAAAGTTGCCATGTCAGTTTCGTTATATTTTGTGGGAGGAGGACTATGCCTTTAAGATAGGGTGACCAGATGTCCCGATTTTTGAGTCTTTTTCTTACATAGGCTCCTATTACCCCCCACCCCTGTCCCAATTTTTCACATTTGCTGTCTGGTCACCCTACTTTAAGAACTGTCTGTCAAGGAGGGACTTAAAGGAGAGGGTGGAGGATGGAAGGGAGTTCTCTTACTTCCCAGCTACTGAGTTTACAAAATCCCAATTGGCTTCCTATTTCTTTTTCTCTTTGGAGTTCAAGGGAAAAAGTAACATGGAATTAAAAGAGAGAAATGATCTTGCCACTATACTGTACTCTGTAAAACTTTGTCATCTCATGTCAACTTCTTAAATACTTTCAGTGTTATACCAATTATACCAATGCATAAACACCCACAAGTAATTTTCTGTACTCTCTTCTTTTCTTAAGTTCCTATTCATATTCAGATTACACTGTTGTATAATGTGACTACTGGAACACATTATGGGGAAAAATATATTTTGCATCTCACCAACTTAAACAACATTAAATTGATATTCAGCAGCACACATGATACTTCCATTTGCTGCATAGATGCGGATGACTAACTGAAGGGTTACTGGGGATGAGGCAAAAAGAAAAAAGCTATCAATGAATGTGGAGTTATTCATACATTTTTAAAAAATGAAGTTTTCAGGCAAATTAGGGGATTTAGACACATCTTTGATTGAGACTACTGAAACACCTACAACACTTTTAAAGATACAGACACACTAGAGTACCCAAAATTTTCTCTTAGGAAGATTTATCGATCAGACATTGCCATTTTCTGCCATCTTCCTGCTCATCAGCTTAGCACCTGACATTCAGGTTACTTTTCCACATCTGTGTGTTTCTCTGCATTCTCACCAGGAAGGGGGGCACAGGGTTTTCCTGCACCTGCTGCCATGCTTTGGCCCTAGAAAGGATTGTGCAGGAGGGAAATTCTAAAAATTCAAGATAGTAAGGAGAACAGCAAGGATAAGAGTCCTGCTGCACAGAGATAAGGACCACAAAGAGCTCAAAAACTGTCTTGAGAGGTGGACGATTTCAAGAGAACCTGCATACAAGTGAAGTATGACTTAGGAGCTCTGGCATCCACAAACCTGCCTGTTTTGTTCCCCTGCCCTCAAAACCTATCCCGTTCTGCTCCTTATGGCACTGCCCGTCCCCTGTTACCCATTCTTAGGACTTCACAAGATAAATCAGTGGATGCCAAGTGGAGTTATCCATCTGCATTGGAGTGTGCAGGAGCTCCTGGTGAGTTCTTGAGTGTTTGGCTTTATTAGCTTTATATAGATAGATAGATTAGATTAGATAGAATCATAGAATATCGGGGTTGGAAGGGACCTCAGGAGGTCATCTAGTCCAACCCCCTGCTAAAAGCAGGACCAATCCCCAATTAAATCATCCCAGTCAGGGCTTCATCAAGCCTGGCCTTAAAAACCTCTAAGGAAGGAGATTCCACCACCTCCCTAGGTAACCCAGGTAGATAGATAGATAGATAACACCCTTTCATCTGGGGGGACAAGTTTATTTTAAACTTGAACTAAAGTATGTGGTCAACAACAGCAAATAGAGCCCAAACATACAAGATATTTCCAATTTTATTTCAAGACTCTGAGGTTGTCTGCTCTCTGTACACACAGATATAAAATAATTTTGTCTATACACAATCATAGCCAGAAGAAATAGTGAGGAGGGACCCCAGTGATTTGTGATGGGATGGGAGATTGAAGGAAACCATAGAGGATATAAAGAAAATCTGAGAAGATGGGGCCAGTCACTAAATAAATCAATATTTAAAAAGTCTGCAATGAGCCTTCCACATTCCTAAAACCAGCTTTGATTACCTTATGTGACAGAGGAGGATGGCATTCATCCTACTAGACCCCAGCCAAGAGCAGGGGTCTAATTTGCATGTTGTAGCCCAAATCTCCTTCAACAGCTTCAGACTTTCACTGAGCAAACACCAGAGGAAAATCAATCAGAAAATTTTCTACATTTGTCTCACCCAGAAATGCTTCTCCTAACACAAAGCAAAGAGTGTACCAGAAATGGGCAAGGAACTCTGTATTCCTTATGTTCTTACTGTCATTCTATGGCTTTTGAGCAGAGGCGTGTGCAGGGATTTAAATGTGACTACTTTGGGGGGGACATTTTAAACATGGACCCCCAAATGCCCCAGGGACCTGCTGCCTCCCCTTCCCCACTGGTTTCCGCTGCCTCCCTGGACTCCCTTCCCATCCCCCCAGGGCCTCACTGCCTCCCCCCATTGTCCCCGGCTCCCAACACTTACTGGAGGCTGTGGGCAAAGAAGGGGGCTCAGCTGGCTTCCCAGGCTCCCTCTTGCAGAACTCTGCTGCAGCCCAGCTTCCCTGCTCTGGGCGCCATCTATTGGGGCTCAGCGGGAGCGCTAGCCATGATGCTTTTCCCAGGCACGTCTCCACCCACGCTCAGCCCAACTTCCACCCTGGCAGAAAGGGGGGAGGAGCGGTTTGGGGGAGGGAATTCCGGGACCGGGGCCAGGGCAGAAGCTGTGGATGGTGTCAGAAATTATTATTAGAGGGGGGGTTGTGCCCCTGCTTCCTCCCCATGCGCCCACCCCTGCTTATTTGTAAAAAGCTTATTAAACCTTTACTGTGCTTATTTGAAAAAGTGTTTTGTTCTGGAACAAAGCAAATTACTGTGAGAGATGCAAAATAGCTCAGTATTTATGTACCAGATATCTGTTGGTTATTTAAAGATCTTGGGGTTCATTAAATAACAAACCAGTGAATAAGAATGGAATAAAACTTATATAAAACAAACTGGAAAGCTTCTGTAATGAGCTGCTGAACATAGACATGTGGTGTTCTCCACCCTGGCCTTCAGGGCAGTCTCCAAATTCCTATGTTCATAATACTTGTCCTTTATGAGAGAGCAACTCTAAATTATAATCTTCTACAACCATATCTACAGATTATAAGGCTAAATCTTCTTGCTAGAGGACAATATGAAAGAAACCCTCACCACAACTGGTTGCCTTAGCATTGGTTTTCTATGAAACTCTCACCGTGTCACCCTCAGAGAGCAGCTGTTTTCCGACGATGGTCCTGGGATTCTAATCTGGATCCTGTTCAAGAAATTTGGCTGTCAAATCAAGCATGGCTAGTAAATGTGTGATATTTGTATTCTCCCATCTACCTTGCTCTTTGGAACAGAGAACAAGGGAGTTTCCTGTGTTTCTTCCTCCTCTCCTACTCCCTTTTTTCTTGGCTGCTCCTTGCACCGTACCTAAATTATGTCCCTACTCCTACAGAGTGAAACTGACACAAGTCTGAACAGTCTCACTCTGCTGAAGTTGCAGAACCTTGTAAAAAAACTCCATCCTCTGCTTTTGTCTAATAGGACTAGTAGGGTGGAGGTCAGTGAAAGAAACAGGACTCCCTCCTGTCCTTTACAACTCTATTTCTCTGAAAGAATTAGATTCTGGAGCCACAGTAGAGTATAAATAATAAGATAGTAAGGTTCATAGAGGCTGTTCACAATGCTATTGTGAAGCAATGAAACTGAGTATGTTACCCGGGGTTCAAGCTGAGATTGCTGAATGGCCAATTTACAGCTTGCTGACTAGGCCGCCTTTTTAACAATAAGACATAGTGGTTTCAAGCACTTTACTGGTTGCCAAAGTCTCCCCGTACAAGTAGAGTACTGTTGATTTCTCTCTCACCTGTCCTACTTATAGGAAAATACAGAAACAGGAATTGCCATACTGGATCCAATCCTTTATGCATCTAGTCCAGTATACTGTCTCTAACAGTGACCAGAACCAGATGTTTCAGTGACAAAAAACCCGCAGTAGATAGCTCTGGGATAGTCTGTCCCCTATTAATATCTCATCCTAATCCCTAACAGCTAGAATGGTTGGGCTTCGGGTTTTTAGACTTTCCATAATTCTTTGTTTTCAATAACTGTTATAACTCTGAATAGTCTTGTTATCCACATAAGGGTCTAATCCCTCTTTGAATTGTATTAAATTCTTGGGCTCAATAAATCCTGTGGCAGTGAGTTCCGTAGTCTAATTATTGTCTTAGTTTAAAAGTATGTCCTTTTATCAGTTTACTCTAAACTGGTTGCTGGACTAGTGGAATAGCTCACAGATTCTGTGCAACAAAATATTTCTTCTCCTTGCAGCACCCATGAGGCATCAAAAGTTCACCTTCAATATCATAACAATGAATGTCCTTTCAACTTCACCTTCACTTAAACAGCCCAGTTAAATTCTTGAAACATCTATGAAAATCAGTACATAGCTATCTAGTAAACTGAACAAATTTTAAAAAAAAGGTAACAAACAAAAATCCCACACAACAGCATTAAGAGAGATAAGGGTTTATAACAGGAAGTTAGCTTCAACATTAACTACAGAGTGGTTACTGATGCTCCATAAAATATGTGTTATTCTTTTCCTGATTTGGGTTTTAATTTACTGTTGGTGGAAGAGGGGTTACCTCATGGGCAGATTGTGTAAAGGACAGTATTATTATTAAATAGGCACTAACGTGATTCTTTGACTAAATCTTTCTAGAAAGTGACATCATATTTAGGATTTCTTGTTTTAGGCATTTATATTTTCTATTATTCTGGATTATTTTATACACATTTCAAATATATAATAATATAATTTGTGTTTCATCAGTTAAAATAAAAAAGATTATGCCAACTCCAACTTGTCAGTTACATTTATCTGTACCTCTATCTTTCACTTATTTTTCATTTAGTTTAGCAAATGATAAGCATAACTCTAAACATGCAAACCAGCCCAGGTGTGACAAAATGTGGGAAAATGTCTAAAATGTGTGAAAACAATTTTTCAGTTCTTGTGAAAAGGACCTCATTTTGCAAATTGTATTCATTAATATTAACGAATAAATTAATTTCAATATAATATACATATATTAAGAAACACAAGGACTCTTATTTTTGTTCTCTCTTATCCGTTCTTCTGGGATTTTTTTTTATTTTTGCCGAACACTATACTCCTTTCTTCTTTTCTATTTTTTCTCCTCCTGTATTGCTCTCTGCTTTCCTCTAGTTTTCTTTTTCTGTTTCCACCAACATATTTTCCCATTCAGTATTGTACATTATGTTAGTATTTTAATTTGATCTTTTCCTATTGACTTCCTTTCCTTTTCTGTTTAATACCTTGTTTTTGCTCTCTTTCCTTCTCTGACACTCATTTCTCCAACCTTATTCCCTCCTGACCTTTCGGCTCCTGATCTTTCCCTCCTGTCTCTTTTCCTCCTCCTCTTCCCCTCTTTTTATCCCTTCCTCTCAGCCATGCTCCCTGTAACAGAACTTCCTATCCCCAGCCAGATTTCCCCCCTGATTGGTTCAGCCAGCCAACCAACACCTTTCTTTACTCCCCCATCCAGACAGGCTCCACTTATTTGATTTTCTTCCTGTAGACTAGCTTCTAAGTCAGCCAGCCCCATTAGTTTTGTGGGTCTCTTCTAGCCAGTCCTGTTGCTGCTGCTATCATTAGTGCTGTACTCCCAACACTGTAGGGCTCTTCTGGCCAACACCAGGGCAGCACTCTATGCTCCTTGCCAAGAGAAATTATGTGAAGCAGTGCCGCCTATAGGGAAAGGGAGGGCAAGGGCACAGAACAATATGAATGGTAATCAGGCAGCAAAAGCTGAGCACTAACCAGAAAATTCACATGTCTCTTTTGTGGCTGAGCTCCTGGGAGAATAGAGGAGTCACCCAGGGGAAGAGGGGTGGAAAAACCCACCAAATTCAGGGATGCACAGAAAATCCATGCATGCTGTGAGTGAACATAACTTCTTTATGCTGTATTGTCCACACCAAATATTTTTCCGAGCACACACTTTATATAAGATATGGAGGTAAAGAAGGTACGTTCTGCTAACAGACAGCCAAACACTTGTATAACCCAGCCAGCAGCTGAGCTAAAAACTCCAGGAAAAAGGGAAACAGAGAGCATTGATAGCCATCATGTAGAATCGCTATACTGTAGCTGGCTATGTGATGTTGCAGAATGTGGTGTTCAAGATTTATAATACCTGCAGGCAAAGTGGCCTAGTGATTAGAGCTGGACCTTAGGAGTCATCCTTCTGTGGTTCTTTTGTCCTGACTCTGGCTAATTTGCTGTGTGACCTTGGGTAATTTGCAGCCTCTCTGTGGCTCAGTTCACCAATTTGTAAAGCTGAGATAATAATCCTTATAGTAACTGCATATTTCTCAGGCTTGCTGTGAGGCTTAACTGAGTGATTACTGTTTGTAAAGTGTTTTGTGACCCTAGGATGAAAGGTGCTACGTAAGTGCACATTTTTGTTCTCTGTTTACATGCTCCACGCTGGTGATATTTGTTTCCAGTTCCGAATTTAGCAGTATTCCATTACAGAATATGGAGAGACGTGAGTATATGCAATTGTATATTGTTACAAGTATTGGGGAATATTTTAAAACAAGGTTTCCAGGTATGCCACCTCTGTGTCCAGGGTTTTGGAAGGGAGAACATTAAAATATGATGATAATCTATTTGTCTTTGTTACAAACATCATCATAATAATCTACTGATATGGGGAGGAAAATGGGGCAAGGATTGAGCTTTTTTGGTTTTCTGCATTTCCTCATAAAACTAGATTTGGCAATTCATTTGTGAGCTTTAAGTTCTATTTATTTTGCTGATAATTGGAATACTCAGAACCGTCTGTATCATTCTATAGATCAAACCAGAATCTGCCCTCTCATATTGTCTGTATCTGAAACTTACATCGAATGTCTTGGGAACAGCGAACCTGTATGTGATACAGATTTTGTTCCCCATTATCAGTGTATTGTGTTGCCTTTATTTTTCTCATTACTAAACTTGATTCTTTCTGTTTACACAACTGCTTGCACTTGGTTTGTTCAAGTTTGGTTTGTTCTAGCTGGTTTTAGCAACATTCATTAAATGCACTACAAATAAATATGGCAACCATATTGCCTAGATGAGCTGCCAACCCTCGGCAACTGCTATTCTGAAAATAAGGAGCATTATATGTATGTCAGTTATACCACTATATACTTTAAAATACATTCAATGCAGAGATGATTTGCATTCGATGTTTTTTTTTTAAATACCTGCAGACCCTTTGGACAGTGGCACTTACAGCAGCAGAAAGTGCCACAATAAAACCAATTTCATTTCATGCTCAGAAAAGCTGAACACCTGTAACCTTTTTATAGTAAGTTGTAGAGTACTTTATTCCTACAGAGAAATAAATAATTAAATAATCTTGTACCTAACATTGCTTTGTTTAAAAAAAATAAATAAAACAGAAAGAAGATGGTCACCTAGTAGGCATGCAGTCATGAGAGTTGGCAACTCTGTCTGTGTCTGAGGATTTCCCACTAAGGACCTGATTCTTTCACCACTGCAGTCAATGGGAGTTCTGTCTCTAACTTCAAAGGGAGAAAGCCCCTGTAGGAGCAAACCTATGAAGTGCTGAGCATATACTGCAAAACGTGCTGAGCTGTTGTAGCTCATACTAACTTCAGTGACAACCGAGGGAACTTAGCATGTGTCAGGATCAGACTCTGTTTTGTGGGCTGCTTTTGCATAGCCTACAACATTCCTGCCAGCACAGCTCTGCTCCTCTCTAGCAGTCATTTTCCATGCTCTTTTTGGAAAAACAACAACATTAGAAACCAAAACACGTTTGTTTACGCAAGAGAAATATTCAAAAATAAGAATAATTATTCCCAGCTCAGAGTCCCAAAATGCAGAGTTTCATATACTGTACTTTTAATCACATTTCAACAAACAAATTCCAGCAATTTGCATTTTTGAATTCCAAGTGTGGTTTTTCCCATCTACTGTAGAGTTATAATTATTCTCCTCATAAAAAACACCACATTGCTAAGGAACTTTGCAATATTCAAAGTTCTGAAGCATCTTCACGCATGTTGCTAAGTGTCAGCACTTGCATTATTAACCCTGCTTGTCGGGGGAGATGTAAAGCATCTCCAATGGGCTTAAACATGTTGTGAAAGATCATCACATGTAAGGTTCAGTCCTGCAGTTGACTGTGCAGGGGTATATTGCTGTGCCCTCATGAAGCTCCACTAAAGTCAATGGGACCACTCAGTTGCTGATATAGAAGGACATCCTTAAGTCCACTTCTGAATCAGGACCAGTGTGCTTATCCTCCTGCAGATTAAGACCATAATGGCTGTATGCTCTCGAATGGAAAAATCCTGCACCCTAGTTACACAAGTGTGAGTAAAAAGCTGTCATTTGAAGGGGAGGAAATGCTAAGGCACTCCACAACTCTACTATAGCAAGTCTTCCTTCTGTGGGTCATGAAACTAATGAGAGCTAAAAAGGTCTGTATTAGAGGTAAGTTTGTGTCCAGCCCTTGATGAATAGACTAGATTGGCTTTGGAACAGTTTTGATGATAAAAAATATTATCAAGGAGTTTCAGACAACTCCGTGTTTCCTCTGTTGTTCTATGAGGAAGACTTTTTTTTGTTTTTGTTTTCCTTAGTCAGACTTCTGTTGGGGAGCTGCTTCCCCAGCCATCATGTTTTGTGGAGTTGGGCAGATTAATCTTGAGGCTGGATGGCCCCTCTTCTTCCCTTTTTGATTCAGAACTGTCATGGATGGTGAGCTTCACCTTATGCTGCAAAGCTTCTCTGAGGAGTCGATAGGGAGGTGTGGTGGGAAGGAAGTGGAGCAGGGAGGAGTGGCAGAGGGCAGAAGAGTGTTAAGCTTTGGAGTACTGATCCAAATACACTGCATGACTTTCTTATTCATATTTTGTAAATCTGTCCGTGATTTTGGATTGACGAAGAGATAAAAATAACTGAACAAAAATAAACTTATTCTGCACTGGCCTATTTTAGAAAATACTGCAGCTCTCAGCTCGTGTCATTAGACTGAGATTCTTAATAAAACAGTTGCTTTGCTAATTTGCCTTTGCACTCATTATTTCAAACATAACAAAAGAAGAAAGGACCAAGTTCTGCCCTCACTGTCTCTATACAATCCTATTGACATCTTTGTGGCTACATGGGAGTAAAATAGGACAGGAACTGGCATTTAAGTGGTGAGTTAAAGATCCATAAGTGAGCATAGAGTGTGTAAGGATTAAATACTGTCCACGTTTAGATAATGTACAGATATAGAAACCTCAGCCACAACTGTATATTCACACTCAATTTCAAAATCAGACAGCACAGAATGGCATATATTCTACTAACTCAATCTGGTATCAAAATGCACAGAAGTGTTTTTTCATCAGAAGAAAATTTTGCCTTACATGTTTTGTCTCTGTGAAAATTTACTAGTTAGATATTATGAGTAAACAGCTATCATAGTTTTTCACCATATTATTTTTACTTACGCACAAATGTTGTCTCTGTTTTATTTGGTTTTATGATAACTGATTCATTTAACTAAGTATATGTTTGTATATTGTAAAACAGGGATTAGCAACCTTTGGCATGCGGCTCGCCAGGGTAAGCACCCTGGCGGGCCAGGCCAGTTTGTTTACCTGCCGCGTCCACAGGTTCGGCCATCACCCACGCCGCTTCCCGCTGCCCCCATTGGCCTGGGACTGTGAACCGCGGCCAGTGGGAGCTGCGATCGGCTGAACCTGCGGACGCGGCAGGTAAACAAACTGGCCCGGCCCTCCAGGTTGCTTACCTGGTAAGCCGCGTGCCAGAGGTTGCCGACCCCTGTTTTAAACTAATGCAAAGTTTGGTGGCCTTGTCTACACTTGCAATTAGCCTTAGTTTCAGCTATTGGTATAATTGCATCAGTGCAAACCCACAGTTAAAAAAGAAAGGCCGAAATTTCCATGAGAACAGGTTACCCTGGTTTCAAGCAGAGATAAGTTTCACTACTGAAAATTGCAGCTTTTCTTGTCTAGCTAGAAGTTTGTACCAATTCAGCTACACTAGGGGCTGAAATCAGGGCTATTTCCAAGTGTAGAAAGGGCCTCTTACTTCTATATCATCTAAAAGGTAGTTTGACCTTTTCAATACAGAGCCCAATCTCAAGCTATAAAATCTGCCCCAAATCCATTACATGCCAGTGTTCAAATATCCCCACTTGTATCTATCTCACTTGTGGTTCCACTTAAGAGAACACAAACAAAATATTAAAGAGGCTGTGAAAAGGATTTGGGTGATTGTAAAAAACAATCACCGAAACCAGCACACTCACCCTCTTTAAATTTTCTCACAGCCCAGCTTCCTCTGACCTTTTTGCTCTTTTTATAGGCAAAAGCCCACTTGTTAAATAATCTTCATTCCATTTGACAAAGAAAATCTGCAATAAGAACAGGAAATTACTCATATTTATTCTCCTAAATATTGTGCTACAAAGAATAAGGAATATTACATCTGCCTTTGCTAACCTTCTTTGTAGTTTATAGGGTGTTTAGAAAGCAATGCCATCATCCTCTCTTAGCCTGACCTCTTAACTGTGCCCAGTCACGAGAAACGGCATTAACTAGAGTTCTGAAACTGGCTGCTAAGTCCACACTAACAGGGCAGTTGTATGTATTTTCCATAACTCATCTCATATTACAGTGGAACCTCCAGGCCCAGCCAAGATTAAGTCACCATTCTATTCATGAGTATACAAACACAGAATGAAAGACAGTCCCTGTCTGAAACACTTAAAATCTAAATACCTGCTTTCACTCCTAATGACTTTCATTTTAGACTAAGGATATGTCTACACTACGAAATTAGGTCGATTTAATAGAAGTAGATTTTTTAGAAATCGATTTGATACAGTCGATTGTGTGTGTCTCCACTAAGCGCATTAAGTCGGTGGTGTGCATCCACAGTACCGAGGCTAGCATCGACTTTTGGAGCATTGCACTGTGGTAGCTATCCCACAGTTCCCACAGTCTCCGCCGCCCATTGGAATTCTGGGTGAGCTCCCAATGTCTGATGGGGCAAAAACATTGTCGCGGGTGGTTCTGGGTACATGTCGTCAGGCCCTCCTCCCTTCCTCCCTCCCTCCGTGTAAGCAATGGCAAAAAATCATTTCTCGCCTTTTTCCTGGGACGACAAACCATGGCAAGCATGGAGCCCGCTCAGCTCACTGTCACCGTACGTCTCCTGGGTGCTGCTGACAGACGTGGTACTGCATTGCTACACAGCAGCAGCTCCTTGCCTTTGCAAGTTAGCAAAGATGGTTAGCAGCCGTATTGTACCATCTGCTGCTGTCTCCTGGTTGCTCCTGGCTGACCTCAGTGAGGTCGGTTGGGGGCACCTGGGCAGACATTGGTGCTCCTGGACGGCCTCGGTGAGGTCGGTCGGGGGTGCCTGGGCAGACACGGGTGCTCCTGGCCAGCCTTGGTGAGGTTGGTCGGGGGCGCCTGGACATAAATGGGAGTGACTCCAGGTCATTCTCTTCTTTAAGTTTCATCTAATGGCGATTCAGTCCTGCCTGGAATATCATGCAAGCTGGAGGCTTTTGCTTCAGGCTGCTCTCCCAGCCGGCAGCACCGCATGGTCGCACCTACCCCAGCCTATCCCTTGCTCCCATAGCTCATGAACCTGGACAGTAGTTAGGAGCAGTTCAACTATAGGCTGAGTAAGTGCAGAATGGTGGTAGAATGTGCCTTTGGATGTTTAAAATCTCACTGGCACTGTTTGCTGAGTAGGTTGTTTGTGATTAGAAGAGCACAGCAAGGTGCGCTGCGCATCACAGAGGCTTTGAAAACCAGTTTCATGACTGGCCAGGCTTCAGTGTGACAGTTGTGTGTGTTTCTCCTTGATGCAAACCCGCCCCCTTTGTTGATTTTAATTCGCTGTAAGCCAACCCTGTAAGCCATGTCGTCAGTCGCCCCTCCCTCCGTGAGAGCAAGCAGATAATCGTTTTGCGCCTTTTTTCCGTGCAGACGCCATACCACGGCAAGCATGGAGCTCGCTTAGATCACCGCGGCAGTTATGAGCACTGTAAACACCATGCGTATTATCCTGCAGCATATGCAGCACCAGAAACTGGAAAAGCAGGTGAGGAGGCGACAGCAGTGCGGTGACAGGAGTGATGAGGACATGGACACAGACTTATCTCAAAGCTCGGGCCCTGGCAATTTGGACATCATGGTGGTAATGGGGCAGGTTCATGCTGTGGAACGCTGATTCTGGGCCCGGGAAACAAGCACAGACTGGTGGGACCGCATAGTGTTGCAGGTCTGGGATGATTCCCAGTGGCTGCGAAACTTTCGCATGCGTAAGGGCAATTTTATAGAACTTTGACTTCCTTTCCCCTGCCCTGAATCGCAAGAATACCAAGATGAGAGCAGCCCTCACAGTTCACAAGCGAGTGGCAATAGCCCTCTGGAAGCTTGCAATGCCAGACAGCTACTGGTCAGTCGGGAATCAAATTGGAGTGGGCAAATCTACTGTGGGGGCTGCTATGATCCAAGTAGCCAACGCGATCACTGAGCTGCTGCTATCAAGGGTAGTGACTCTGGGAAATGTGCAGATCATAGTGGATGGCTTTGCTGCAATGGGATTCCCTAACTGTGGTGGGGCGATAGATGGAACGCATATCCCTATCTTGGGACCGGAGCAGCAAGGCAGCCAGTACATAAACCGCAAGGGGTACTTTTCAATGGTGCTGCAAGCACTGGTGTATCACAAGGGACGTTTCACCAACATCAGTGTGGGATGGCCGGGAAAGGTACATGACGCTCGCATCTTCAGGAACTCTGGTCTGTTTGAACAGCTGGAGAAAGGGACTTACTTCTGAGACCAGAAAATAACCATTGGGGATGTTGAAATGCCTATAGTTATCCTTGGGTACCCAGCCTACCCCTTAATGCCATGGCTCATGAAGCCATACACAGGCACCCTGGACAGTAGTCAGGAGCTGTTCATCTATAGGCTGAGCAAGTGCAGCTGGCTCAGTTTCCTGACTTGGTTAGACCTCAGCGAAACCAATATTCCAATAGTTATTACTGCTTGCTGTATGCTCCACAATATCTGTGAGAGTAAGGGGGAAACGTTTATGGCGGGGTGGGAGGTTGAGGCAAATCGCCTGGCCGTTGATTATGCGCAGCCAGACACCAGGGCGGTTAGAAGAGCACAACAGGGCGCGCTGCACATCAGAGAAGCTTTGAAAACCAGTTTCATGACTGTCCAGGCTACGGTGTGAAAGTTCTGTTTGTTTCTCCTTGATGAAAACCCGCCCCCTTGGTTCACTCTACTTCCCTGTAAGCCAACCGCCCTCCCCTCCCCCCTTTGATCACCGCTTGCAGAGGCAATAAAGTCATTGTTGTTTCAAATTCATGAATTCTTTATTAATTCGTCACACAAATGGAGGGATAACTGCAAAGGTAGCCCAGTAGGGGTGGGAGAGGAGGGAAGCACCAGGTGGGATGGTGGAGGAGGGGAGGAGGGAAGGACAAGGCCACACTGCACTTCAAAACTTATTTATTGAATGCCAGCTTCCTGTTGCTTGTGCAGTCCTCTGGGGTGGAGTGACTGGGTGCCCGGAGGCCCCCTCCACCGCGTTCTTGGGCGTCTGGGTGAGGAGGCTATGGAACTTGGGGAGGAGGGCGGTTGGTTACACAGGGGCTGCAGCGGCAGTCTGTGCTCCTGCTGCCTTTCCTGCACCTCAACAATACGCCGGAGAATATCAGTTTGATCTTCTAGTAGCCTCAGCATTGCATCCTGCCTCCTTTCATCACGCTGACTCCACCTATCATCTTGATCCCGCCACATGTCCTCGCGTTCATTTTGCGCTTTCCTGCACTCTGACAGTGTCTGCCTCCATGCATTCTGCTGGTCTCTTTCAGTGCGGGAGCACTACATGAGCTCAGAGAACATTTCATTGCGAGTGTGTTTTTTTCACCTTCTAATCTTCGCTAGCCTCTGGGATGGAGATGCTACAGGGAGCATTGAAACATTTGCAGCTGCGGAAGCAAAAAAAAGGGAGAGTAGTCTTTAAAAAGACACATTTTAGAGAACAATGGGTAGACTCATGGTGAACCAAGCTGTTAACATTACATAGCACGTGTGCTTTCTTTACAAGGTCGCATTTTGCCTCTTATATTGATGGCCTGCTGGTTTGGTGTGAGAGATCACACACGCAGGGCCGGCGGGCAACAGAATTCGTCTTGCAGACAGCCATGGTAAGCCACAGTTTTTTGGCTTCTTTAACCTTCATAACATGTGGGAATGGTTTCAAACAGCAGCGCCATCATTTCACATACCAAGCACCCCTTGGGTTGGCCATTTAAAAAGGAGGGGCTGTGATTTTCGGGTTAACGTGCAGCACAAACCCAACTAAACCCCCCCCCCACACACACACACACAATTCTCTGGGATGATTGCTTCACCCCTTCCCCCACCGTGGGAGTACATCCAGGAGAGTTTCATTGAGATGAATCCTGGAGGATTTCCGCTCCATCCCCATACACATTAACAGACTTTTCAAGTAGCTGTACTGGCCACGAATGCATCCCAAGTCTTCAGGGCAAATTAATTATTAAACATGCTTGCTTTTAAACCATGGATTATATTTACAAAGGTACACTCACCAGAGGTCCCTTCTCCACCTTCTAGGTCCGGGAGCCTACACTCAGTTGGTTGGGAGGGTAGTAGATCCGGGGTGAAAAACAGTTCCTGGCTGTTGGGGAAAACTGTTTCTCCGCTTGCTTGCTGTGCGCTATCTTCAACCTCCTCCTCATCATCATCTTCCTCGTCCCCAAAATCTGCATCCCCGTTGTGTGCGAATCCATTGACGGAGTCCACGCACAGGGCTGGGGTAGTTGTAGGGGCACTCCCTAGAATGGCATGCAGCTCATCATAGAAGTGATATGTCTAGGGCTCTGACCCGGAGTGGCCGTTTGCCTCTCTGGCTCTTTGGTAGGCTTGCTTGAGCTCCTTAAGTTTCACGTGGCACTGCTGCAGGTCCCTGTTATAGCCTCTGTCCTTCATGCCATTGGAGATTTTTTCAAATGTTTTGGCATTTTGTCTTTTGGAAGAGAGTTTGGATAGCACGGATTTGTCTCCCCATACAGCGATCAGATCCAGTACCTCCCGTTCGGACCATGCTGGAGCTCTTTTGCGATTCTGGGACTCCATGGTCACCTGTGCTGATGAGATCTGCACGGTCACCTCTGGGCTCGCCACGCTGGTCAAACAGGAAATGAAATTCAAAAGTTTGTGGGGCTTTTCCTGTCTACCTGGCCAGTGCATCTGAGTTGAGAGTGCTGTCCAGAGTGGTCACAATGGAGCACTCTTGGATAGCTCCCAGAGGCCAATAGTGTCAAATTGTGTTCCCACTACCCCAAATTTGACCCAGCAGGGTCGATTTCAACGCTAATCCCCTCATCGGGGAGGAGTACAGAAATTGATTTTAAGAGCCTTTAAGTCGACAAAAGTAGCTTCGTCTTGTGGACGGGTGCAGGGTTAAATCGAGCTAACTCTGCTAAATTCGACCTAAACTCGTAGTGTAGACCAGGGCTAAGATAAATAGCAACAAGATACAATAACAGTAAAGTGTCACTGTTTGTGCATGTCTTCTGTGTAGCAGGATGCAAGAACCTTGAGGACAATATGGTTGCAGTCTCCACACATAAGCAAAGGTCAAATTAAAAGATGAGTTCACAGACAACAAAGACCTCAAGGTTGCAGATCCTCAGCTGGTGTAAACTGTTATAGTAATTGAAGTATGACAGTTTACAGCAGCTGAGGATCTTCTGTCCCCAGAAGTCTACAGCTCCTTACACTAGATACAAACCTTGATAATACTTTGGAGCAACTCTCATTGAATGTCTCACTGCAGTTGAATGTACCACAGCAGCATGAATACCACACCAGCATGGACAAACATCAAGGGACAAATGTGTGCCCTTTCTTTCCCTACAGAATAACTAAAAGGTTTGTGGAATTGTAGCAGATGAGTGGCGGTGCTTTGAAACATTTTGCTTGTGTTGGTCAAGCACAGTCATAAGGCCTAAAGGAGAGCTCTAGCCCTGATTCAGCAAGGTATTTAAGCACATGCCTAACTTGGGTAGTTCCATTAAAATCAGTGGGAATACTCAGGTGTTTAACAACAGGCATGCATTTAAGTGCCTTGTTGAAATGGATCCTCTATGGAGAGCACATAGCTGTTGATAAAAGATCTAGACATTAGGAGGTTCCTGAGAGGAGGTGGGGACATGTAATACTTTGTCCACACATCTTGGACAAAGATGCTGATGCTCCTATGGGAACATGAAGCACTACTGTGTACTCTAGCAGGCTCCCCCTGGACTCAGCTATAAGAGCCTAAGTAGAACAGAATATTATACTGTCATGTTCCTGCCTGATTCCTTCACATGTGTGATGGCTATGGAAAGAGCCTCCCAGTATATGTTCCCAGAGAAACCCTGCATTTCCCTAGTAGCTACACGCAGTTAAGAGATAATCCCCAAAGTTTTAATTGCCTCTCCCTAATAAGTGACATCATATTATATAAAACATGCAGCTTACATATAAAATATTATATATGTTTTGTAAATTTACATCTAAACTCTGCTAATGCCAGTGTGATAGATCAACACGAGGTGATTCTCACCCTCTTTTGTGAAAGTTTATTTCCTGATGTCTTTTGGTTATTTTCAAGAAGGTCAAAATCATTTGCAAGGGCACGGTCCAAAATAACATGCACACAAAAACAGCTAGATATTTTTAGGTCAGATCACAAAGCCAATGTAACCTTAAATGTCTTTAATTATCGTTTTACATCCAGTGCCCCTGATTAACATCCTGCCATGCAAGCCGTTCTCATGAATATATTTTAAAAGAATTTTCACAGTCTCAAGTTTTCTCAAATAAGCTTTACAACAGTTGATAGTCTCAAGGAACTTGATGGTGGTTGCAAAGAGAAAGAGTTGTTAATTACTATAAGGTGTAGCCATTAATCTTAGAAGTAAATTTCTTTGCTGTAGCTCCTAGAGCATCTGAAATGTGTGTTTGATTTATATTTAATAGGAGGTTGAAAAAGTTTGGGTAAATTAGTATATGGGTTTAATATTCTATAGAGATACTGTATAGAATAATTTATTGGTTATGTCTAGGGCCCTACAAAATTCACAGCCATGATAAACGCATCACGGATAGTGAAATCTGGTCTTTTGTGTGCTTTTAACCTATACTATACAGATTTCATGGGGGAGACCAGTGTTTCTCAAATTCGTTTCCAAAAAGGAGTTGCAGGGGGGTCACAAGGTTATTTTAGGTGGATCGTGGTATTGCCAATCTCACTTCTGCGCAGCCTTCAGATATGGACAGCAGCATCTGTTGGCTGGGCGCCCAGCTCTGAAGGCAGCACCCTGCCAGCAGCAGCACAGAAGTGAGGGTGGCAACACCATGCCATGCCTCCTTTCTTCTACACTGCTGCCTTCAGAGCTGGGTAGTCAGATAGTGGTGACTGCTGACTGAGGGCCCAGTTCTGCAGGCAGCAGTGCAGAAGTAAGGGTAGCAATACCATACCATGCCATCCTTACTTCTGTGTTGTTTCTGGCAGTGGCTCTGCCTTCAGAGCTGGGCTCCCAGCCAGCAGCTGCCACACTCCAGCTGCCCAGCTTTGAAGGCAGTGTCCTCACCACCACCAGCGCAGAAGTAAGGGTAGCAGTACCATAAGCCCACCTACAATAATCTTGCGACTCCCACACCACTCCTTTTTGGGTCAGGACCCCTAAATTACAACACCATGAAATTTCAGATTTAAATAGCTGAAATCATGAGATTTACTATTTTAAAAATCTTATGACTATGAAATTAACCAAAATGGACCGTGAATTTGGTAGGACCCTGGTTACGTCACATATGGCCTTTGTAATTTTGCCATCAGGGACTTTTACAGAAATAGTCAGTTTCTATGGGCAAAATTTTCAGAAGCCTAGGTGGCCACTGATCCTCTTATGTGCAAATATACCACACGCACAGGCTATATGCACACATAATATTTTCAAAAGGAAAGACTGGTTGTGAGCAGAGCATATGAGTGCTGAAGGGCTTGCAAATGGGCTGGGTAGCAGGCATGGACTCTGGACAAATGCAAGCTAGGACACACTTTGGGTGGAATAAGTTTGTAGCTCGACATCCATTGGCTGCTGGGCCTGCTTTGCTCATGCACAAAAAAGAAAATGGGGTGAGGGATAGGGGAAGAGGCAGCTAGGGTTTTGGTAGGGAGCTCAGGAAAGGAACAGGCACTAGCATTGTATCTGTTTGTTTTGAGGTGGATGAGGGGAAAGAGTGTTGTAATAATTGGGGCCTAGTAGGCCTAGACTTAGTTGTTAGCCCAACTGGTAAAAAAGCAGGTAGAGGTTCATAAATTGTTACAATGATCCATTGTATAAAATTGTTTAAGAAAAGATGTAAGAAGGAGACAGAAAGACTGAATTAATTCAAATGGAAAGGGTTTATTGATACCACTCAAGGACTGTATATGATTATGACTGGAAACAAGAGGAGTAGAAGACTGGAATTTAATGGACCACAATTGTGGTCCATTAAATTGGAAATTAGGCGTAATTGATGGGCAAAATAAAGAGAGGGTAGATCATTCCATCAATAGCTCTTTCTGGGGCCCTTAAAAAGAAACTTTGGGGAAGAAAAGGGGAACTGTTTTGCCTTCTCAGCAGCTGCTGCAGAAGGATCATTGCCATGATATCAGACATGGATGCACCAGTGTGGCACTTGACGATCATGATTGCCCCAGCAAGGATCCTAGCCTGATACATGTGAGATTGACTCTGTGTTCCCCTCCCTTTTTGGATCCTTTCCATATCCCATTATCTCTCTCCTGTCCTATCTCTCTCTCTGTTGGCTTTACACCTGATTCTGAAATCAACTGCAATGTAAGGCACCAGCATGGTGAGATGAGATGGCTCATCCAGCTCTGCTTGGCCTGAGAAGGACCAGTGAAGAGAGGGATGTGACCAGACTAACGAGATGATATCCCTGACTCGGGAGGTGAGATGGGAGCAACAGCTGTCATGGCCAACCTGCCAGCCAATAGCATTCCTCGGTCTAAAACAATAAAGTGACTATCATTCCTGACAAAGAATTGAACAACAGAATTGAACTATTCCTCCCCAGAAAGAGGCCTGCTTGACTGAATAAGAAACGTTAACCAATTTTCTCTGTCTCTCAAAAAGGGACTTTGATAGGTTTTGTTTGTTTTGCATAATCACTCAATTTCACTTTCAATGCTCTTTGCCTCATTTTGATTATTTCCCTTTTGTGTGTTTCAATCAAGAAAGAAAGAAAGAACTTCCTAATCTTAGGTCTGAATGTCCTAATATGTTTGCCAGGATACTAAGTAGGATGAGGTCTCTGTATACCAAATCCTGAATCTTGTTACAACTGTTTATGTTGGACAGTTTCAGGGGCCCCTTCTGGGCCCATCTAAGTTAATACAACAGGTCACAGGAAAGATAGGAGGAGGAAGAATCTCTGGAGACAGCCAGGCAGCAGTACCAACATGTCTTTCGGTGGGAGTTTGGGGCATGCAGCAGCAATTATCATATGCTCATGTCCTACCAACATACGATAATAACCTATTAGCACATGACACTATGACTTGCAGGTTTCTGTTGTGAAGCAAAGAGATTGTGCCTGCCTGATTCTTGGGGAAAACAGACAATACTGAAGGGGGTTTATTTACGTACCGGGAAGACTGACAAGCAGCTTCAAAGGCGTGGGGTTACAGTGACCAATATATACCTTTCTCTTATCACTTCATTTGCATTTATCTTGTTCTTACAGAGACAAACATTGTTTTAGAGACAGAGAACGCACTTAACATGACAGTGACAGGAACAGAACATACGCATCAAAACTATTTTGATTACATCAATTATTCATGACTACCTTAAGGTGAAGGGGTGGGATCAGGGTAAATGATTACAGATATCTAGAGGACCGTGAAGGGAGGGTTTGTTCTGTTCTAAGAGCCGAGTTACTGGGCGGACATTTGACCATATAAGTTTATCAAGTGTTTATAATTGTCAGTATCCTTGGGCTTCCGGTGTTCCTGCTTGTTAGTTACGTGGGTTTCTGTCTCACTGCTAACTGAATTTTGAACTCTTGCCTAACACTGTGTAAGCCTGAGTAGTGTGCAGTTTTAGAAAACAGACCATAGTTAAGCTTTGCAGGTCACAGCACAAGAGAAACACTAGGGGAAAGCAGGTGCTTGTTACCATACTGTCTGGTACATGTACAACCATGTTATGCAAGGCCATGTTATGCTAGGATGTCCTCCAGTGATTGGTTCTGCCCTGCCTTTGGAACTTGGTCTGAGGCGCACACCGCTCAGAATGTCAGACCACCATGATGGCAGAAATTGGATGGCTAGATAATCTGCTCCACACCCTGACAACCTATGAGCCTGGCTGCCAGGTTTATGGCATGATGATCCAGTGGTAAAGAAATAGGTTTTTTAATTTAAAATGCTTTATTCTTAGATACTGTTGGGCAGAGCTGATGGGGCACATTCAAGCTCGTCTTGGCTCATTGAGAGCTGTAGAATCAGCCACCGATTTATAAGATAATTTCCCTTTTCCCTCCTGAAATTGCCTCTCTTCTTCTGTGTTATCATGACAGTGAAGATTACCTGAGGAACTTGAGTTGAAAGTTCCTTCTGAGTTGGGGACAGGATGTCCTTTAAGAGGCACCTTCACCTCCTTCCTCATTTCACTGAAGATATGATTTTATGAGTTTAAAGACATGCTGTGAGGCCCATCTGTTTGCTGAGACTTTCCCTGGAAAGGGAGAGGTTTGACTGGCAGGACTGTGTCAAGAGTTGATTAGGGGGATCTGGGAGGCTGAGTTAAGACTTGTTGTTACAGCTAGGAAGATATTGCAGAAGATACATAGGAAGGAGGGTATATAATTTATAGGCCATGAGTACCCTGTGTTCATTTTTAAAAATTATTGTATATAATTTTTGCAATGTTCCGACAGCCTGGGATATGGTCAGTGAACAAATCTGAATAAATAAATGAATACATTTAAAACATATTAATAACTCTGCCAACATCAGATGGCACCACCTTATGGTCAATGTCACAGTACTTTCTTTTATCCAAAAGTTTTTATTATTTTGGAGACTCCAAATTGACATCCCTCAACTCTGGAAATGTGTGATCTGACCCAGCAGGCCACAGAAGCGTGTGGATACTAGCCCTATCGCAAGCTAACCAACTCAGATGGCCTGCTCCAGAAGGGTCAGCCCTAGAGTTTCATATTGAAAAGTAACAGGGAGAGGAGTTTATAGTTGTCTGGGAGGAGATATCATGCAGATAAATTCCCCTTCTGGATATATCCATTCCTTTTTCTCTCCTAGGACCATGTGGCCCTTGTGAAATTTTACACCCCTGGGGGGAGAAGACTATCACACTGCATGTCCTTCATACAACGCAAGTGGCTCTGAGTGAAGCAAATGTGACCTTCATCCCCTTTCCTTCAGTTATCTGTTGCAGTCATAGGGCTCCTCAACCAGTAGTTAGCTTCATCACAAGTTTGGTGGGGATTCTAATCCTCCTCCATCTATTATTGTTTTTTGGTGCAGAGTGTACTTCCAGATCACATGACCCTTCTTCTCTGCCCAGATGACAGTTCCAATTTAACACTCAGCCAAGGAAAGCCTGCCTTAGACAGACATAATTAAATGTTTTCTTTTGTTTACTACATCTAGGGAAGGACCCACCCTATATGTTAGGTTGTCGGGAGAGGGAGAGGGGAAAGCATTGAGCCATCTTGTCTTTTATTATTAAACAAGTAAGAACAACATCTTAAATATTTACAGCCATGGTGACTTTATCCAATAAGTTGGTAACATTATATCAGCACTTTGCAGATTTATTTTTCAAAGCTAAAATCAATGCCAGTCATTCCCAACTGTCTAGCCATTGTTCCTCTAAAATATTTATGTTTACATCAAGCCCCTTACTAGCATCTGATCATCTGAGAAATTCTATTCACTCTATTTATTTTTTCCACTATTTTTTATTGAATTCAGAGCACTGAATAAAACATAGAGCACTAGGATTACACAGATAGTGTGCAGCAACTATTAAATGTCACAAGTTACACACATGTCTCATTTATCTGGAATAAACAGAGTTGAAGTTCAGAGATCCATCCATCTGTCTAAAATGGGTTTCTATTTCCTTCTCAGTCTTTAATTTTTCCACAATATTCTCCTACAAATAAAGAGGACATGAAAGAAAAGGTCGTCAGACAGGCAGATAACATTGGCCTATGGATCAATCCTCTTCCCTATGCAGATGGTTATAAGACTCCCATCTTGACATTGGTGGGAGCAAGATCAAGCATTACATGTAATCCAGTGCTGTGAAAGCTCTCCCTCAAAGCTTTATCAAGCAACATCATTTCTCACTTTCCAGTTCCAGGGCAGACATAGTGTGTCTTGAGCAGATCCGGCGAATCATGTCAAATTATTCCCAAAATGTGTAGAGCTTTCATAATGTAAGTGCTCGTATCAGACCACAAAGGAAGGTAATGGCATCTAGCAGATAGAGAGGGGAACAGAGGACTGGGACTCTTGGGGCCATGTCCTCAGCTGCAGTTAATTGGTGTAACTGCACTGGAAGTCAATGGAGCCATGGCAATCTACATCAATTGAGGATCTTGTCTCTGGGTGCTATTTCTAGCTCTGTCACCAAGTTGTTGTGTGATCTTTGGAAAGTCATTTACCTTCTCTCTGCCTTTGAAATAAGGTATGTAGTATTTGTTTCATAGAGGTATTGTGAAGCTTAATTAAATAATGTTAGTAAAGCACTCTGAGGTCTTACAGTGAAATGTGCTACGGGGAGTGTAGGCCATTCTTCTTCATATTATCCAATAATCTTTATCCATGGATGAGAGGCCAGTTCTATGGTATGTTGTATGAGTGCCTTTAAGACTAATTCTTTACATCTTTTATATTTCTTAGAGTTGGTGGTTCTATGCAGATTCAATATAAAGGACGCTCTCTCAAAAATCACAGCAATATAATACATTTGTCCATTTCCAATGGACAACATTATAAAGCCATATGCTCGAGAGTATCCATCAGTATTAGGGAAAAAATATTAAATGGTTCTCACTGCCTATTTCGCAAGTAGAATGGGTCTGCACCCAGAAAATGTAAAGTTGTTGATGTCTGAGTATAGGGACAGTCTGTTGTGAGAGATAACTGGATGTCAAAAGGCAATAAGTAGAATGCATCTAACAATCTATTTGTTGTTAGCACTAGCTTTTTTTTATCCCAACATTCCCATGGCAACAAGATTTCTAATGTCTCCTGGAGGTCTCAGATAGTTCTAGTTTTATGCAATACTGCAGTGATTACCTCATTATTTAAATAAAAATAATAACCCATAAAAGAATTTTCCAATTAACATTTTATAGCAAACCTTCCCTTTCTGGCAAAGATTCTAAAAAGGATCATTAGTGGACAGCTGTTGTCCTGCCACTGCCATATCTAGTTATTTGAAAAATTCCAGAGCTTGATCATTGCACCAACACTGTGCTAAATAAGGCTTGTAATGAGTTATTCCTCCTTGCTGACTTTGGTCCTCTGATGGTTTAGAGTTTGCTTGATCTATATGTAGCACTTGTCCCTACTGATTATAAGTACATCTTTACTATCTTCAGCAGTTATTGCTAGTTATTTTTTAGTTATTGTGCTTCACTGGTTTATTTCTCCCCCACCCCCAAGACTTTTCCTTTTGTTGTGATCAACAGTACTATTTCCTATCCTATCCCCATCATTGTGAAATCACATAGGGTGGCGCGTATCTGGGCTCTTCAGTTCCTAAGATGTTAGTGTAAATAACAGCCACCACTATTGTTAATTGCTTTTGAATTGACTAACTTATGAACCTTTTAAAACCATATAAAGCCTGATCCAAAGTTCACTAAAGTCAACACAGGCTGCACTGTGATCAGGCCTGATTGAGCATGAACAACAGGCTTTTTCTCTAAACGCTTACATGCATAATAAAGGAAGGATGTGTTATGCAGGTGCACAGCTAACTTAGCTACACTGTGCTGTCCAGTCAAAGGCAGTGCAGTAAATCAGGGGAGACAGCTGACTGAAGGCAAATGCTGACTATTTAAGTATGAAGGAGCCGAGGAAGGATCACTGGAGACTTGTATGGTATGCAGCAGGGAGCGCCAGTCTCATGAATTTAGGAGCTCCACTGCCAGGGCAAGTGCAAAGTAAAGCACTTCCTTTCCTTATTGCCGAGCATCTCAGGTTTCCAGGAGAAACTAGACAAATATATAGAAAAATCAAGGTCACACAAAGCCAGAACCAAGGTTATCCTTTTTCCATCCGCCATCATATGCATTATGATACATTTTTAATTATATGGTCAAATGCTATTCATTTTACAATATATCATTTACCCCCTAGATCAGAAATGGGCAAACTATGGCCCACGGGCCACATCTGGCCCACAGGACTGTCCTGTCTGGTCCTTGAGCTCCCGACTGGGAAGGCTAGCCCCAGGCCCCTCCGCTGCTGTCCCCATCCCCGCAGCCTCAGCTCGCCGTGCCGGCCAGCTGCCCAGCCCCCAGGATCAAAGCTGAGGTCCCAGACTCCCCATTAACATAAACACACCATTTCCCAGAGCTCCAACTTCCTGGGCATTCTGGATTTATAGTTCATATCTTCAGGAACACATGGTAGCGGAAATAAACCAACACACAGGCTTTTAAAGAGTTGCCAAAAACAATCACTCTTTACTTTAGCTAGCACAAGAAATATACAGACTGAAACAACAACAACAACAAAAATAACAGTTCCTTGCTTCAGTTTCCTTACCATTCTAGAGCACTCTTTGGAGTTATGGCATAAAGCCTTAAGGGAGTTCAGGTCCCCCTCCTGCCCATGGCTCCTTCTCCAAATTATGGAATCAGAGTCTGAGTTTTAGTGTCTTTCTCTTTTTCTCTTTCCTTATTTCCTTGCAGCCAGTTTCCTTCTTCCTCAGCTGGTCCCTCAGTTAACGAGACTCCTCTAACTTTGATATTTACTGACTTTTGAGTACTTAATTGTGCAAACTTGATGTTCTATAGTTTTTCTAATGATTATATACAAACCATCAAATACTACTAATATTATTAATATGCTCTGAAGAATAATTATTATTACTACTATTTATTTATTTATTTAATACCTCTTTGTTATTTTGTAGACATGCTGGTCCCAGGATATGACAGAGAAGGTAACACTCTGGTACCTTTTCCAGACCTCAGTCATGCCGACTACATGGTTTCAGGCAGGTTTGTACTTGGCATGGCCCAGCCATGCCTCTGATGCCACTGCCTGTGTTACTACAGCTATGCTCCTATTCATACTCACATTAGTTAGACAAGAACTATCACGAGTATGTATACACAAGCAGGGGAATCACACACCTATCTCATAGTGTAGACGTAGACATAGTGTTGGATTAACTCTGCGCCTGATCCTCAGCTGATACAAATCTGCATAATACCATTGAAATTAAAATTTATGTCAATTTCAACCAGTTGAGAATCTGGCTTTCTTGTTTTTTGCATTGAATATAAACAGTATGATACTCTCTAACCAACATTTGGAATATTACTGTCTGAGTTAACAATATCATGAAGATTATATACAGATATCCATGAACTCTTGATATACAAGCTTTTTCTACTTTCATCCTTCTTGCTATAGATCCAGGAATGAAAGTCTAAAGAGTTTCTCAAGCTTATTTATAGTTTTCAGCCCTAACCAAAACTAATTTTTTTTATTTCCTATTTGAAATCACATTTTTACCTTAGTAGTAAAGATCTGGGAAGCTATTTTAGATGCCTTCATTTTTTGATCTCTTCAGAAACATCTAAGCTCCAGGGTATGTTATCATCCTGCTACTTAAAGAACTTTTGCTATGTTTCAGCAATGGCTTTCACAGTCAGACCTTGAAATGGTCATTCACGCTTTTGTTATTTCAAGATTAGATTATTGCAATTCCCTACTGGCTGCTTGCCCAGTAGGATGCTACATAAGCTCCAGCTGGTGCAGAAGGCTGCTGCCAGGATTCTTTTGAAAAGGGGACAATCCAAACATATTTCACCCCTTGTGCAATCTTTGCCCAGATTGCTGGCTAAACAACATATTGATTATAAAATGACCTTTCTTATTTGTACGGCAATAAAATGACTTTGGTCTAATGTGCCTTATCAATATTTTATTTTAAGTCCCTGTCCATGCAACAAGATACGATAAGGAAAACAATTATGTTGTCCCAAGGTTAACTCGCAAACTGCGGAGTAACTGTATGCTATATCATTTGTACAGTTCTTTCCACTAGAAGTCAGTAGCACTGAATCTCAGTACATGTTTCTATCATAAAGTTACATCAATGGAAGTTTGCTGATTTCCACAATCTGAGAATCTGTCCCTAGTTTTTTTATACCTTTTTCTAATTATACCTTTTCTGTTTGATGGAAGTGGTTACAAGGTCATTGTTGTTTTCTCACTTTTATGTTCTAAAAGATTCCTGTAGACTGGTATGTTACAGTCTCAAATGGAATAGTGTGAGACGTATGTTTGGGTTCAGTGTATTACAAATGCTAACAGGTAAAAATGAATCAGAAAGAAAAAAGTTGACCTTTTTCTCTGGTTGCCTATTCTGTTTGACAAAATTGACATGCTTCTCAGCCTTTTCAAACTGAGGAAAAAACTCATTTCAGATAGTGAGAGACATATGGAAAAATTAAATTCACTACATACATTATATTTGAAAATATACAAAAACTGGAGATATGGACAATCAGTAATTAGGAAACAAATTCTTCTAATAACACATGGTGTTTTTTAAATGGATAGGATATTATTAAACTACCGGTCAATATCTACTAAAATTAATAAATTGTTGTTTTCTTAAACTATCAGTCTTACAAATAAAATAATTAAATACTGACTGAATTATTATTATTATGGCTTTTTCATTTTCTTTCATGGACCCCTGGATGAATTTTTGTTAAAGACTAGCAATAATTAAATGTAAGGCTGCAGTGCAAAGTCTGGCATGCACATGGAGCCCATTGACTTCAAAGGATTCTACACAGGTGCAAGGCTGTGGCTACATGGTGCATCAGCTTGTGAGATTGAGGATTTACATTTCAGTTGCTGCTGGTCTTTAATGGCCAGATTTTCAAAGGTATGTAGGCACCTGAAGAGGTGCCTGCTGGCATTTTCAAAAGCAGGTTATGAGCAACTTGCAAGATGTTGACCTAAGTTTTTACTTGATAGATATGAGAGAATTTTGTCACTGAATTGAATTCTCAACTTTAGAACCAGCCTCTATAGCAGTGAGGGGGAACTCAGGCTCTGTGCATGCTCAGTCCCAGACCTCTCATACACAGAGATTTGTTGATTTATACCAAAATCATGTGGTATTTTTTAGTCCTGTTGATGATTTGGTTATATAGATTCCCATCCATTGGGGATATGAACCAAGACCATCAACCTCTTTGGACCACAATATGGACTGCAACCATGGTCCTGATGTGTAAACATTTTATTCAGTGAGCAACCAAAATACATCAGACTCCAACGAGAGACTGCTGAATTGGAATTAATTTGCAAACTTGACACCATTAAATTAGGCTTGAATAAAGACTGGGAGTGGATGGGTCATTACACAAAGTAAAACTATTTCCCCCATGTTTATTTTTCCTCACACCTTCTTGTCAACTGCTGGAAATGGGCCATTTTGATTACCACTACAAAAAGTTTTTTTCCATCTCTCCTGCTGGTAATAGCTCACCTTAACTATCACTCTCGTTACAGTGTGTATGGTAACACCCATTGTTTCATGTTCTCTGTGTGTATATATATATATATATCTTCCTACTGTATTTTCCACTGCATTCATCCGATTAAGTGGATTTTAGCCCACGAAAGCTTATGCTCAAATAAATTTGTTAGTCTCTACGGTGCCACAAGTACTCCTGTTCTTTTTCCAAATACTTCACTGTGGCTTCCCCCACTACCCCTTTGAAATAATAGTATTTATCTGGTATGCATGTTTGATATTGATCTTGGTATTTTGGCTCTAATTTTCTACTTCTCCCTAAGGCTATGCTTTTGACATGATGGTCTGCCCTTTCTCCAATCAGAGTTGTAGAAAGGAATAAAAGAGGGTTCCCTATGAGCACTTCATTTTGTTTGTGTTGTGATTAGCCATGAAGTCTATTCAAGAGAAAATTATACTTGTTTGTTTCAAAGCAGATTTTTACAGACAAAATCTCAGCAATAAATTAAAATGGCATTGTTATACAGTTCAATGCACAATTTTACAATATCTTTCACTACAGGTTTATGGAACCTCAAATACTAAATACACATTCACAAAGGATGAAAGAAGATTGTTGATTCTGGTCAACGAGGCAAGACAAATAAGAAAATGTGCATAAGAAAAGACACATATTGCTAATAGAACTAATTTCACTAGGTAAATTACCAGCATCACACAGTTTTATTTACATCCCATGTAACTCCCATTCCATTTAATATTCCACAATAAATTACACCATGTTAGTCTACAGGATTATTATAGTGAATTTGAATTACAGAGATAGGCAGGCTTTGTCACCAGTTCCTGCATATTGGCAATAGAGAATCTGTCATGTTTTTGCACCCCGCTGGCAACAAAGATGACATTTCTCTCTGTTTCTTTTTTAAAGGATACATAATTTTCCATATATTTTTCAGTTGTTTAAAGAAAATGCATTTCATTTCTGGTGTAACACACAAGAAAAATAGGATTTTTGCTAAATACAAATTAAATAATCGTTATTTCATTATGAAAGGAATACTGATCTATTGTATGTACTAACCAGCATTGTAACCCAGCATTGCTGTGACATGCTATGATTACTGTAAGCAAAAAAGATAACTGCATTGCCAGTTTTTAAAGTATAGTACAACAACTATACAGCATATTACAAATTCACGATTTTCTTCGCAACATTCTGTAACTGTTTCCTTTAGCCTGAAAATATAGAAGTTAATCAGAGATCAGACGTTAGTGATAAAACCATATGATAGCGTCAGCAAAAAATGTCCAAGTGTGTGGCATATCTCTGATTGAAGTAATGTCGCTCTTACTCTATAAACGCAGAGGCACATAACTTGCAAGTTTTCATTTCTGGGAATACAGGTTGGCAGACAGCGTAAATCCAGATGCGTTATGTCAGTCAGACAATTCTGAGAATGTGCTCTTCCTATATTTGCAGTCCTACTCGGATAATGTGCAAGATGTCTTTAAAGGAGTGTGTAGATATTTAGAGATTTAATTACATGAGTATCTCTACACATTTAAATTAAAATATAGAAAGGCTCCTGTTTCTATCTGAAATTTAAAGAAACAGATGCTTACTGTTTGTGTTCTGTTTCTTTCAGTAAATTCAGATATTGCTATAGAGTATTAGAAAATACCAACTTTAGGGGCATTAACAAATCTGTTTGCCCCCAGCCTCAAAACAATCTTTATTCTTATAATGGGGAGTATATGGTTCTTTCTAAAAGACATTCTCTAAAAGACGTTCAACTAAAGCAGTGTTTCTCAAACTGGGGTTGCCGCTTGTGTAGGGAAAGCCCTTGGCGGGCCGGGCCGGTTTGTTTACCTGCCCCATCCGCAGGTCTGGCCGATCGCGGCTCCCACTGGCCGCGGTTTGCCATTGCAGGCCAATGGGAGCTGTTGGAAGCGGCGGCCAGTATGTCCCTCGGCCCACGCCGCTTCCAGCAGCTCCCATTGGCCACCAGGGGCTTTCCCTACACAAGCGGTGACCCCAGTTTGAGAAACACTGAACTAAAGTTATCGGGCTTCATGCCAGAATTTCTAGGTGAGATTCAATGTCTTGCGTTATACGGAAGTTGAGACTTCATGATCACAATGGCCCCATTTGACCTCAAAGGGTATGTCTAAACTGCTATGAGACACCCACGACTGGGCCATACCAGGTGATTCGTGGTCATGGGGCTCAGGCTCACAGAGATGTTTATTAGAGGTATAGACGTTCAGGCTCGGACTCGCTCTCCCCTTTTGGTGTCCCAGAGCTTGGGCTTCATCTGAAGCCCAAACATCTATACCACAATTGAACAGCCCTTTAGCATGAGCCTTGTAAGCCTGAGTCAGCTGTCAGGGGCCAGCTACAGATTTTTAATGGCAGTGTAGACATGCCCCAAACCTGCTAATCTATGTAGTTTTATATGCATAAACAGTTCCGAGGTACTTGCAATTATTAGATTTTAAAAATGAGAAAAATTCCCCTTTTATCGTGTTATTAAATATTTGGTCCTTTAACATAAAGAAAAATTAATCTTTTAGGGCCAAATTCTAAGAACTTCACTCACTTTTTACTCAAGCCTTATTCAAGCAATCTGACTTCACTAAGGTTATGCCTCTACATGGAAATATTCATCCAGGAGCTAAGAATCTCTGCAAGGCTACTCTCCCAGACTTTATTCTGAATTCTGAATGTATTTTATCAATAATATGTATATAAAATACCGAAAATTAATGTGTTTCAGAAATGCCTTTATCAAGATGCATCAAATATTGACATAAAGTATTTGTCTAGTATCTATATCTCATGTGCGATCACAAATGCTGTTCATGAGGTAATCCTATAGACTCTGTAACACAAAATTCACGCACCAGTTTAATGATTTGATCATACAAATGTTTCTCATGTATGTAGTCATTACTCATATGAGTACTCCTTTTTACTTCACTGAAGTCACCTTTTGGCTTCAGCTTTCAGTTTCCAGGATCATGACCTTATTATATAGTAAATTATAATTATAGTAAAATGTGAAGAATTCAGAAACTTTAATTCTTTCCCTGGTACATAATAAATAAGAAAAAGCATTGCCTTTCTTTCACAAGGAAGATTATGACCAATTTCTAGGACAATCAGGGCACACTTTATTATTCATACTTTCTATCTCGAAGCTGATGAGTTTCAGGGAGAAAAGTGAAATTCAGTCAGATTTTACACATTCACTGATGATGGCAGTGCAAGATGGATTACTGGCCCATTTTTATTTACACATAACGATTCCTCTCAGCTCATCTAGTGGCACTTAAATGGTTAATGTTATATCATTTGTTTCCAATTTATCATTTCATGGTAATTACAACATTAATTCATAACATATGACAAATCATTCCAGAAAAAGATTACAAAAGCCAATCTCAACAGTTAATACCATTGTTTTGGCTAGAAAGATCAGTCTTCAAAGACATATGTTACCCACAACTCATCTCATAGTATTAATTTTATACAATAATTATCATTGTTCATAATAGCATGAGAATAATCATTACATAGATATTAAATTACAGTCAGTCATCTCATAACTAATAAATAATCTTCTGGATCAATATCAGAACTATTAGCCATATTCAGAGTGCAATCTTCTTTATTTTCACTATGAAAACCAACACAGGCTTTTGCATCATCATAATTAAAAATAGAATAATGGTTTTGGTCTTTAATTAACAGATAGTTCACAGGAACTGAGAGAAATAGAAGAACCAAAAGCTGCAAATATTGCCATAAGCAAGAACAACATTTTATATCCACAATGAGTAATTCTAGAGCTATTTAGAAGTATATTAATATATTTCTTATTCCCTAATATGGCCACATGAGATGAAATCCTGGCTCCTGGTGTGTATCATACAGGGATGTAAATGTTGCAATTATGAACCAGTAGAAGAAATATATGTACTTAAAAACTAAACCTTTATGAGATATCCTTAAAACATTTTATACCCAAGGAGAGGATCAATGGCTTGTCATATCATGTTGATATGTAAAGATCATTTGTTTTGATGCCACGTGTATTTCCATGATCAGGAATGATTCAATTATTATATAATCTCCCATTATCAGAATGTTGTTGCTTAACCAGTAACCCTATCTTTGGTTTCAGAAATAAGGTGATAAATTTTGTGCTCGAGCTGTCCTAAATAATGAACTAATGGCTTTAGTTATTCAAATTAGGTTAGAATTCCTGTGGTTTATTGTGGTATGTTTGTAAATTTCATACATAAAGATGATTTGAAATAGAATTGTGGAAAAAAACTGCATGAAATTCTGATTGGCGAAGATTCTATGTTCATAGTATGGCTATCTAGAAAAACCAAAGCATATAAAGATAGCAAACCTTTATTAAGGAGAACATGATTTTTAGTAACTAGAGTTACTCTCCTAACTTCTTCAGATATTATAGTCTTGTATTTTTTTAATGAGCTGGGATTTGGACTTTTGGACTTTTGAACTTTTGAAATTGTGAGCTCAGATGCAAGGCCAAGGATAGCAGAATGTCTGCTGGGGGACCTCATAGGAGGTTAGCATAGCCCAAGCATTGAGTAGCCACGCTGGACAGCAGTGAGGATATTACTGCAGCATCTATGGATGTTCGGTATATTCCTTCAGCAGGCTGTTCCAATGGTGCTCCTATGCCTCCAAAGGAACATAAAGCTACTCTTCCCAGCAGAAATCCTGAAAGATGAAAGGCAGCAGTACCACCACTTGCCCTTCCTTACATGAATGCCTCTGGGGCACAGCGAATCACCACAGAGATGTAATTTACACCTCCGTTCCCCCATAAGAATGAATAAGGCCCCTAATTAAAAATATATATCTGTCATGTAGACTTCTTTAATCTGTACATATATTTTTTTAAATACTCTTATACTAGTAATATAAATACATCTATGCTCAGCATAGCTCTGTTGCAGGCAATGAAGCTATGCCGATTCACACCAGCTGAGAATCTGGCCTATTGTATGTGATGTCTATGAATATACAGATATATGTATCTAAAATCTGTAAACTAATCATACTTGAGCTATAATGTTACTCTCATCCAGGAAACACACAAGGTGGGAAATAGATTTTGTTTTTGTTTTTTGTTTTTTTTTATGGAGGAGGAGGTAGATGGAAAACAAGGAACAACCAAACTGAACAGAAAACAAGTATCAATCTGCAGACCACAGATGTTTTCTATAGCAATCCAGAAAGTGGTTGCTCCTGTGTGCAACAAAATACTTTCTGGTCATTCACAGACAGTAAATCTCTAATACTCATATAACTAAAAGCTGATTTAGTAGAAAATATATTTTTCATTAAACAACCAGGAGATATAAAGGTTTTTTTTTAAGTAGTTAGTGAATTAAAAGTGAGTTTTACAGTGTTCAGTTCGACATTGGGTTATTGACTATTTTCCATTTGCAATTAAATAATGTATAGGACTATAACTGAAATGTTGCCAGATGCTTGTCACCTTGCACTAGGCAGCCTAATTCCATATTTACCTTTAATTGCTCTCTGAAACCTATTATTTTCAACACTCTAAACCAGGGCTTTTCTGCCCAAGGTAGCTAATTAAATAGTATCTAGATACTGCGCACACAGAGAAGAGTATTGAATAATACATGAAGATTGACTGAAGTCAATTTCTTTACATTTTTATCTTTTATTCATTAGGATATTTTAGAAAACCAGAGGGTTTTTTTTTAAAGGCAAAATTAAATGCCACCATACTCACAGTCCTTCACTGTAAAGTTTAAACAGCTGTGAAGTACCAACAACTGGTGCCAAACATCTGGAAAGCTGAAAGACTTAATAAACTACTAAAGAGTTGTATTAGCTGTACAAATTAATGAAGCCACGTTGTATGAGTTTTACTGCACTGACTTATCACCATACCTTAAGAGCCAACATTGTGATGAGTTTCTTCACAATGCAAATCTCTTGTCAAAAGAAAGAAAGAGAGAAAGAAAGAAATTAAGTGAGACACAGTGTAGCTGACTTCAGCTTAATTTGAAGAATTTACAGATGAAGGATAACTACCTTGGCTAGAGCAATCTTATCTGCTGAAATAGTTCTCTATGAACTTTGCTGGTTTTATGTGTCCTTGCACAATTAGGATTTTTAAGATATAAGTTGGTGACATTAGGGATTTTGTTTCACATTACAGGGTTGAATTTAGCCAAGAAAAAAAAAATTTCACTTATTTGCAGATAACTTCTGAAAGGCTCAAAATTCAAACACGTCTCATATTTCTGAAACATGTTCAAATTTTAGCATTATGGACGTAAGGTAAACCTGAAGTTCCTGCCTCCCAAAAGGCCAATTCAGGCCTCCTATGTCTCCACCTAAAGGGTACTGTCTATGCACAGGTCTCAGCCCTTCTGCATCAAATGAAAGGGCCAGCCACCTCCAAAGCAGCATGCCTCCACCTCAAAGGACCATGGGTGGGGTAGGGTGGTGAATGCCTATTGTCCTCCCAACAGACCTTACGTGGAAAAGGTAATCTGCATCACCTGTTACACAGAGCCTGCTACGTGGTGGGGATCCTCCATTAAGGGACCCTACTGCTTTGGACCCTGGAAAGGAACAACAGGGCACAAAACCAGCAAGGGGGCACAGGGCACAGAATGGCAGGAAGAAACCTTTGCGAGGAAAATCTTGTGGTGATGTTATCCACCTTTCAAAGTCATTCATTATCAAAGTCTATTTATTGTTGCAAACACAGTTTTAAACATCGGGTCACAGCAGGCTATCAACATTTTAGGGAGACTTATTGATTTTAATGTAGACTCCTTTAAAAACTCATGACATAGACTCATAGATTCCAAAGCAGAAGGGACCACTGTGCTCATCTAGTATGGCATAATGTGTCTCATAATGTACATAGGGCCTTATATAACTGAGGCCCAATGGGGTAATTTATGAAAAGGGTTCAGGCCTTTATTTGAATTTTTGGTGATATTACTTGTAGTATCACAAAACTACTCTACCTAGAGTCCGTCTCAAATTCTAACTCTATGATGTGTTAGTCAGGACCAATTTGGAGAAATAAATAATACCCTTGTTTCCACTTATACTGAAGTAGTCTTTCTAAAAAGCATGGCATTCTAATTTGTGTTTGAGTCTCTATTGTTGTTTTGTTTGTTTTATTTAATACATCTCTCTCTCTCTCTCTCTGTATATATATATATATATATAGGGGTTAAGTATATCATTTACAGAAATTTCCACATTTTCAGAGTTGTAAAAACATTGGTCAATGACCCACATTTATGTAAACAAACATACAAACAAAAAAACCCCACACATTTCTTTTCCATCCATAGAGAATACATGGGTTTCAAGAGATAAGACCATAAGCTAGTGGAGTGTTACTGTTTGTCAAGTTCTGGCAGGAGAACTGGATAACCAAAAATGCATCTGAATTTGATTCAGGAGGATTAAAGAGGGCAAAACATCTCTCACTGTATCAGTGATTCCTGCTTTACATGATTATAATGAAGGCCAGGATTACAATTAGTCAAAAAACTGTTTCTCACATGACAGAGTCATTTCTCACAGCCATTTGATTTTTACCTACCCACCGCTTTATAACTTTGCAATCATTTGACCAATCGTAACGAAGTAAAATTATCTGCCATTACTATTCGAGTGGTGTTTAACATTTTTCACTAAAGTACAGCATTAAAATTAGCACAGTGCAGTGCATTGACAAAGGTTAAGATTAAAACGGTTTGTGTATTAGTTTCCTCTGGGCTGCGTGATTGTGCCTACAAAGTTAAGTTGCTGTATAATTATTCCTTTAGTCATATATAAACTTTTCTTTAGTAAAATATGTAGGTTATTATATGGTCAACCAGCTGTCATAGAACCTTAGAAGTTATGCATGGAAAAGTTCCATTAAATCATCTAATCCATTATTTTATTTCTT
Organism: Terrapene triunguis; assembly: GCF_002925995.2. Classification (NCBI taxonomy): domain Eukaryota; kingdom Metazoa; phylum Chordata; order Testudines; family Emydidae; genus Terrapene; species Terrapene triunguis. The sequence goes on along the minus strand of NW_020664368.1, from coordinate 15,450,440 downwards.
GAACATGTTTATTACAGAACCATAGAATCACTGAAGATTAGGGTTGGAAGAGACCTCAGAAAGTCATCTAGTCCAACCCCATGCTCAAACCAGGACCAACCCCAACTAAATCACCCCAGCCAGGGCTTTGTCAAGCCAGGCCTTAAAAACCTCTAAGGTTGGAGATTCCACCACCTCCCTAGGTAATACATTCCAGTGCTTCACCACCCTCCCAGTGAAATAGTTTTTCCTAATATCCAACCTAGACCTCCCCCACTGCAACTTGAGACCATTGCTCCTTGTCCTGTCATCTGCCACCACTGAGAACAGCCTAGCTCTATAGCAGGGTTTAAAAGAGAACTAGATAAATTCATGGAGCTTAAGTCCATTAATGGCTATTAGCCAGGATGGGTAAGGAATAGTGTCCTTAGCCTCTGTTTGTCAGAAGGTGGAGATGGATGGTAGGAGAGAGATCACTTGATCATTACCTGTTAGGTTTACTCCCTCTGGGGCACCTGGCATTGGCCACTGTCAGCAGACAGGATATGGGGCTGGATGGACCTTTGGTCTGACCCAGTATGGCCATTCTTATGTTCTTATGTTCTAGCTCCATCCTTTTTGGAATCCCCTTTCAGTTAGTTGAAGGCTGCTATCAAATCCCCCCTCACTCTTCTCTTCTGCAGACTAAAAATAAGCCCAGTTCCCTCAGCCTCTCCTCATAATTTCTGTAGCAGGGGCACAAAACTCGACACAATACTCCAGATGTAGCCTCGCCAGTGACTCATATCCAGCTTCTCACCCACTGTAATCCCAGGTCTTTTTCTGTAGAACTGTTACTTAGCCAGTCGGTCCCCAGCCTGTAGCAGTGCATGGGATTCTTCCATCCTAAGTGCAGAAGTATGCACTTGTCCTTGTTGAACCTCATCAGATTTCTTTTGTCCCAATCCTCCAATTTATCTAGGTCATTCTGAGCCCTATCCCTACCCCCCAGAGTATCTACCTCTACCCGCAGCTTAGTGTCATCTGCGAACTTGCTGAGTGTGCAATCCATCCCATCATCCAGATTATTAATGAAGATGTTGAACAAAACCAGCCCCAGGACTGACCCCTGTGGCACTCCACTTGATACCAGCTGCCAACTGGACATCAAGCCATTGATCATTACCCGTTGAGCCCAAGGATCTAACCAGCTTTCTATCCACCTTGTAGTCTATTCATCAAATCCATTCTTCTTTAACTTTCTGGCAAGAATAGTGTGAGAGACCATATCAAAAGCTTTGCCAAAATCAAGGTATATCATGTCCACCACTTTTTCCAATATCCACAGAGCCAGTTATCTCATCATAGAAGGCAATCAGGTTGATCACGTATGACTTGCCCTTAGTGAATCCATGTTGAGTGTTCCTGATCACCTTCCTCTCCTCCAAGTGCTTCAAAATGGATTCCTTGAGGACCTGCTTCGTGAATTTTCCAGGGACTGAGGGGGTGGCAACCCAGAAGCAGTGGTCATGAGATGGTCAAGTTCAGGATCCTGACAAAAGGAAGAAAAGAGAGCAGCAGAATACGGACCCTGGACTTCAGAAAAACAGACTTTGACTCCCTCAGGTAACTGATGGGCAGGATTCCCTGGGAGTCTAATATGAGCGGGGAGGGCAGGGGAAGTTCAGGAGAAATGGCTGTATTTTAAAGAAGCCTTATTGAGGGCTCATGAACAAACCATCCCAGTATGCAGAAAGAATAGCAAATATGACCAGCGACTAGCTTGGCTTAATAGTGAAATCTTCGGGGAGCTTAAACAGAAAAAGGAAGCTTACAAGAAGTGGAAACTTGGACTAAGATGACTAAGGAGGAGTACAAAAATATTGCTCGAGCATGCAGGGGTGTAATCAGGAAGGCCAAAGCAAAATTGGATTTGCAGCTAGCAACAGATGTGAAGGGTAACAAGAAAGGTTTCTACAGGTATGTTAGCAACAAGAAGAAGGTCAGGGAAAGTGTGGGACCCTTACTGAATGGAGGAGGCAACCTAGTGACAGATGATGTGGAAAAAGTTGAAGTACTCATTGCTTTTTTTGCCTGGGTCTTCACAGACAAGGTCAGCTCCCAGACTGCTGCACTGAGCAGCACAGTATGTGGAGGAAGTGAGCAGCCCTCAGTGGTGAAAGAACAGGTTAAGGACTAATTTAAAAAGCTGTACATGCACCAGTCCATGGGGCTGGATGCAATGCATCCAAGGGTGCTGAAGGAGTTGGCTGATGTGATTGCAGAGCCATTGGCCATTATCTTTGAAAATTCATGGTCATTGGGGGAGGTCCCGGATGATTGGATAAAGGCAAATATAGTGCCCATCTTTAAAAAAAGGGAAGAAGGAGAATCCGGGGAACTACAGACCGCTCAGCCTCACCTCCTTCTACTTCCCCTACCAGTTCTTCCCTGAGCAGCAGATAAGGAGGAGCATGGCTCCTAGTTGGTTCCTCCAGAACCTGCACCAGGAAGTTGTCCCCAACACTCTCCAAAAACTTCCTGGATTATCTGTGCAGTGCTGTTTTGCTCTCCCAGCAGATGTCAGGGTGATTGAAGTCCCCCATGAGAACCAGGGCCTGTGATCTGGAAAGTAGTATAATAGTGCCTAACAGCCAACCAAGAATGGGTCCCATTGTGCTAAGCACTGTACAAAAATTCATGAAAGCCCATGACCTGTGCCTAACTTTTACTAAAAATAACTGTGACAAAATGGGGTTGAGCCCAAGCCTGGGTGTGGATGCAGGAGGGTCCAGCAGAAAGTCCTTTGTGGTTTGATATACATTACAAAGTTATCACATAGTAACTATAATGTGGCATCTTTAGTCTTTCCTGGGGAGAGGTTGTCACACAAGTCACATGCAGAGCCAGTCTTGAAATTACTTTACCCACAGCAAACAGGAGGAATAATGCTCATGAACAGCCTGTTATACTATTGGGGGAACTCATTACTACGACTAAGATTATGTCACAGAGGCCATGGACGTCATGGATTTTGTGACTTCTGTGACCTCCATGATATTTTTCACTTCAGCCCTGGGGCATCAGGGCTGAAACTGTCAGCCGATGGGTGCCCTGGAGCTCTGAGCCACTGTGGTCGGTAGGTGCCCTCATAGCTCCCAGCCACCATCAGGGTGGGGAAGACCTGGAGCTCCCTACCACTGCAGGGGCCCCTGCAGCTCATATCCATCATGGGTGGAGGGAGTCTCACAGCTCCGAGCTGACGTGGGAGGCAGGAGCCCCCGGAGCTCTCAGCAGCCACAGGCAGCGGTGGGGGGGACCCGGAGCTCCCAATGCCAGCCCCACAGCTCCAAGTGCCCAGGGGACCCCAGAGCTTTCAGCCACAGCGGCAGTGGGATCTGGACTCCCCTACCCCCGGCACCAGGGCTCAGGCTCAACCCCATTTTGTCACAGTTATATTTAGTAAAAGTTAGGGGCTTTCATGAATTTTTCTTTATTGCCCGTGATCTGTCTGTGACTTTTACTAAAAATAACCATGACAAACTTTTAACCTTACTCATTATTTATCCAATTACACTACACTTCCATTCCCTGAAATTTACAAATTTAAACTATGTACTATTATCTGTAGTGGGAAGAGAGCCTGAAACATAAGGCCTTGTATCAGAAGCCTGGTATGAGGCCTGAGGCCTGGGCAAAAGTAGTGATCAAACCTTTGCTAAGCAAAGTTAAGTTGTGAGCAAGAGGCAGGCCCTGCTCACAGAATCTGACAAGAACAGGGCTGATATTGCAGAAACACACATTCCTAAGAAAGTGGTACATACAAAACACACACGCAAACCAAAGAGATGGTACCAGAAGACCTTAATACCAACACATTCCCCAAAGATAACAGGAACACACTGACCCATCCTAAATCCTAAAGATAAGGTCAGAATGAAAGCATAATGGATCAAGAGGTTTTGATCAAACCAACAGGTGCAAGGTAATGGGTGGCACTCCGATACGTCAGAGGGTGTCACCTACATATGCCAGAGAGTGGCACCCAGATACATCAGGGGGCAATTCATAGATTCATAGATTCTCGGACTGGAAGGGACCTCGAGAGGTCATCGAGTCCAGTCTCCTGCCCTCATGGCAGGACCAAATACTGTCTAGACCATCCCTGATAGACATTTATCTAACCTACTCTTAAATATCTCCAGAGACGGAGATTCCACAACCTCCCTAAGCAATTTATTCCAGTGTTTAACCACCCTGACAGTTAGGAACTTTTTCCTAATGTCCAACCTAAACCTCCCTTGCTGCAGTTTAAGCCCATTGCTTCTTGTTCTATCCTTAGAGGCTAAGGTGAACAAGTTTTCTCCCTCCTCCTTATGACACCCTTTTAGATACCTGAAAACTGCTATCAAGTCCCCTCTCAGTCTTCTCCTTTCCAAACTAAACAAACCCAATTCTTTCAGCCTTCCTTCATAGGTCATGTTCTCAAGACCTTTAATCATTCTTGTTGCTCTTCTCTGGACCCTCTCCAATTTCTCCACATCTTTCTTGAAATGCGGTGCCCAGAACTGGACACAATACTCCAGTTGAGGCCTAACCAGCGCAGAGTAGAGCGGAAGAATGACTTCTCGTGTCTTGCTCACAACACACCTGTTAATACATCCCAGAATCATGTTTGCTTTTTTTGCAACAGCATCACACTGTTGACTCATATTTAGCTTGTGGTCCACTATAACCCCTAGATCCCGTTCTGCCATACCCCTTCCTAGACAGTCTCTTCCCATTCTGTATGTGTGAAACTGATTTTTCCTTCCTAAGTGGAGCACTTTGCATTTGTCCTTGTTAAACTTCATCCTGTTTACCTCAGACCATTTCTCCAATTTGTCCAGATCATTTTGAATTATGACCCTGTCCTCCAAAGCAGTTGCAATCCCTCCCAGTTTGGTATCATCTGCAAACTTAATAAGCGTTCTTTCTATGCCAATATCTAAGTTGTTAATGAAGATATTGAACAGAGCCGGTCCCAAAACAGACCCCTGCGTAACCCCACTTGTTATGCCTTTCCAGCAGGATTGGGAACCATTAATAACATAACCTGTTTGAGTATCTTTGGTTGGCCTAAGGGATAATGGAAAGTCCCGCTATTAACTAAGCTAGTCCATTGCAATGGGCATACATATGTTAGTGTACCTCTAAGCATTGACCCAGGATATTAGGACCATGGTTCATTGACAATAAACTCACTGAGTTCCTTTGCTACAAATGGCTGTGTACTGGGCAGTGCAGTTGAGGTCTGCTCTGCCAACTATCTGCGCAGACCTGGGACAGCACACAGAGAGAACACACACAGTCAAACATCTAACAACACCTAACAACATTATCCATAATCAGCGTCATTTGCCACTTGCAATAGGATCAGCACTCATAACTATGTAATAAGGAACATTTTTAAGAGTGGGGATAATTAACAATTGCACAAATTATCAAAAGAATTGATATATTGTCAATCACTTGAATTCTTTAAATCAATTGAATATCTTTCTTAAAGATATGCGTTAGCTCATCTGGAAGTTATGGGCTTGCTACAGGAAATCACTGGGTGAAATTCTACGGCCTATATTATGAAGGAAGTCAGACTAGATCAGTGGTGAGCAACCTGCGGCCCATGAGTCGCAGGCGACCCATCAGGGCAATCCGCTGGCGAGGCACGAGACCGTTTGTTTACATTGAGTATCCACAGGCACAGCCTCCCACAGCTCCCAGTGGCTGTGGTTCACTGTTCCTGGCCAATGGGAGCTGCGGAACTAGATGATCACTGGACTAGATGATCACAATGGTACTGACTGACCTTAAAGTCTGTGAATCTATGTCTATTGTCTATGGGTACCAAAACCTTCCTGTAATATTTTAGAGAAATTCCTAATTAAAATGAATTAAAGTCAGAGATTCATATTTTGTCAAGCCTCTAAAACTATTGGTTGCAAGTTGCAGAGACAATGTAGTATTGGACTAGGAGTGCAAGACTAGGAGGGGTTCTCTTTCTGCCACAGTACAGCTTGTTCAGGGGGATTGAAAATACATTTTGCATCTTGGGTAAACATCTGTAAAACAGATATTGTAATACTTCTCTACTTCAGAAGGGAGTCGTGAGGCTCAATTAATGAGTATTTGTAAAGTGATTTAGGATTCTTGAATGAAAGTGGTTATATTCTTATTTATCGCCTACATTTAAACTTTCAAAAAGCCTTTGAAAATGTAAAGATTTGTAGGATCAGGGATATTGGTGAGGAGAAATACCATAAATATTACTTTTAATCATATTATGTGCATTTCATATTAACATTTCCATGTTTTTATTTTGTAAATATATTTTGCATATATTTTATTTAATAATGAATTTTGTATTGTAGATAGATTTTTGCTAGTTAATGATGCACAGTGTTCAGTTGTTAGCATAATTGCATTTTATGAAATATTGATGCATTGTTGTTTATAGAATATATTGTATGCAAGCAGGAAAAAAAAGTTTAATTAAGCACTAAATATATTTTGAAATAATACCTGTTGTTACTTTCAGATTCCATTAACAGATACAATAATTATACTTTTTGTTCACAGAACAGCATATTATGATTCCATAAATTACAGTGCAATACTCAAGGCGAAGTTGGCTGCAAGGCACAGCTGATGTATTTGTATTACTAACATCTAAGAAAAAGGAATTATTCAAGTGAACTCCCTGGTTTTCACCAAGTTATTTTGTATCCCAACCTTTGCAGCAGTATCATAATCTCACATTTACAAGTCCATGGAAGAAGAATAAACCATAGTCAAAATGAGCATAGCACACATATGACAAGTGTAACTAACATAAGAAAACCAGAAGTTGATTCCATCTACAAGATTTTTGCAGCTCAGATAAATCACTAGTAACAAAGTTTAAGGGTTGGGTTTGATTCGGATAAGCATCCAAAAGTTCATGTATATACTTGCCCGGGTTCACAGCACTGTACATCGCTTTATGCCTTTAGTTTCCATACAACAACCTTACTTCTAATCTATCAAGCTGCAGATTCATTTTATCTATGTATCATGCTGCACTGGTCATCATGGTACCTGATCAACTTATGAATTTAATTATGTTTTACAAGTATCTTATCTTATACTTATACCACATAAATAGAGGGTTTAGTTGTTGTGAGTATACTTACATAAGTATGATGTGTTTTTTGGTTTGAATCTGTTGAGATTCATGGTCATTCTACTGTGTTACAGGAATGAGTTTCTATAGTCTTGTGCCACCTGCCAAGAAAACTCACTCTGGTGGATGATAGTTCCATTGTTTGAGTGGAACATGAGCAGTAATGACTGCTTATAGAAAGGCCGCGTTTTATAGCAGTAACCTAGCCCAAAACTATGGAGGGTTTTGAACATAAGGGCCTAAACTTTAATTTGATTCTATAGTCTATCAGATGTAAATATTGAGACAACTGTATTGAAACATTTTTAAAGGGCCTCAACCAACTGTGGATGTAAAATTGAGGGTGCATTTGAAGTGTATGCACATGATATGATTTAGAAGCTAGTGCAGCTGTGTGATGTCTAATATGACATTCTTAACTCTATAGCATTTGCACCGAGTTATTGTAGCTGTAAAATTTCAGATATAAAAGCCATCATTAAAAATGTAGCACAGTGTGGGGAAAACTTCTCTCTTTATCCTTTTTAAGGTACTGTATTTTATACAAATGACAGAGACATTAGGAGAGGGTGAGAGCAGTTGAAAGAAAGTTTTCTTGGTTTTTGTTTTGGCTGTGTCACTAGAATGTTTCAGAGTTGTTTCATTTTTATGAAAGGATAGTTTCTTCTCTTGTGTTTGAGATAAAGGTTCACGGTTTTGGTTTGGTTTTTTAGCAAGTGCATAATAATGGGATCCCAATAAAATAAATTCACACCTGTGCGGATGATGTCTCTCTGACTCACATCAAGTGATATGCCTTACTCACAAGTAGTTCTACTCTTTTCAGTGAGATTGCTCAAGAAGCAAGATACCACCCAAGTTAAGTATGGGTGTCAGGATCTGCCTAACAGGAGAAGTTTCATTTGCCAACTCTTCCATAGACTCACTGTGAGCCATGGCTTTGTCACTTAGGGTGGGATTTTTAACAGCAATTAAGGGCATGTCTACACTTGCAGTGCTGGTACAGCTGCCCCACTGCAGCGTGTGAGGTGAGGGTGCTCTATGCTGATAGAACTTTATGCTCCTATCAGCATAAAATCCACCAATGCGAGTGGCATAAGCTATGTTGGCAGGTGAAGCTCTCCCAGTAACATAGCATTGTGCACACTAGCATTTATGTCAGTGTAACTTATGTCACTCAGGGAAGTGGAATATTCACACCCCTGAACGACATAAGTTTTATCGACATAGGCGTAGTGTATACATAGCCTTAGTGACTTATGGATTTAACTCTCATTGAAACGCTGTTGTAGTTAAGCACCTAACTTGTTTACTCAATTTTGAAAATCTTTCCCTTAAGTATCTTTCTCTCTGTGTCTCAGGCTTCAGATGTGGACATTACGGGGTTACAGTGGATAATAAATCCCCTACCTCACAGGAGTGTTTTTAGGATAAATGCATTAATTATTGTGCTCAGATACTACAGTAATAGAAGCCAGAAAGGCTGCATCTATGTCTTGTGACAGAACATGGTTACCGGAGCATTGTTGTGCTATAACCCCCTATTGTCCACATCTGAAACCCTGCAGCATGTTCCGGAGAGACAGTCTAGTGCATGAAAACTAGCATGTATGAGGGGTGTTGCTATGTACACACCTCCACTGTAGCATGGCCCTGTATCCATTCTACTGTGCAGTATGGATGGGGACAAGGGGCATGTACCAGGCCACATATATCAATATTCTTCCAGGGCCATTCCCACAATGCACTGACCCATACCCAAAGGTCCTTGACTCCCATTTACCAGTGGTCATAGTAACCTGCTCTGAGCATTTCAGAACAGTTTTCTGCTAACTCTATTGATCAGTACAGGTGCTCATGGTCCAAAAGCAGCCTCCTGGTCTCTGGAGCACACCTGGGTGCTGATTAATGTGTACACCGTCCTCCATGACTTTGACAGGACTGGCAATCTTCTACTGGGAGATTTCACAGAAGCTGGAGAAAGCAGGCATTCACCGGACTCCAACCCAGTGCCAGGAGTGCATGAACCACCTCAGGTTCCTGTACCAAACTGCAATAATCATGGCAAGAGGGGACCTAGCACATGGCCTTGCTAAAATGAACTGGATGGGGGGCTCTCCAGGGCTGCCAGTACAGAGCCTGAAATGATTCATGACTTTCCCTTCTTGGCCCCACTGGCCTCATCATATGACAGTATGCAAATGAGGGGCAGGGTGAGGAAGCAGCAGAGACCTCAGAGGAAGTACTGGAGGAAACCCTGGGAGACATGAAGCTTTTAAGATCCCTTCTCCACTACCCCACCAAACAGTCACCACTTGAAACCATGTGAATACTCATGTCATGGGAGTAATTATGCATAGCATCTGGTAAGTGCTGTGAGCAACACAGTCAGAAAACTTTGGGAGGAAGGAATGTTGGAAGTCCCATACAGAACTTTTTTTAAATTACTTAACAATGCTTAAGGGCTTCCCATAAAACCACCTGAAACAGAATAGTTAACATATAACAAAAACATCCCTCAGCAATGCCCTTAAAGTCCATTAAAAAAAGTGCATCATGTGTGCCTGGTGTTCCAGGAGGGCCACACAGAGATTACTCAATCAGGGCAAACAGCAAAGAATGGGACAGACAATCCCCAAACCCGGTGGTTATTTCTAAAACTGAGATTCACCATGCCAGCAACAAATCAGCTTCTACAATAGCTTACCGGTTACCCAGAAGCCAGAAATACAGTTCCCTTAAAGCAACCCAGCCTTGAGCTCCCAGACAGCCAAGTGAAATATGATGAGGATTACTGAAAATCTTGTTCATCATAGAAAAGTTCTACCAATCCCAAAGGATCGGGCACATTACCCACCAGGTTAATGAATATTTCAGATCCTACCGACATACATACTTACAGCCAATTTTTATTAACTAAACTAAGATTTATTAAAAAAAGAAAAGAGAGAGTATTGTGGTTAAAAGATCACTATACATACAGATATGAGTAAAGTTCTTAGGTCCATGTCAGTAGAGATGTTAGTAGAGATGGTGAGCTTTAGAGTTGCAAAGACTTCTTTCAGAATTAGTCCATAGGTTATAGTCCAATGATCTATATCAGGGTGACCCAGTCTGTAGCTGGGGACCATAGTCTTGCAACTCAAACTTCTCTGGGTGAAGCTTAAGCAGATCTGAGATTACAGGATCAGGCTTTTGACATCATGCAGTCCTTGGATGAAGCATTGTGGCTTTGAAGTAGAATTACCTATTTCCTATATATACAGGTAACTAATTGCATTCATCAACATAAAGTAATTATCCATTAAGCAGTTCATAGACAGTTTACTACAGACTTCAAAGGACATATAGACAATGATATAGTTATACCTAAGTTTCATCTAAATGTTAGTTTTACCTTTTTGATTTCTTAATCAATAGAATATAGTAGCAGGCAGGATTCGTCTGTTTACATGGTTATCATCTAACAAGATAGGTAAACACATACAATTAGTATTACTTCTAATTTTCTAACGATACAGGTTTTCATTTCAAAGCTCTAGTCCAGGAGTCGGCAACTTCTGGCACGCGGCTCACCAGGGTAAGTACCCTGGCGGGCCGGACCATTTTGTTTACCTGTCGCCTCCGCAGGTTTGGCTGATTGCGGCTCCCAGTGGCCGCAGTTCACCACTCTGGGTCAATGGGGACGTCGGGAAGCAGCGCGGACCGAGGGATGTGCTGGCCGCGGCTTCCCGCAGCCCCCATTGGCCCGGAGCGGAGAACCACGGCTAGTGGGAGCCGCGATCAGCTGAACCTGTGGAGGCAGCAGGTAAACAAACTGGTCCGGCCCGCCAGGGTGCTTACGCCGGCGAGCCGCGTGCCAGAGGTTGCCAACCCCTGCTCTAGTCTATCTACAGTAGAACCTCAGAGTTACGGACACCTTGGGAATGGAGGTTGTCCGTAATTCTGAAATGTTTGTAACTCTGAACAAAGTGCAGTTCTGGCTCCAGATCCAGCAGCTGGCACTCCAGGCCACACTTCAGCAGCAGCTGAGCAGCTCCCTACTCAGCCCTGGCATGAGTTTGCAAGCTTGTCGTGTGTGTGTGTGTGTGTGTGTGTGTGTGTGTGTGTGTGTGTGTGTGT
>NW_020664368.1:15427692-15439149 GCF_002925995.2 Terrapene triunguis | reverse complement strand
TGTGTGTGTGTGAAAACAGTGCATCCCCCTCCCGGTGAGGGGGGAGGGAGGTGTGAAAGCCAAACAGACCCCCAGTGCTGCTTCTGCTCTTCTGGCTCTGGCTGTCTTGGGCTGGCAGCCCCAGCATCTTGCTGCAAGTGGCTGCCCCATGCGTGGCGGGGGGGTGGGGAGAGGCAGCTCAGATGTACTTACCTTTAAGATGCAATACAGGCACAGTACACTATTTGCCTTTTATTTTTGTCTCGGCTGCTGCCTGATTGGTTACTTCCAGTTTCACATGGTGTCCGGTTGACCAGTCAGTCCATAATTCTGGTGTTCATATCTTTGAGGCTGTACTGTAACATTAAATGGTCCTAATTACCATTTACATTCTTTTCTAACATGTCCTTAATGATTGAATATGGGTCATATAGCCTGCTATTTGCTTGTCCCGTCTGGCTTAATGTCACACAATGCCCAAAGGTGTTCTCCTTGAGGGATCTCCGCCAATTGTCTGCTTTAAGTTAGTACATTAATGCCAGCTGCAGCGGATCAAAATCCACCAAGGTATGTCACAATGGAAGTATGTGACGATGCACTATTTAGCTTTCCATATGCACCATAGCATCACAATAGCAACCCTCAGCACAGTCCCAAGTCACCTTCTGGCTCCCTGCTGTTCCTTGATATATGAGCACAAAGCATCATGAATTTTCCTGGCCTCCTGGAAACTAGGAGCTGTGTACACATGGATGGGCTCTGGCTGCCTGTACAGGCTTTGAGAAATAGATCTGTCCTGTGCCCACTCACTATAGAAGTATTCCCTTTAGCCTCACATAGTTGTACAAGGCACAGCATGCCATGATAATCCAAACTGAGTTGGCCACAATGGCAGCCAGACAGGTTTGGAGAATTGCCAGTGGGCTTTCAGATGCCCAAAGACACACTGTATCACCATTCTGCAACTACTCAGTCTGTAGCTGAATTTGCTTTCTCTTGGGTTGGTGATGTCAGGATACAGTCTCATGAGCCAAGGTAGGAATGGGTATGTGGGGTCCCCCAAAATAAATGTAATCACAGAAACACAGTATGTAATCATGTAATTTTCAGAGAATAAAATCTCTTCTTCCCTCCTTTTGTACAACCCCAACCTCCTAAGCACCCTGGCATCATGGATCTTTTCCATGTGTCCAATATTTCTGTTCATGAAACAACCCCTGTTGACCACTAAGCCTTGAAGAACCAATACATAGTAACCTCTTTGACTCACATATTCACTAGCTTGTTTTGGCAGGCAAAATATAGGGATGTGTGTTCTGTTGATGGCCATCACACAGTTTGGAAACCCCATCTTCTGAAATCCCACAATAATTTCAGGGATGTGGTTAACGGCAACCATGCTTGGGTACATCACAATATAGATAGCCTGGCAAACCTGAACAACCACTGTCCTGACAGCTGATTTCCCCACCCTAAATTGGATTGCAATTGACCAGTAGCTGTCAAGTGTTGCCAGTTTACAAAGGGTGATAACCACCTGCTTCTGCACTTGTATGAAATGGTGCTGGAGGATTTGTGGTTTCTGAAATGGTGCTGGAAGAGTTGTGTAAATTCCTTGAACAACTGATGAAGATCTGCTTCCTCATTCTGAAGTTCTGCAGCCACTAGTTGCCATCCCCTGTTTCCAATAATATGTGGTCCCACAACATTCTCCTGCTTTTCTGGGACCAGAAGCAGTGGTCCACTGTTACAATCCCAGCCAGGTCATGGCATACCATTGTAATCCCAGCACTCAATACATTTTGAGTTCTTGTGTTTCTTTGGGACCACAGTGGATTTTCATTCCCCCTCGGAGTCAGCCATCTTTGCCATCTCAGTGTTTTCTGGACCATATCCATCCAGTATCTAGTACTGCACCACATGAACATTTGTACAGAGATCAGTAGTAGGAGCAGAACCACATCATCATACACTTCCTCCATGTCTCCAACACAGTTTGGCAGATGACTGGGAGTTGCCATCACCAAATGTGTGATGGCAGTGTACAGTACCCGCAACACACAACAAGGCAGTACCTAGAGTATCTCCTGTGGTACACAAGACTCTGGGGTACTATCCCTGAAATGACAGCACTACTATTACCTAGTGAAAAGGGGTAGTGTGGACATTGGTATATACTTGTGCACAGTCTGTGCCCATGCCTAGCTCAGCATATGTGGACATTCATTGTGGGTACAGGGTACATGTGCTAGCAGTACATGGACAAGTACTCAGGGAAGCCGCAAACCCTAGATAGATAGATAGACCCAGCAGAACCCCCTAGATCAATATTGCAAGTCAGCAACGGGTAGAATGAGAGAGGGAGCTGCAGGTTTCTTTCCCCAAACATTGAATTAGTCTGATTGTAGAATGTGTTTGAAGAGGGAGGAGTTTCAGTGTCTCTTTGGAGCTTATATTAAATGACATAAAAGATAATGAAGGACAGGTGAAGACTTTCACAAAAAGCTGTAAAAATTGAAGGATGTGTTGAACAATTTCAAAGTGAATTATAATTTGTTACTAAAGATCAAGAAACTATTAAAAATGAGTTCGACATTCTAAAACCAGCCTCTGGGTCTTTAATTAAAGAGAATACACAGGAGAGAGATTCAAAAGTGTAGTTTCTGTTAAAGGCCCCAGAGTTTTTGGAGAAAATTTTGGATGAACAATCTGATCCACAAATTGGAGTGGAATTTTTTTTTTGAATATCACATCTATCTATAAATAATCAAGATTACTCTCAGGATGGAGATGAAAGAAAGCAACCCTCTGATCTATCTCATTGTCTGTCACTCCTTCATTTTCCTATACACTGTATTTGATAAAGAATGGATTCTGCAGGCTGCGAAAGCAAGAAAAGGCTGGTGCATTTAAGTGATATACATATGTTATCCCAAAGATGCAGGACTACTTTGAATATCGAGCATCCATATTTTACTTTCCAAAGTTCCAGGCTATTTTCAAGGGTAATCTTTTATTTTTCATTGACTTTGAGGCCAAAAGATTATTAGAGGTTAAAATCTGAACACCGAAAGGCCAAAAGGAAGTGGAAGAAGGATAACAGATTTTTTAATTTTGTGGCTAAAGATATCTCAAAAATTCTTATTTATCAGATTTTTAATAAAGCTTTTTCTCTTTAATGTTATTGTGTGATCGCCTTTTCATGTGGACTGTGAAAAAGCTAGTGTTGTGGGATCTATTGTTGTTTAATTTATATAAGGAACAGAGGGTCCTGTGGCACCTTTAAGACTAACAGAAGTATTGGGAGCATAAGCTTTCGTGGGTAAGAACCTCACTTCTTCAGATGCAAGACTTGAAGAAGAAGTGAGGTTCTTACCCACAAAAGCTTATGCTCCCAATACTTCTGTTAGTCTTAAAGGTGCCACAGGACCCTCTGTTGCTTTTTACAGATTCAGACTAACACGGCTACCCCTCTGATACTTCATTTATATAGTATCTAAAATATATATTCCTCAGTCTTCCACTTATTTACTGTGGTTTATAACTGATCATTCATTGTACTTGTTTCTCAGTTTAGAGCCAGATTCTGATAAACTTACTCATGTGGGATAGCCTCCTTTCTCCACAAATAAATCAATGGGGCTATTTGTAAAGTAAGATACCTTTCAACATGCATGAGGGTATCAGCATCTGGCTCTCAATGAAGTGTGTGCTCAATTTGTTTCTAAAAATTAGGCTGCTAAACACTGCCATTTTTTTTTGATAGCTATGTGTAAAAATCAAACCAAAGAAACAAATAATAAAGTAAGTACCCAAAATATCATTCTTTCATACCACTATATGTCCAAAAAAGCCAAACAAAATTTTATCAAACTTTCCAAATCTTTCTTCTGAGACGATGTGTGTGAAATTTCAGTACACTGTGTAATTTCCCCCCATAATATATGAATGCACCTAGAAATGGGGACATAATTAAAGTAGCTTCTAAAAGGAAACTGTAGCACTAATAGTCTGACACTGTCATAACCAGAGTCAATACTGTTACATGTTCTAACAATTCATTAGGAGGTAGCTAGCACACTGTTAATATAGAAATGAAAAATCTTTCTTATTTTTTTTAATTTCCTTTTCAGAATATTAATAAGGGCACTGTATATAATATACAGTATTATTTTGTAGCTGTTTTTAGATTTATTTTGTATGAATTTTTTTTATATATATAACATAGATTATGGGCAAGATTTTTATCTGATTTGTTCATCCCCAGATATTTATTATTGTGGAGATGCAAATGACCCTTTGTGCATAATTACAACAAATGTCCATGCACAAACAAATTCACTTTCTGCTTAAGTTAAGTGCGTATAATTTTGAAAATATGAGTCTTCTTATTACCCATTTGAATGATAAACTAGGGATAGAATCAGGAAAAGACAATGGCATCACTAATGACTAGATTAATGCAAGATTTTTTTTTTAAAGTTCAGGGACCATTTGTAAGAGGAGCTCTGTCCAACTCCTAAGGTATATTTAGAAGGGTTCCAAATCCAAAGGTCATTATTTAGACTTATTTTCTTTTAATCTAATTACCTAAACACACAAAAAGCCATTTGTAAAGTACTGTAATTAAATTGCTGATGTGATAACAGAGAATTGTGTTAGGGGGAAGGGAGGCAAGTGAACACAAAGCAAGCAGTAAGTGAAATTGAAAAGGGTTTGGATTTACGCTGTAAATGGGCTGACAAAGAGAATGAAATTTAATGTTGACAAATATAAAGTAATGCACACAGGGTTCAAAATTCATAAAGTCAAGCACAGAATGAATGCAATTGAACTAGAGCAAGAGAACTTTGAAAGTGACCTTGGAGCTATTGGAGACTTCTCCCTCAGCATGTCTAGACACTGCAAAGAAGCACATAAAAACACCAAGAGAAAGCTAGGATATACACAGCTAGTGGTGGAATATTCACAACATGTCACTCAGTGTATTTTATATAAGGGTGGTAGTTTACATATGTATACCTATTGTAGAAGTAACATTCAAACACAGCAAAAATGGGTGTTCTTAAAAACTTGATAGTTACAACATAAAGATGGGATGGGTCTGAATTTTGTAAAAGGTACCGGGATAGTACAATTCTTAAAACAATCTGGGAATAAATGACCATCCCCTTCTCCATCCAGACCAGTATCTCTTCCAAGGACATTTTCTTTTTCTTTCTCATTCTGGCCAGTGTAAAAGAAAAGAAAATTATAAATGCTAAAATTGATTACCAAATTTTTATTGACAATGTGATCATCAAACTTGAGTGGGAGACTGAAAGGCCAGGAGCCAGAGGACTGCCAAGGGAAGTACAAGAGTTGATCAGAGCAGGGAAAATGAGGCAGTGGCAAAGTCACAGTCACACTCACAATTCATTATTGTCCATGAGTTGCTCATGTACTATGGCAATAAGCATTTCAGAAAACCAGATAAACAGACAAACTACATGACTGCATATTTATGTCAATTTCATAGATTTTTGAGGCCAGAAGGAATGGTTGTGATCATCTAGTCTGAACTCCGTTGGCCCTATAAAACAGGCCAGAGGACATTAATTCCTGTTTGAACTAGAGCATATCTTTTAGAAAAAAAACCCCAATCCCAATTTTAAAATTTCCATCCACAAAAATAATAAAAATAAAATTAAAATCCACCACAACCTTTGCTAAATTGCTCCAGTGGTTAATTACTCTGACTATGAAAACAATTCTACCATTTTTCTTGTTTCCCAGGGAAGCCACAATAGGAACACATTGTAATACAGGTATGGTTAACTCATCCAGTGACCTAAAAACTGCTAAACTTGGAGAGATTTCATTATTTACAAAGTTTGGCTATTAAGGCTCTCAGAACTAAATTCAATACCTAAAATCCATAGGTAATTGATCAGTACATGGAGGCAAATAAATGAAAGACAAATGGGATGGATTTAAGTGGCAGGCCACAACTTTCTTTATTCTACACTGGGAATGTCATTATATACCCCACCTCCCTCTGTCTCCTAACAGGCATTTAATTGGATCTAGTGCCGTATTCAGGACTCTCACAATACAATCAATAATTCAGAGTAGACCTGCCTGGGACCACCCCTATGACTCAGCTCCCTTCTGAATCATCTCACCTTCTGGCTGAGGGTAAAAGTTCCCAAGGGAGGACCTCAGGCCAAAAAGACTTCAGGTCTGCTTTTTCCCATAAGCAAAAAGATGACAAGCATACTCCTGGGTCTTATTTACTTTTGAGAACTATACCATTTTCTCCTTTTCCTCTCTGGCCACTAGGCGCACCAGCAATTAGTATCTTCGCACCCTCACCAATACTGCCCAGTAGCTATTTCCTGCCTGATCCATTCCTTAAGGTCACAGAGCCCTATGCCAGCTCCCTGCACCTGACAGGTGGACTCCATCATTCCTAAAAAGCTTGTGCTTAGTATATTGTATGTCCTTGCATGCCATCACTGAACTACATACCCCCAGAATTATCCTACCCGTTTCACAGTTCACATGTTTTTCTACCCTGTTGATATGGGCTGGGCCAACAGCTCCTCAACAAACTTGTCTTGAGAGCATCTAACAAGAGGCTTAAACTCTGAAAAGCCTGGGCCAACATAAATAGTCAAGTGGTGTCTTGACTCACAAGAGCCAGTCTCTTAGCCCACACCTCCAACTAAAGGAAGGTTACAGACCTGATAGAGGGCAGCAAACTCCGAGCCCAGCCATGCATACTCTCATTTCATCCTCCCCCTACCTGACTTCCCCTGCAACCAATCAAAATTCCTTCCAAATAACTGTGGGGGAGGGGCATTTTCTTAATGAGAGAGAAATGATCAGACAAAAAAATAGTTTTAATTTACCATGTGCACACAGTTCCTTTTATTGATTTCAGCAACAATGGATAAAAATTGCAAAATCACCAACAAGGTTTCCATAGACATAATGACAGGTTTCAGAGTAGCAGCCGTGTTAGTCTGTATCCGCAAAAAGAACAGGAGTACTTGTGGCACCTTAGAGACTAACAAATTTATTAGAGCATAAGCTTTCGTGGGCTACAACCCACTTCTTCGGATGCATATTGAGTGAAGCATATATTCCGTCAACGTGCAAAGGCTGAAATTGTGGATAAGCAACATCACTTGCCCCATAACCTCAGCCATGCTGAACACAACGCCATCTACAGCCTCAGAAACAACCCTGACATCATTATCAAAAAGGCTGACAAAGGAGGTGCTGTCGTCATCATGAATAAATTGGAATATGACCAAGAGGCTGCTAGACAGCTCTCTAACACCACATTCTACCAGCCATTATCCTCTGATCCCACTGAGGATTACCTAAAGAAACTACACCATCTGCTAAAAAAACTCCCTGACAAAGCACAGGAACAAATCTGTACAGATACATGCCTAGAACCCCGACCAGGGACATTCTATTTGCTACCCAAGATCCATAAACCTGGAAATCCTGGACGCCCCATCATCTCAGGCATTGGCACCCTAACATCAGGCTTGTCTGGTTATGTGGACTCTCTCCTCAGACTCTACGCTACCAGCACTCCTAGCTATCTTCGAGATACTACTGACTTCCTGAGGAAACTACAATCCATCGGTGATCTTCCAGAAAACACCATCCTGGCCACTATGGACGTAGAAGCCCTCTACACCAATATTCCACACAAAGATGGACTACAAGCTATCAGGAACAGTATCCCCGATAATGTCACAGCTAACCTGGTGGCTGAACTCTGTGACTTTGTCCTCACCCACAACTATTTCACATTTGGGGACAATATATACCTTCAAGTCAGCGGCACTGCTATGGGTACCCGCATGGCCCCACAGTATGCCAACATTTTTATGGCGGACTTAGAACAACGCTTCCTTAGTTCTCGTCCCCTAACGCCCCTACTCTACTTGCGCTACATTGATGACATCTTCATCATCTGGACCCATGGAAAAGAAGCCCTTGAGGAATTCCACCATGATTTCAATAATTTCCATCCTACCATCAACCTCAGCCTAGATCAATCCACACAAGCGGTCCATTTCCTGGACACTACTGTGCTAATAAGCGATGGTCACATAAATACCACCCTGTACCGGAAACCTACTGACCGCTACACTTACCTACATGCCTCCAGCTTCCATCCAGGACACACCACACGATCCATTGTCTACAGCCAAGCTCTAAGATATAACCGCATTTGCTCCAAGCCCTCAGATAGAGACAAGCACCTACAAGATCTCTATCAAGCATTCTTAAAACTACAATACCCACCTGCTGAAGTGAAAAAACAGATTGACAGAGCCAGACGAGTACCCAGAAGTCACCTCCTACAAGACAGGGCCAACAAAGAAAATAACAGAACACCACTAGCTGTCACCTTCAGCCCCCAACTAAAACCTCTCCAGCGCATCATTAGAGATCTACAACCTATCCTGAAAGATGATCCTTTACTCTCACAGATCTTGGGAGACAGACCTGTCCTTGCTTACAGACAACCCCCCAACCTAAAGCAAATACTCACCAGCAACCACACATCACTGAACAAAAACACTGACCCAGGAACCTATCCTTGTAACAAAGCCCGATGCCAACTCTGTCCACATATCTATTCAAGTGACACCATCATAGGGCCTAATCACATCAGCCATACCATCAGGGGCTCGTTCACCTGCACATCTACCAATGTGATATATGCCATCATGTGCCAGCAATGCCCCTCTGCCATGTACATTGGCCAAACCGGACAGTCTCTACTCAAAAGAATTAATGGACACAAATCTGACATCAGGAATCATAATACTCAAAAACCAGTGGGAGAACACTTTAACCTGTCTGGCCATTCTATGACAGACCTGCGGGTGGCTATCTTAAAACAGAAAAACTTCAAAAACAGACTCCAAGGAGAGACTGCTGAGCTGGAATTGATATGCAAACTAGACACAATCAACTCAGGGCTAAATAGGGATTGGGAATGGCTGAGCCATTACAAACATTGAATCTATCTCCCCTTGTAAGTATTCTCACACTTGCTTCTTATCAAACTGTCTGTACTTGGCTACCTTGATTATCACTTCAAAAGTTTTTTTTCTCTTACTTAATTGGCCTCTCAGAGTTGGTAAGACAACTCCCACCTGTTCATGCTCTCTGTATGTGTGTATATATATCTCCTCGATATATGTTTCACTCAATATGCATCCGAAGAAGTGGGTTGTAGCCCACGAAAGCTTATGCTCTAATAAATTTGTTAGTCTCTAAGGTGCCACAAGTACTCCTGTTCTTTTCATAGACATAATACCATTCTCACAGCTCCAGCCAAAAAAAAAACAAAACCCAAAACAACTTTGGATGAATATCAAAACTCCCACTGACTTCAGCGGGGCCAAAAGTCCTCCCTCTGTATTTATATAGACGTTCTCCCTCTGTATTTATATAGTTCTGCCAAACTATAGCTAACCATTGGCCCTCAGCTGCTGCATAATTTTCAACTCTACCCATCACATGATCATTTATTTGTCCTAAATCCTGAGCATGCTTTGACTATTTGAGCTCAGTGAACACAAGGGCTTGAGTGTCAATTGCTAACAATCCATTAGTAGTTGTCATCTGTTTTTCTATTTACCCATCAGTGAGTGTATCTGCAATGACCATTAATGGTTTCTGTTGGTTACCATCTCAAATATTTTATTCTAATGATTTAATTGGCTCCATACCTTTACCAATCTGGCCATCATATTATAAAACATTAGGAATGTTGGTTGAGTTATAGTAAATGGGCGAAAGTTCTAAAATAATTATGAGAGATAGTGCTATGTTTCAACAAAAGATGGAAATTCTGGAAAATAATCTTAACAGTTGCAATCTTTAAGTAGTGGGTTTTTGTGAAGGTTTGGTGCGAGATGATGCTTGTAATCTTTTACCTCCCATGATAGAATCTTTTCTTCAGAAAAAAATTAATCCACATTTGCAGATAGCTAAAGCTTTCAGTGTTCCATTTAAATGTGTAGCTTCGAAGTACCAGAGGAGTCATCACCTAAATCGGCTTTATGTCATATTCTTATCATAACTTTCACCTCATTTCACTACAAAGGCTGTATTATGTCTGAGGTTTGGAAATGTCATGGCACTGCTGCATAACTTTCTAGAGAAAAAAATGCACATCTTCTCTAATGTAGACCAAGCAATACAATCTTAGATAACAAAAAATCAATGAAATTGAAATCTGAGATTGTTTCATTATGAATTAATATTAATATTTTGTTCCCTGCTAAGCTCCATTTTATTACAGATTGGAAAAAATGTGTTTAATGAGCATGAGACACAGCTATTTTCCTTAGCAGAATTTAAAACATGTACTCTTAGGAAAGGTGACTTTGTGTGATACATACTCTGTGAAGACAAATGACAGGTCAAATGTACGTGTAAAATTTTGTGAGCATCTTATTAGCTCTGTTTAGTCCATTTAGGGCAATATTGGAGTTAGCAAGATTTTATTCTGAATTTTGTATGGATTTCTATTTTATTATGCAATACATTAATTTATAGTCTCAGTCTTTAAATATATACATATATATGAATATGTATGTGTATGTGTTATATAAACAAAATGTTAAACCTCGAATCTAGATAAAATGATGAAAAAACAGCTAAATACCAGGTTACTTTAAAAAACATTAACTGAGGGGGGAGGGGGATTTAAACTCACAATTCTATCTCCTACTCATTTTTTTTTTTATAATCTGACAGAGGGACAATGTTCTCAAATTGTGTTTATGAGTGCTTTCTTTCATCTTTCATCCAAACTGTAGATCCTTTGCTACAAACTAAACTTATATTTCCCTTTCTGTCATTACACAAAGTTTGTTTCAAGAATATTTAAAACCTAATGCAAAAGATCTCCTGATTCATTTGTGGAAGACATGGGGAAGTCAGTGCATATATGGAGCTTTTTCCATTGATCAAATGTCCTCAACCCAGCTAAATAGTGAGATGTATATGAAGCTTATAAAAAGGAACTATTAATGAGTATTGCAAGCATAAAACAAAACAAAATTAGATTTATCTCCAGGAATCTTTCAATCTAATGGACTGTTTAGATAGTCATTTTACTGTAGTTTGCATACTTTGGTGATGGCAACTCGCCAGTTGTTGTATGTACAACACCAACCACTTTTCTTAATTTAGCCCATGAAAAACCTGCTAATGAAATAAAGCAATAGCAGTAGTTGTAATGTATTTTAATGCTATTAGAAAAACTTAAATCAGATTAAACTGTACTCAGGAGCAGCCCTAGCCATTTTGCCAGCCAATGTGGAAAACATTTTTGGCGCCCCCTCTACCACTACACAAGCAGCCAAGCTAAATAAAAACAAAAAAGAAAACAAAAAACAGCAGAAAGAAAGAAAGAAAGAAAGAAAGAAAGAAAGAAAGAAAGAAAGA
>NW_020664368.1:15404981-15427682 GCF_002925995.2 Terrapene triunguis | reverse complement strand
AGAAAGAAAGAAAGAAAGAAAGAAAGAAAGAAAGAAAGAAAGAAAGAAAAGCTTGCCAATTAGTGGAGTAAAAATGGACCACCAATGAGAGCAGAGCAGAAAAACAAAACAAACACAAAAATCCAAGCAGCACAATGATACAGAACTCCCTGGAAGTTGGTGCCCAGGGCAACCTCCCTGCTTTCCTGCCTCTATAACCAGCCCTGACTGTACTCTAATCAGCACTGTTTAGTTAAAAAAAACACTGAAAACGTTAAAGTGTATATTAAAGCATCAGAATACCCTTAAAATGCATATACTTTAACAAAATATGACCAAAATCTATATCACTGTGATATTGTAACAGGGCCTTCATTCTGGGAATGCCTGTGAACATCCCAGTTCTCCTGTTAAGGACCTTTGCCCTTTAAAGAGAAGAATTTGAGGGAATATAGTGGTTCCTCAGGAAGGCCTAATGGGAAATGTAGTCCTGGATCACATGTAGACTGAGAAGGAATCATATGTATATATAAAGAGCTGGCTGCAGCCCAAAAAAGTGAAAGTCCTTCCAGGAGCAGAAGTTGCTGGTGAGTCTCTCCAATAAGGGAACCCTGGAAGATGATATGGCAGCTGGAGTTGGAGAAGGAAGACCCCTGGAGGCCCAGTGACAGTACTACTTGTTGTTTGGGGTTCACATAGGGGATTTTAACAAGGGAAGATGGGAGGAGGGGGGAAGTCCTGCTTCAGACCTTACATAATAGGGTAAGTGCAAGCTGAGCCTGGGGAGAGGTTGCAGGAACTGTATTTTGGGGGTTAGATTTTTGCTTTTCTGTGGAAAGGAGAAAACTCCTGTGGAGGTGTGGCCAGAAAGCTGTACCTAATAAATCTCCTTACCAGTCTACTAACTTGAGTAGAGGCACCCAAGGAGCAAGGTAGTGGGGAAACTGAGATGGTGGAACACCCAGCAAAGAGATTAAATAGCTCCCTAGTACAGATACTATCTTTGCTCAATGCTCTCACTCAGGAGAGATAAAATGGTGAGAATTCTTCCATACACACAGGAAAAAAAACCTAATGGCTTCCACGAGGGAATCCCTGCACCTCAAGGGAAGTATTCCAATGTGGATTGTGATGGGCACAGCCCCCATAAGTGATGAATTGGCCTATATAGCGAAAATCTCTATCCAGAGCCAGGGCCGGCTCTAGGTTTTTTGCCTCCTCAAGCAAAAAAATTTTTGGACACCCCCACACCCCAGCCCTGGGCTTTCCCCACCCACCCCACCCGCACCCCCTGCCACCCCAGCCCTGGGCTCCCCCTCACCAGTGCTGATTCCGCTCGCTCCCCCCTCGCCTCCAGCCAGTCCGGCGCTGGCAGGGTCGCGGTAAGCAGTGGGGATCCCGGGCCGCACCTCAGCCCAGGATCCCTCCAGCCAGGGTTCCCACCTCCAGGACCAGCCAGGACCTGGGAGGGCAGAGCTGGGGGACCACCCCAGCAGGGGGCGGAGGAGCCTGGGCAGGGTAGCCCCAGAGGGAGCGGAGCCCCGGAGAGCGGGACGCGGGCCCCGCATGGCAGAGTCCCGCCCTCTATGGCCCTGCTGCTGCTTCTGGCCACCCTGCCGCAGTCCCTGGGCGGCTCGGGCCGCTTTGCCCAGCCCTGGCTGCAGCACTGGGGGGGCGGCCGCCCTGAGGCATCTGCAGGCGTCTCCATGTGCCCCGAGGGGCAGCCCCCAGCCAGAGTGTCCCCCGCTAGGAGCCTGCCCGGCCCAGCCACAAGGTGCGGGCGCTGCTCCCCCGCGGCACGAACCGCAGCGGCCCCAGGGCGTCGCATTGCTGCTGCCAGGGCCGGCTCTAGGCTTTTGCTGCCCGAAGCAAAAAAAAAAAAAGATGGGCAGAATGCTGCCCTTGAAAATGTGCCGCCCCAAGCACGTGCTTGGTTTGCTGGTGCCTAGAGCCGGCCCTGTCCACAGCCCATGGCACAACTGAGAGGCAAAAAATTAATAATGTCCTGGAGGGCAGGACAACAGTAGGTACTGATACCATGATTTATCTGTGTGAAACAGGAGTAGTGGAGAAACACCTCTGCATGAAAGTCTGGGCCCATTGTTCTATGGAAACCATAGAAATCCTACAAATGAAACACTTAACATTTCACAGACTGAAAAGCAGAATTTTCCAACAGCACTTGTACTGCATAAATTAGAAAACACAGTACTCCACTCCAGGAGCCTGAATTATGTCTGGGTTACTCCAGTTTTATGCTGGTAGCACTCCATTGAAATGAATGGAGTTACAGCTGTGCAAAACAAAAGTGACACAGTGCTGAATTAGTCCCCTGACTGTTATTCAATATCTATGAGTCTCACTTTCATTTTCATCTTACAAAAAGTACAAAGTAGACTTTAATTAGATGATTTTGGCATCATTTAATATGGAAAGCAAAAGAAGAGAAATGTTAATGCTTTCTAGTTGTGAGGCACTTTTATTAAGGAAAATTTAAGTACTAAGTATTGTGGAGTATAAATACTTGAGCAGGGTGGAAAACATAACCTGTGTCCCGGGGATATTCTGAGTTTGAGATTTTGTTTTGTTCTGAATTGGAATGAAACACTGACCTATGGAATTTCCTGCAAAAGCAAATATTCCAATTTTGGAAATGTACCATTGCCACCCTCACCATCTGTCCCAAGTCCCTGTGTCCCCAGTTTGTTCCTTTCACCCTGAGAAAGCCCTGGGCTGGTGGCAGGAGGGAGGTGGGAATGGGGGAAAGTCCCCTGGCAGATGATGGGAGGAGTCATTGGGGAGAGAAACCCTGGGCTGGTGACAGGAAGGAAAGCACTAACCACAGTGGGAAGGAATATAACAACCACCACCACTCTCTCCATTGAAACATTTTGTCAAAATCAAAATGTTCCCGTGAAACATCATGATTTTGACAAAACAGCATATTTTTACAAAAAAAATGTTCCAGTGGAAATCTTTCAACCAGCTGTAACTACTTCTATACGAGAGTATAGTAGTAGCTCTGCTTTTGCTAGCTGAACTTTGAACAATATTTAGTGATTTTAAAAATATATATATATCTAAGATTAATATTTTATAACAGCCTACTTGGGATACACATCCTTAGCAACAGAATTAGACTCCTCCAAAGTCAGTGTCTATGTATTCCATAAACCGTAAAAGGATCAATGGAAAACTCTACTGAGTGTCTAATTGGCTACCTGCCAATCTCTGCAAAAGAGAAAGATTACTCTGGGGCACTATATTATATCCCTTACTCTGTTTAGGAATTGTAACTGCTGTACTACATCATCATGCAGTGGGTTAGACATTTGCCAGGACCAACTCCTTTCTTTTGTAAAAGGCTTCAGATGCCAATGACATATTTGATGAAAAAGAACAATCCTAAGTGTGTTTACAAGTGAATACAGGCCTCAAAGCGGTAGCATTTCCTACCTTTGGCCTCTTGCATAGCTGTGTGATACTAGAGTAGCTCATGCTAACCACAGATTACATTGCCCCAGTCCCCGCTTGCTAATCATGTCTTTCTGACTTCCTCTTTTTCTTTTAAAGGAACTTTAATTTGAAAGAGTCTCACTGGAGTGGCTCCATGGATCTGAACTGCAGCATAGTAATGACAAAAATCACAAAGTTTTGCTTTATTTCTAATCAAATTATAGACATGAAGCCTCATAATCCCAGTTGTTTTGTGTGGGAGATAACTGCCTTGATCACAGCACTACAATCAGGGCAGTGTAGCCAGCCGTGTTTAGTCCTGCACAATAAAACCAGGTTCAGTGGCAACCCCACCAAAGGAAATGCAAACCATTTGACAGCCTATGTATTATGGGGATGGGTGGTTTAGAAATGCACAAATGGAAATGTAAGCCCTGTGACGCGCTGTATCTCAAAATAGCACTGTGGAACCCCCATATTCACCACTGTGATATGATTATGATATGTTTTGTACAAAATATCCTTTGCAAGGTATTATTTAATAAGTCTTGATTTGTTGAACATTAATAGCCTGTTGGATTGTATGTACTATCATTGTACGTGAAGTTATGAAGTATTGCTATATGAGTTACTGAAATATGTTGTGAGGTTGGTAGACTCCCACAGCTGGCCTTTCAGAACCAACAAAGGAACAACTATCACTGCCCAGACAGTCATTGATGGTCCATCAAGAAAAATCCACTCTCAGAGAGACTTCTCAGAGATGGCACGCATGCCCTGAGGACTGCCTAAGCCCCACGTCACAGCAAGGATCTTTCTAGCATCTGAAAGAAAGTATAAAAGAGGGATAGTGACATCACTTGGCCACTCTCCTTCCCCATCTCAACACCTGGAAGATCGTCTGGAAGACAAAGACTTTGAACTGCGGAGATTGGTCCCAGGCTAGGAAAGGAATCCAGTCTGTGTATTAAGAATAGTAACATCCCTGTAACATCTAGGGGGATGAGAAAGTACTCGATCAAAATCCTACTTAGTTTGTAAAATTTAGACCGCAAATTTATTTTTTATTTCCTATCAAACCAACTTTGATTTCTATGCCTGATACTTGTAATCACTTAAAATTAGGACTGTTGATTAATCTCAGTTAACTCACGTGATTAACTCAAAAAAATTAATTGTGATTAATGAAAGTTTTAATCACACTGTTAAACAATAGAGTACCAATTTAAATGTATTAAATATTTTTGGCTGCTTTTCTTCATTTTCAAATATATTGATTTCAATTACAACGCAGAATACAAAGTGTACAGTACTCACTTTATGTTATTGTTTTTATTACAAATATTTGCACTGTAAAAATGATCAACAAAAGAAATAGTATTTTTCAATTCACCTTGTACAAACACTGTACAATCTCTTTATCGTGAAAGTGCAATTTAGAAATGTTGATTTTTTTTGTTACGTAACTGCACTCAAAAACAAAACAATGTAAAATTTTAGAGCCTACAAGTCTACTCAGTCCTACTTCTTGTCCAGCCAATCACTAAGACAAACAAGTTTCTTTACATTTACGGAAGATAATGCTGCCCTCTTTTTATTTACAATGTCACCTGAAAGTGAGAACAGGCATTCGCATGGCACTTTTGTAGCTGGCATTGCAAGGTATTGACATGCCAGATATGCTAAACATTCATATGCCCCTTTATGCTTCAGCCACTTGACCCAAGGTTTAAGAATCTGAAGTGCCTTCCAAAATCTGAGAGGGGATGAGGTGTGGAGCATGCTTTCAGAAGTCTTAAAAGAGCAACACTCCAATGTGGAAACTACAGAACCCGAACCACCAAAAAAGAAAATCAGCCTTCTGCTGGTGGCATCTAACTCAGATGATGGAAGTGAACATTCATCGGTCTGCCCTGCTTTGGATTGTTATTGAGCAGAACCTCTCATTAGCATGGATGAATGGCCTTTGGAATGGTAGTTGAAGCATGAAGGGACATCTGGCATGTAAATATCTTGCGACTCCGGCTACAACAGTACCATGTGAACATCTATTCTCACTTTCAGGTAACATTATAAACAAGAAGCAGGAAGCATTATCTTCTGCAAATGTAAACAGACTTGTTTGTCTGAGTGACTGACTGAACAAGAAGTAGGACTGAGGGACATGTAGGCTCTAAAGTTTTACATTGTTTTATTTTTGAATGCAGTTATTTTTTGTACATAATTCTACATTTGTAAGTTCAACTTTCATAATAAAGAGATTGTATTTCAGTATTTGTATGAAGTGAATTGAAAAATACTATTTCTTTTGTTTTTATAGCACAAATATTTGTAATTAAAAATAAATATAAAGTGAGCACTGTACGCTTTGTGTTCTGTGTTGTAATTGAAATCAAAAGATTTGAAAATGTAGAAAACATCCAAAAATATATAAATAAATGGTATTCTATTATTATTGAACAGTGTGATTAATCGCACAATTAATCACAATTAATTTTTTTGATCGCTTGACAGCCCTACTTAAAAATCTCTCTTTCTGTAATTAATAAATCTGTTTTATATTTTACATAAAACAGTGGGGTTTTCATTGAAGTGTTTGGGGAATCTCAGCTCAGGTTAACAAGGGCTGTTGCACGTCCACTACTCTTTGTTGGAGTGGAGAACCAATTAATGAGCTTGCACTGTCCAAGGGAGTTTTGAGCAATGTAAGATAGTATATTTCTTGGGTGCAAGCGGGAGTATGGGGTGATTTGCTATTACCTCTCTGTATGATTCATGAATGGCTTAGAGAGCATTCATGCAATTTCACTGGGTGTGAGTCTCCACATGCTGATGGCTGAGTGATCTGAGTATCTGAAGGGGTTGGCTGCTTGTCACTGGCATAGTATTGTGAGAGACTACCCAAGCTGGAGAGTTAAGGGTACACAGCGGTTCTACAGTTTCGGGTTATATCCTGGGGACTCTGTCACAACCCCCGCTTGGAGTTTCCAGGTCCTGGAATGCTGAGACACAAATCAGATGCCAAGAATTATAACATTCAAAAACCAGTGGGAGAACACTTCAACCTCCCTGGTCACTCAATTATAGACCTAAAAGTCACAATTCTTCAACAACAAAACTTCAAAAACAGACTCCAACGAGAAACTGCAGAACTGGAATTAATTTGCAAACTGGACACCATTAAATTAGGCTTGCATAAAGACTGGGAGTGGATGGGTCATTACACAAAGTAAAAACTATTTCCCCATGCTAATTTTTCCCCTACTGTTACTCACACCTTCTTTTCAACTGTTTGAAATGGGCCATCCTTATCACTACAAACGTTTTTTTTTCTCTCCTGCTGATAATAACCCATTGATTAGTCTTGTTAGAGTTGGTATGGCAACATCCATTTTTTCATGTTCTCTGTGTATATATATCTTCCGACTGTATTTTCCACTGCATGCATC
This sequence comes from Terrapene triunguis, assembly GCF_002925995.2. Lineage (NCBI taxonomy): Eukaryota > Metazoa > Chordata > Testudines > Emydidae > Terrapene > Terrapene triunguis. The sequence continues at coordinate 15,420,798 of NW_020664368.1, read as the reverse complement.
CGATGAAGTGGGTTTTAGCCCATGAAAGCTTATGTCCAAATAAATTTGTTAGTCTCTAAGGTGCCACAAGTACTCCTCGTTCTTTTTGCTGATATAGACTAACACGGCTACCACTCTGAAACCTGAGTCTCTAGTGTGTCCAATCCTATGAACTATTACAATAATGGCTACTAGAGCCCTCTCACACCATTTCCCAGCATGCTTGGAGTCAGCACTGGAGACAGAATGGACTAGAAGAACTCTTGAATTGCTGTGGTATCTGGTGCATGGGTCAGGCAGTTCCAGCCCTGTAGAGTCCAGCTTCCAATGTGGCAGAGATCTGATGCAGTGCTAGCTACCAAGATCCAGCTGAGACCTCCCAGACTCCAGACCTTTTTTGTTTAAATCGGCCAACATTCACAGCACTGCAGCACTTATCTCAGGACTCATACTCGGCATACCCTCTGCCTGGGAAGGTTCCAGGGAATGAGCTGGGGGGATGAGAAGTGGAGTGGGGTGGGAAATTTGTTGATATTTAGTACTTATTAGTTAACCCTGTTCCTTTCCTTCCCCAGATCCTATTTTCCTGCTCCCAGTAAAGTCCCCTTTTGGTGTATTGTTATTTTGGGGTGTGTCATTTCTTCGCTGGGAATTATATAGACGTATTTTATTGTTTCTTGTGACCTGGGTTTCATATTCCTTGCCAGCAGTTATTCACTTTCCTAAGCTACGCATCCCTTGTGTCTCAGTCACAGTGAGGAGTCACCATAGGTGGAAGCACCAGGCATCACTAAAAGGAACCGAGCACCCAATCCATGAGAGGAAAGAGGCAAAGCCACTCCAAGTAACTAGCACTGGAAAGCAGGTTTAAGCCACAACTTGGGGGGAGGGACTACAGAAATATAATATCTTTTAATTATCAGAGGCATGACACAGCTAGTGAGATAAAACATTTTAAAAAGTGATTTTGTTTCCACTAGGTCATAGAAACAATGCAAAATTCATTTCTACTGATCTTTGCAGTGCTTGAAATGTTTCTCAGTCATGTAATTCTTTGAATACTGTACTCATGTTGTGTTCTCACGTAACTCAGTGTCGAACTGGAATAATGCCATTGATGGGTTTAACTAACTGTAGAATTTGTCCTTAAGAAGATGTCCTCTTCAAGAATTTTCTTCCTTTTTGTATTTCTTTTACCTTTTTTTTCTTATCAATGATTTTATCTTGGCCTGCTATCTCCAGCTAGAATCACTGGTAGATAACAAAGTTGTTTCACACTCCAGTCCTTGTATCTTTTAGACATACATCCTCTGCCATCCAACAACTATATGGCCCTGAGAAAAAAAGCTAAAATGGCCTCTGCTGACTTTCCTGAGTATGTGAGGTAGATACAGCCAATTGTGGAGTATAAACAATACCATGTGACTTCAAACAAAGGACAAATCATAACTAACCTTGCTTCTAACAAGAAAAGGTGAACTGAAAATATTTGTAATGTAAAAATATGTACCCAATTTTGATGAAGTTTTCACTGTATGTGAAAATTTTGCACCAAGTTCTGCATTTTCATGGAAGATCAGTGAAGATGTAGAGAGTCAAATCTTAAGTCTTTTCAATATCTCAGTGAATATTTTGCACAACTCTGATTATAAATTGGCAATATTCTGGTTTGCTTCATCATTACTGTGCTTCCCTATTTTGTTTATCTTTCTGGTTGCCTTGCACAAACTTACTGCCAACCATGTATTTCAGAAAAATATTCAGGAAGAATAAGACTGCTGTGAGGGATCAGGTGGTACAGAGGTCAAGCTATTGAGACTTTCACCTCTAGGTCATCACCAGATTGAGTCCAGATGAGAGTGGCAATGACTGAAAATTGTTACCATCTGACAGCTGTTTGGCTGCCTACTGTAGGGGAAATATAATTTGGTACTATTAGCCAAATCCCTGTGGACAAGTACGCACATCACACACACCAAAAAAACCCAAAACACAACAGCCACTAATTAGCAGTCTACTAAAATTATGAAGACTAACATGAACACTTAACTACCCTCTCACTATTAGCTGTAACCCATCTGGGTTGAGGTTAAGATACATGGGTGGGATGCCATCATGGGGGAAGTTACTCTGCAGATCTGTGTGCTTGTGTTGATAAGTGAAGGATTTCAGTCTCCAGGGCTGTCACAGCCTGGCACATTTTATAACACTACATTCCCTTTAAAAACAAAAACAAAAACAAAAACCCCCCCTGAATATTCCTTTAAAAAAGATAACAAACTTTTTCATTCCATTCATTTCATTCAGTAGGAATATGAGAGGGCCTTTTTGTAATTCAACAACACTGTATTTCTACAAAGTAGGCCCTTGAAACAATTTTCCTCCAGGAATTTTCTTTAAATATACTTGACAGCTTGATTCTGAATCATGGGCATGAATCCATCTTGGTCTGGCTTGTTCTTGGTTTTCTTCTTTGTTGCTTTCTCCAGCTAGTTGGTTGCTCTTCTGGTCATGTTCATCTGACTGTCGCATTTGTTTTCTCAGCCTTTGCTATTTCCTCTGATCATTTCATTCTATGCAGTTTGAATGATACAGTTTTCCTTCCCCTTTATATATTAATTGTCAGCATGTAAACAGAGCAAGTTAACAACAGGTAAGAGAACACAGACAAGCCTCTGCATAATTCCCACAGAACATAATCCTTACAGATTTCTTTGGCTCTGCAGATGTCATTCTTGTCCTGAGGCTGCCTTTTGGATGGTGGAATCAATTACAGAGAGACCTCACAAGTCAGTCCAGGCCTTCTGTGGTTTTATTATACCTAGAGTTCCTGAATATAGTCAAGTCAGTGGGAAACTCCTTGAATCAGAGTGTCAAAAACATCTGAGAAAGGCAATTCCCTATTGCTGCCACTCCTCACCACTCCAGGCTCTCTCCATGTGATCAGCTTGTCAGTAGCACCGTATGAGAATATATAGTATTCTGGCCTGGGCACTTGACCAAGTGCTCTAGGACAGTTGCCTCTGGAGCAGAGCTCATCGTCTGCCTCTCATCAGTGCTCAAAAGTTCATTTTCTTTGTCTGTGAAAATGGTCTGCAGAGGATCCTCCACTATCACTCTCAGCCCAAAAGCATCTTAAAGAAAAGCAATGCTTATTGGAATATCAAGAGAAACTGACTTAAAGATATGTAATTGGTATCAAATTAGTTTCATTCTAAGGTCTGTATAATAGTGTGTCCCAGGCTAACAAGTTCTCTCCCTATTTGTCTTAGCATTACAGATTCTCAGAGGGAGAGACCCTGCATTTTGTTTAAGGGAACCCTTTCCATTATTCTGTCAGTTCTCTTTGATTTTTTCAGTGTGAACATCCACTATTACCTGGTGACTTCTAATCAAGCAGAGGTCATACAATAAGCACTGAGACCAATATCCCCTCTGCCATCTGATGTCCCTTTTATTCAATATTAAATGGAAATATGCTTCCCTAGAAAGCTGGTTTGTTTTTCATTTCCTCTCACATAACACATCATCCCTACAAAAGTCCCTTTGAATCTGAATTAATGTTAATTAAAATAAATAACCTTCTGACATATAACGTGGCTAGAAAAAAGTTCATAAAGTGCATGTGAATAGTTTTATCCCCCAGGTGTTTGTTGGCTGTCTTTGCTTGAAGTGTCAGACAGAATGTAATTCCCTTGGCCATCACAACCATAACGTCACCATAATCAGTATCAATACATTTCTTATTCCTTAGCAATTCCAGTGTACCCCACATATGATTCCTTGTGGACAGTGGACAGTCTGCCAAAGACAAGAAGTAGAGATTTAGCAAGCGCACTTACTGAAAGTTTGGGGTATCTTCACATGGGGAGAGTACACTATAGAAATGAAGACTGGCCTAGTGAATTGGGGAATTTCTGTATCGAGACTTTATGCTATACAAACTTGTTCTGTTACTTTAACTAAGTCACTTAGGTCCAGATACGCAAAAGTTTCCGTACCTACCCCTAGTGGAATTCTCACCCCTGATTCAAGCTCCCCATGCACTCTATTTTGGTGCCTAAGGATGGGGTCCTCAGAAGCCAGCAAGCTAACCTGGGAGCTAACAGAGCTAGACGGGAGTGAAATGTACAGGAAAGGGGCACAGCTTAGGCCACATCCTCAAAGGTATTTAAGTGATTGACACCCAATCGATTGAACCTGCGGATGCTGCAGGTAAACAAACCGTCCCAGCCTGCCAGCGGATTTCCCTGATGGGCCGCGTGCCAAAGGTTGCCGATCCCTGCTACATACAAACAGTATAACCGGATACCACACCGACAATACTGGGGAATGGACATGTTCGAGCAGATCAGAGACATATTGTTGAAAGGCCTGTGGTCTTCTAACACTCATAGCTAAGCATACACTATACTTACTCCTAAATTTATCCCACCGGTCATATTTAGCATTCCATTCCAGTACTTAAAGTAGAAGGTGGTACTTTTAGAAATGATATCTCTGCACAGCATGATTGGAATGGGAACAAATCAGAGGTATCTATGGATAGAAATACATAATTAATAAATACTAGTAAAGTTGTGCAACATGCCTGCAGTAAAACCCCCAACCACATGAAACCTTCCTGTTTTGTGTTTTCCTACTACTTGACATTCAGACACATCACATGAACAATTAAATGTTTCAGATGGTTTTAACATGAAACCCAGTAGAATCCAATAGTTTTAGTGGATTTTCACTTTCAGATTTTGGTTTTGTTCAAGCACAAACCTCAGAGAAAAATTATTAAAGACTCATGGATCAAAAAAAAAAAAATCAAAACATTTTTGCACAGACCACCACCCTGATCTGGTGTGGAAATCATAAGATCCAAAAGGAACACAGGCTCTTCACCCTCATCCATCATTTCACTGGGAGCCGGATTAAAACAATCCGATCCACCCGGTGTAAATAGATCCCACCGAGTTTTGCACAAAAAGCTGCACAGTTCTAATTACTACGTACCCACCATTAAAAGCAAAAGGATTGCAAATCCCAGACCGGAAAAATCTGAATACAACCTGCACATTTCCGCAAAGTGCAGGAAACTTCCAGCTAAAACTGTTCCAGAAATACATTCAATGCAGTGTGTTATTTTTTGTAAGAGAATGCATGGGGAAAAAAACATAGTTACAATCCCTTTCCTTCATAACATAAGGAGGAAGCAGAAAGGACAATACATCTGTAGGTACTCTAAATATAAAATGCTTCTGTCATCAGCATCTCTCCCCAGTCAGTGCATTTTGGGATGTTAATTTTAATAAGCAACACCATTGGAAGGAAAGAATCTTTGTTATGTTTCTAGTTGCTGCCTTGCTTTTGAGTATATAACTTACGAATATTTAAACTCTCATCAGATATCAAAGAATATGAAATAGTTCAAGTTTTTAACTTTACTTTCTTTCAGAAGTCCATTAAATGAGAGGAAATGAAGGTGGAAGAGATCTAATAAAAAGTCTGACATGAAACTGATAATTAGTATAAATTAGTATCACTGGCAAAGAAGACAGAAGAGTAATGGTAAGAAACTTGTAAAGCCACTGATATTACTCATTATGGTTATGGCACTTACAAAGAGGGTGACAAGACATGACTGTCCTGTGTAATTTTAATTTTCATCCTTTCATTGCTCTTTAATTTTCCTTTAAGGTGATGAGGCCTGGCATGCTCACAGCACTTATGCTATTCTGGGAACAATCTGTAGGATGGACATACAGGAAACTAATTATCCACCCTGAACCGAATGTCTGCTGGGTAGGAAGGCAATTAGGGCTCAATGGCCCTTTAATACCATCATTTCCCAAAAGAATAATGCTCTTCTGGTGGTCCCCTAAAGCATCAGACCATGGGGACATCCTCTAGTATTTATGCTGATGAGCCTAATTTAAAAAGGTACAATGAGTTTTAAACGGAACTCTTCAGTGTACAACCAGAAGCCCATCCTGGCTTGCATTCGCTTATTGAGTGAGAATGTAGGCCTGAGAGATTAACTAGTGTCACAAGTGCACAGGTATTGCACTTGGCAGGTATTTCCCTTTTTCTCTTCAGCCAACACAGGGAATAGCCTACAGTCATTGAACAAAAATGACCTTTTGAGAGTGATCCTCAAAATCATTTGTCCAAACACTTTGGAGGGCAGTGTTTACTCCCTGTCTGCAGCAGGACTTCCCATGGTAGGGAGTAAATTCTCATTTATGTTTGCAAGACCAGGTCCCATACATGTAACAAGATCAGTCTTTCTTTGGGAAAGCCAAGGCTGATGTCCTACACAGAGCTGGTTTAAAGAAAAGTCTATTTTGTGATTTTGAAAAAAAAAATCCAAACATTTAAAAAATGCCTGACCATTCTGCAAAACAAAAAACAAAACATTTTTGAACATGTTTTAGGTTTCCAGTTTTTCATATTTCCCCTTCCTGTTTCCACTACCAAAATGAAAAAAAAAAGAAAAAAGGGAGCGAAGAATAAAAAAAGGGGGAGAACCAAAAACTTGAAGGAAAAATCATTTTAAAAAATGAACATTTTTGAATTTTTGGGGAGTGGGAGGTGTTGGGGGAGTCAAAAATCAGAATTTAAAAACACACATTTTTCAGCAGCAATGTTCAGTTTCAAAATAATAAACCATTTTCACCAAAGTTTGGAATAAAAAATGTTGATCTGTCTATGTATTTGTGTATAAATCTGGCTCAGAGTGAAGCTGTAACTCCAGTGCTGTGGGTCCTCTGTTGACATAACAAGTGAGGACAGAGTCAGACTTCTTGTTTTAAATACTCTATATGTATGTTACTGATAGCTTCAGATGCTGCTCATTGAACCTACCACTGAGGCTCTTCTGTGTCTCTTTTATCAGAGGTAGGACCTTTGCCCTCTGCTCAAGAAGTTACATGCACTATCAGGAAGCAGGGTCACCTCCTTCATAAGAGAAGAAACTGATAATGACTCAGACGGTAGTGACTTGAAGAAAATGAGGGTGTTCATGCACTGGCACCATGCAGTGGCATTCTCTACCTCCTCACGGTGTCTCTTATCTTCTGCTAGGAGCGAAGAGAGTCAGGTGGGGTACATGTGTCTCCCTCACTCCCTCAAGATGGGGGATTCACTCATCTCAGTATGATCCTCCTCAGGAATGCTCTCCATGCAATCATCCTGCCTTTCCACCCTGTCTCCTATCTTTGGGAGAGGGAGTTCTTCCCTGCCCACCTTGATTCTGGATGAAAAGGATGCACCTTACTCCTCACTGAGTGGATCATAGGGCTGTTTTCCTTCCCTCCAACTGTTCTCTAATACCTTTGCTGCTACTTGGCCTGCCCTAGCTAAAGATAAATGAAACGACCTGCATAGGGGGGTAAATGGCTACCTGTCAGACGAAAGAAATCTTAAACACCTAATGTTAACACAAAATTGTATGTTTTTTCAGAAAGTGAGAGGTAGTTAAAAATGAGTCCAGATGCACTTGAATAATCCTTTGACTGCATCCTATTTTAGTAGAATGCCTTGCTGCAGCTCTACAAGGCACATTGGCAAACAAAGCACCACATCTAGCTGTATTCTAAGTAGAAGAACCAACGAGCATAAAACATAAAACAAAACCTTTGTTGAAGCACTGCCCAAGCCTGGAGATCATACGTAGTCTGTGACCAGTTTGCTTCCATGAATTCAAGCTACTTAACTCTGATAAATTTGATCAGAAAGAAATTTAAGCATCTGTGACTGAACTCTGTGGGAGAGAATTACCTGGATTTCTAAAAAATGGAGTCTTAGGGCCAAATTCTGACCTCAGATATGCAACTCCCACACACTCATCAACAGTAGTTGTGCACATATATCTGAGTCCAAAATTTAGCCTATTTAAACTAAATAATGCTGCTGCTGTATAAAACCCTGTAGTCCTCACTCAGGCAAAACACTGAGTGGTTTCAATGATTCTTTTGCCTGAGTGAGAACTGCAGGATTTGGCCTGCTGTGAACCTACAGTAGCCAGCTCATGTCAATAAGAACAAAAATAAGACTACTCCAGTTACCATGCATATTGCATTTGCAATGAGCAAATTCCTAATGGCTTGTTCTCTACCACAGCAGTCACCTAATTCATACAATGGTTAATGGATGTTGGCTTTCTGGTAAGAATTTCAAAGGGTGAATTCACACAAAGGCTTAATTCTTTATTAAAGCTTTATTTAAAGTTATACAGTTTATTAAACTGTAGGATGATAAAATGAGTCTTAAATGGCTTATGAAAGATTGAGGAAATGTGCTGTTTTTTCAAACATAGTCTATTAATGTTACCAGTGTTAGGTATCAAAAAGCTTTGGATCTATAATACTGTATTTGATACCAACTGGGTTCACTGCTTATTCAAAGAAAAACATGGAAGCATTCAGAATGTGACTAACTTTGTTGATTGTATCTGAAATGAACCTGAGATCTTATGCTGACTGAATCATTTGTTCCACTACTTTTTCCTCTGACCCCAGAAAGGAAGAAAAAAGAGATACACAATATTTTATAAAATATTTTGGGCCATCTTTCTGTCTCAACTCCAAGAGTGCTTTTTCACTATTACGGCAGCTCAGAGGCCCTGCTTGCGCTGATTGGACAATGGGGGATACAGATTTAGGGAATCACTTGTCTTAGACTTTTGGAAGGTGACATAAGGAAAAAGTAATTGACCAGTGGAGACTCATGGAATCCAATTAGTGTGGTAGCAGGAACCACAAATGACACCCCAGATATAATTCATTCAGCTATATTAATTATAACAACATGGAAACTATGTAAATATAAAAAAAGTTACTAAAAAGTGGTGTCACTAGAAGCAATATAGAGAGCATGTATGTTTTCAGCAATTATTCACTCATCTTAAGCACTGACAATCTGTGCACTAGTAGAGACACCAATGATAGAGGAAAATTAGCAGATTTGTACTGAATGATAATTGGCGGAGTATCTCTCTCTTTAGAACTGCCCAGGACTGTAACACCGAGTCCAGATTGCAGCACATTTTTTAGGTTTCCATTGTGGAAAGAAAGAAGATGTCAAAAGAAAGTTATTGACTTATTTTCTGCAGCCTAGCATCTCCCAAAATTGTGAGACATGTGGGCTGCTCCTTTCCACACTGCAGCTCCTGGACATGGTCTAAAATTGCAGCAACCTTTGCACTGGCCAGACCCCCCTGTTCCTGCTTGCCGACATATTCTCTGCTTCCACGCCAGCAGTCAGCTCATGGTTTAGCTACTTCTACTTTCTCTTGTTCCCCTGTTTGCTTTTCTATTTTCATGCAGTAGCAAGCAGGATCTTTTTCTTAACCCTTCCTCCTCCTCCTTGGGTCAAATTTTAGCAGCTTGGTGGTTAGTTCACCAGGAACTGCCGCTGCAGCATCTCCCTGCTGTGAGGAATGAGGTCCTGCACTAGAGCCAGTCTCTGGGCAACCTCACAAACACACCTGGCCTATACTAGGCTGCCTGGTTGGCTATGCCACCTGATTAGTTGGAAGTGACAGCGGACCTGCTGCAGCAACAGCAGTGGCTGCTCAAAGCATTTGCCCTTAGTTCTGATAACCCCTATGGCTGCTTGTTCCCAATCCTGCTCCTGCCTTTCACGCAGCCCTTCTCCTTCCTTGGCCCCTGCCTTGCTACACTCCAGATTACCCAGTTCAGACCCACAGCACTCTGGCTGTGACCCTAGGCTCTGGTATCTGGCCCCTAACTCCAGCTTTTATCCTGGGCTCTGATTCCTGGCTACTGATTCCTGTTCTACCCACCAGGCCTGACTCCTGCGCTGACCATTAGGCACAGCCACCCAAGCCCCAGTCTTATGATACCTGCCAGCTCCTCTGCCTCCCTCCCAGGCATGGCAGAACAGCCAAGTCCAAATGGTGCTCTATTTGTGTGGCAGCTTTCACAGGCTCAGCAGGTGGAAAGTTGTGCCCTGCCTACACCCAGACAACCTCCATTTAGGGCTTAGATATCCACTCTCAACAGGCACATGGGGTCCCCTACCTGCCCAAGCAGCCATGGCTCCAACATGGGAAAACCAGACCTAGAGCCGCAGAACAGAGCAGGGAGAAGCTTGAAGGACAAGGAGAACCACATCCATCTGGCCCACAGCGTAAGTCCCAGGGTGCTTCTGGACTCTAAAGAGAACAAGCTTTCAGGACTGACACCTCCACACACCCCAATCTAAATGCCCTTCGTAAAGAAGCAGGGCTCATAAACAGCCTCACTTCCTCCCGATTCAATCTGGAGGATTTGGGCAATAAATCCCTCTCCCCTGATCTAGGGGACTGGGACTCTGCAGGTGAGGAATCAGACAGAAAACTCTCTAGAGCCACAGCAAGGTGCCTTCACTGGTAAGGTGGGCTAAAACGGCAAAGGAACCAATACCTGAGCAAAAAGGGGCAGAGAAAACAGAAAAAAAAAAAAAAACAGGAGGCATGTGCTCTCTGACTCTTCCTTCTCCTCATCATCCCTTATGGAGCTCTGAATCTGATCAGGATCAGGGGAAGACTCAACAATGTTTCTTTCCCCATGAAAAGTTTGAGGCTATGTAGGGAAAGGTTGTATCCACCATATATATCCAGTATGTACAGGCTCCTGACAGTAAGCCTCAAAGCAAATTCCTTCCCTCAAAATCTTGAGGCTGCAATTCCACTGCACTCTTTCTTTGAGGATATGATCAGAGAGGAGTGGGACAAGCCTGACAAACATATCCGCAAAAAATGACCTGCACTTCTACAGGCTACAAGAGCCAAGAATTCTATTGCTGAGGTCCCAAAGGCTGCTGCTGCTGCTGTTGCATCCCTAGCAAGGGACATAGTTATCCCCTCAGAAGGGGAATTCTACCCTAAGGACCAGACAGATAGAAAAGTGGATGCCACTCTCAGCAAAGATATTGAGGCCTCTTCAGTTACCTAAAGGAACGACAACATGTTTTGTCGGAGTATCTTTCTCCTGGCTGGAGGATCTCAGAGTCCTAAGGGACAGGGATCATCCTAATTTCAGCCTTACTCTTAAAAAAAAAATCTCCTTTGCACCAGTATTTGTAGCTGATGCTGCAGTTGATGCAATGAGGTTTTCAGCCAGAGCCAGGGCATCCTTCTCAGTGGCCAGTTGCCATGTTTGGCTCTACCCTTGGAAGGTGGATTCTCATTCTAAACAGGATCTATTCTCAGGAAAATGTACAGGCTCCATCCTATTTGGGGAAAAGCTGGACAAAATGGTGTAGGAAAACAGGCAGTTCCTCCCAGCCTCATAAAAGTGCCTTTAGGAGAAAATACAAACCCACATTCAGACAGAGATATTTCTTTTGTCCATCTTCCTCGCAGAAGTACCAATGAAGGGACAGCAGATTCTCCAAGGGTAAGCCCAGGAATTGAAGTTTCTTGGGGAAAGTCCAGACAGTGGCAGTTCTGCAGCCTCCAAGACCACCTTCAGACTATGATCAAATGTGCAATTACCAGAGCTAAAGCTAGGAGATAAAATTTCCCACTTCACAGAAGAGCAGTGTACATCCACAACAGACAAGTGGGGGAGGGAGATAGTGAGCCAGGGGTACTCCCTCAAGATGAGGGCTCCACCTCATCCTTTCTTCATCCAGTCTTCCATTTCCAATGATGCCACAAAATGTGAAATGATCCAGAATGAAATTTCTCATCTTCTGGAAATAGGATTATTAGAAAGTGTGCCCCCAGAAGAGAGATTCTGTGGGTTTTACTTATCTTCTTTATTGTCCAGGAAAGCATGGGAGCAGGGGCAGAGGGATCAGAGCTATCGTCAAGTTCAACAGATGGATGAATAAGACAACATTTTCCATGCAAACTTTAGCCTCAGTTGTGTCCTCCTTATCTCAAGGACACTTCCTGACATCAGTGGATCTGGAAGATGCCTATCTCCACATCGCCATAATGCCATGTCACCACAGACTCCTGAGATTCATTTATGGCAAGAAGCATTACCATACTGAACTGTCTCCTTCAGATTTTCCTCAACTCCCAAGGTCTTTACAAAGGTGATGGTAATGTTCATAGCCAGGCTTACAGTGCAGGTTTCCACCTATACCACTTCCTCAATAACATTCTGATCAGAGCCCCATCCCAAGCTGAGGTGCACAAAGTGTGGCAGATAGGGCAACTTCCTGCAATATTTTTGAGAGACTATATTTTATTAAACATATGAATGGTTTATGTATCATTGCGGGCCAGGGATTGCATGAACTCCACTAGGGGAGGGTTACCACTTCTTCTTTGGAAGATAAAACAGTAAGGTATGATTAAGGCAAGTTGCTCAGGTTATAACACCTCCAAGGAGGTACCACTTCCTAGGATGCTCACATGTACTAGTTCAGTACTGTGGTTCTCCAGAGACCAATAAAAAAGCCCTTTTGGATAAACAGCCCAAGTTTAAACTAGCTCACGGCTCTTCTTCCTGATCCAGCAGACAGGCCAGACTTTTTGTCCAAGGGTGGGGCCAATTCTTGTGGAAGGGTTGAAAGACTTTAGCCTTCTAGGGTCCCACAAGACCAATGGGTGACCTCAGGTGAGCTTTTAGTATAATACAGGAACATGTATTGTTTTTATATCTTTTCTCTAATGCTTTTACCTGAAGAATAAGTGTGTTTGCTTAGAAAGTGCTGTTGGTAACTTGTAACTGCTGGCAATACACTAGTCATAGACCACACAGAGAAAGCAAAGCACAGGCACAAAGCACAGTGGCCTTTTAGCCAGACTGACTTGTTTGGGATATCACACTCTAGATCAAGGAGCTGTGCAACCTTTAAACTCCTGGTCAGGAGGGAGTGAGACACAGGTCCCTGCCCAGGAGAGGTGTTGGCTGGGAGCTGGAAACCTTGAGAAGTTGCCCTCGAGACCTGGGGTCAGTGGGTAAAAGTGCAGTTAACCCTGAAACTGTGACTCAAAGCTACACCTTGGATTCTGGATCTACCAAGAGTTCATGACTTCATCAGCAACTTCAAAAAGAGCTCCCTGAATCTTTCAACCAGCATCTCTCACCTGGGAGTGGACCTGATAGCAAAAATGTATCCATCACACAAAATTTTCCAGGAGATCCAGGATCTTATTACTTTACTCCAAACTATAGCACAGTGTCTTCAGCTTCTTGGCCTTCTGGACTCTTGAACAGGAATCACTCTGTGGGCAAGGTCTCACATCAGGTGCCTCAACCCTTTCTTCTGAGAGTGTGGAACTACTCCCCAGAACTCACAAAAGACCAAGTGAGAATGTCAGTCCAGGTACTCAGCTCCCGAGAGTGGTGGACTGTCGATGGAAATGTCCACAAAAGCCTGCCCCTATGCTTTCCAGATCCTCTCATCCCTACTACCAATGCCAGTCTGGAGGGCTGAGGGTGCTCTTTCTTTCTTTCTTTTTTTTCCTTTTTCCTTTTATTCCTGAGTTTCTTACCTTACCATCCCGAATTCTACTCACTACTTCCCAGATGTATCAGAATTGTGGGAGTGGCTGAGCTGCAGAATGGAAGATGTCTTAGTGATAATCTCCTTTCTGCTAGCAGTGTCTCCCACAATTCTACCCAGCCTGGATGGCATTATGCCAAATGGTCAGAGATTTTCTTGTTGTTAGACCATTGTTACGCAGGCCATATGCCAGTTATGCATAGACATTGTTATTGTGATCCCATTTAACTTACGTTTATCTTTATAGGAGTTCTGCACAGCTTTAGAATAACTCATCTGGCAACAAGCAGATGTGACTGGCCAGCTCACACAGTGCTGCAACTTTGGACCACCTCCATTGAGCTGCAGTGTGGAGAAGAGTAGCCCAGATGCCTCAGAATTGTGGGAGATGCTACTAGAAGCAAGGAGATTATCTGTATGAAATCTTCCATTCTGCAAATTTTGGAGAATGGGCTCCAAAATTTTAGAAAGAAACAATAGAGTTGATATGTATCTGGGTCGAAGAACAAAATGAAACAATTGCTGTAAGGCAGGTCATTTTAAACCTTCGGTACCAATAAAATTAAAGAGAAGAGTCTGACAAAGGAGGAAAAGAAATAGTGTGAATTCTTTTGGAAAAGGACCAAGGAAAGCATTTGTTAGAAGATATACTTTTGGTACATGGCCAAAATAAGAGGGGGAATAAACCAGGAGTGTCAGAACTGCAATATCTATGAACGACCCAACCATAGAGAAAATATTGTAAAAAGGCATTAATATATTAATAGTATCTAGTAGTATTAGCTATGTCTAAGATATGAAAATGTATTTAGTGAAAGGAATATCAAGGCCTAAATGATCTCCTTTGAGAGAGTGGTGGAAATGCACTTTAAAGTGCAGTTACATCTGTGAAATTAGAAAAGGGACTACTACCACAGGCTGTGTTTAATTTAAAGGGACAGTGACAACTTGAAATCTAGCCCTTTCAGAAAATGAGTTAAAAGTAGCTTACGGTAGCATGCTTGCCCACAGTTCCCTGTTATTACCTCTTCCTAGTTTTACAATAGTTTTGCTCTCCCCAGTTGCAATGTGAAAGATTCACACAAACAACAAGGGGAAATGCTTATAATGATTAGTGAAACTGCCTATAGAGAGAATGTGGTCAGTTATATTAATTCTAGGTGTCAGTAGTAGGTAAAAATATTTCTGAAGAAGTGTGATTTTTTTTAAACTGATGATGTCTTTTAAAGCCAACTGCTGGTGGGACAAATCAATTGATAAGATCTCACAATGGATGGAAAAGACCTACTGTATTAGGACATTCAGCCTGTTCCCCTGCCAGAGCAAGATTTCTCCGACAAAACACTTCCCCAGTTCATTGTCCAGTCTAATTGAAAATGTCCTAAGTGGTGGGGCTTTCACTACTTCCTGTGGTGGAATATTCTACAGCCTAATAGATCTGAGTGTTGGCAAGTTGTGGATAAAGGTAGGATGCTAATCGTGCTCCCATGGACCCTCTGCCTAGGAAGTTTGCTCGGATAGTCCTTAGCCTGGTTGTGTCAGCTGTTTAGAAGACACTTTTATACTTGAACTGAATGTGTCAGTAGCTTTATAGGAGGATAACGATCATTAATATGAGGAGGCACTTTGTTCTTTGGTATCCCCTCTTATTGAGAGGGCAAATTTAGAAGCAGTGAGTCAGGCTAAAAACCTTGGTGTTATTTGTAGCCACACCCTTTTCTCTGAAAAGCCATGGATTAGACACAATCTGGCAATGGTTTGGGTTCTTTTTTTCCAGCTGAGTGGTTTGATCAGGCTGCCCACTTATTTATCCTTCACAACAATACATATTTCATGACTGTGAGGCTCAGTTATCGTAATTGACTCTTAACAGGGCTCTCAGTACAGTTTCTATGCCACTTACAGCTGGTGCAGATTGCAGCAACATACATGCTAACAGGATGGAGCAGCAGTGACTATATATTCTTTAAATTGTCTCATTGTACAATGGTGAATTGACTTTAAGCTTGCCTTTTTGGTTTCTAAAGACCTTGGTAATGTAGGCTCTGGCAAGATTCAACACTTACTGCTAGAACTCTTTGTTACTAGTATCTATGTTGGGAAGCCACCTGTTTTTTAGGCATTTCATCACCACACCTAAGGTTGAAGACAGACAGCTCTTCTGCTGTGGAGTCTTCTAGCATGTGGAAAACACATCCATCTGACGCTTCATGCTTCAAAAAAGCAAAATAAAATAACTGAAAACATTATCTTGGTATTGTAGAGTTTTAATTGCTGTCAGGTTTTGTAGAATCACCCCTATCTTCTTGCTGCTGTCTGAAGATGTGTAGCACACACACACACACACACACACACACACACACACACACACACACAC
>NW_020664368.1:15344159-15404971 GCF_002925995.2 Terrapene triunguis | reverse complement strand
ACACACACACACACACACACACACACACACACACACACACACACACAAACCGACATGCCAACATGTCATGTCTCCTCTTCCCCCATAAACTCCAAACTTTTCTATTTGAACATTTTCTTAAGTGAAATTTCTCTTACACAAAACAAGCTTTCTGAATGTTCTCATGGATAAATGTGGCAAGTTCACTTCACTGTCATTTATGAGCCGTATTATTCATTCATTGTTTGAAAGTACACAGAGGGCCACCAGTACAGACGTTAAAATGTTCTCAAAAGTTTCACAAATGTTTGGCATGAATGATTACTTGTCTGAAAATTCATACAGCTATCCACTGTTCATCGTCCATCATTGCCTTACTTCAACAGTTTCACTTATGCAGTAGTGGAGTAGCAACAATACCATGTGCTAAAGGGTGTTTAATGACACCCCTCTAATAACAAATAGCCAACCGTCGAAGTGAGCAGTTTGGGAGGGAAAGAAAAACCCTCAAGCTGTTAACTGTTTTTATAAACTATTCTGTAAATAGCTAGGTATTAGCCTGTGCAAGGCCCGCCTGGCCCAAAAGGAGTTTAGCCACTGCAAACCCTGGTGTATAGATGAAAACAGAATCTCAGAATAAGGTTAGGGGAAAATCCTCAATGTCTGCAGTAAAACTAATTTGGAGAGTGGAAATGGACTCCAAAGCCTCTGAAAGGTTTGTAACATAAAGTTTCCACCAAATGCTCCCTACTCAGGGTGAGGGAAAGGTCCCTAAGCCCCATGGACCCCAAGGTTCCATGGAAACATTGGATAACAAATGAGATCCACTCTAATTTAAGCTTAAACTGTTTCTTATAGCCTTTATTTTGTAGGTTTTAAGTCAGTGCTATTATCACCTCTGAGTTATATATACATGCAAAAAGAGAAATTTCAGGGAAAATAATTGCTCAAGTTACCTCTCCTGGGGAGAAGGCGACATTTTTCAAATATCTGGTATCTGCTATATTCTTCCTAGAGGTGGATTACGGGTTTGTGGGGCCCAGAGCCAGAGCAAGTGTGGGTCCCTCCCCACCCCTTCTATCCGCAGTCCTCCCGCCCTCTCTCCTGGCACTCCACTACTCGTTCTTCCCATGGGTCTTCTGCACTTTCTTGTTGTCAATCACTGTATTTTATACCCTGTTCCGTAACTTTACTCAGACTCAGTTATTAAGTTACCTCATCTGTGTACCTATCCATGCTAAACCCCTGACTACACATTTTTATGCATAAATCACAATAACTAATACAAACGGAGACATTTTTGATGATCCTACTAAAACTTAATTTTATCTGTGTACTTCTATCATCTGTTCTCGGCTGTTAATCCCACCAGCTCCTTCCGGTTATATTTATCTTACTGGTCTGTTTTTTGGCCTTGGGCTTTTGCTTGGTAGCTTGTCTTGGGGGGGCACCTGACGTTAACAATTCCCTCATGACACTGTTTCCACCCTGCAATTTATACAGACCAAGGTAAGAGATACAAACCAGGTTTCATGATTTATACAACCCTGAAGCTGTTTTAGCTAAGTTCTGGAGTGCTGCATCAGCAGAGACACAGGCAGATGCAAAAATTCCTTTATAGTTCCCTATAATATATGTATATGTAATATTCATTTTTCTAACTTTGTTTAGTATATGTATTTGACTAACACAATTCATAGTTTTCCAACAGAAAAAATAAGCCCCAACCAATCTCAGGGAAACCCTCTTGAAGGCTTGTCCCTCCACACTGTTCTCCAAGTTTTCTTTTCCCTCCGGGCAACATCCTTAGGAATCAGGCTGCCATTAGTTACTCCTGTAGCCTAACTCTCCCCACCCCACATCCCAAAAAAGTAAACCTTGTAGTGGCATTAGCCTTATCTAGCCAAAAAGTTCCAAAGGGTTCCTGGGCAAAGTGGAGTATAAAGTAGCTTCTCCCTGGCTCTGCCTCTCACCCATAAACCACAAACCCCTAACCACAGTGTTGGTACGGAGGGTCTTATGTAGGTTCCCCTTATTTCTTTCACTTATTTCTCTGCTTCCCTTTGCTGTGTGGAGGGGAGCACAGAGCCCTTAGAAATTTGTCCTTTTAGCTTTGTAATTACTTGTTCTGCTTTAATATAGATTCTAGGCCCCTACAATATAATGTGTTTAACCAGGAATGTTTGTTTTTGGTGATTCATATGTTTAGCCTCCACTTTTACTGTGTGGCCGAATTTGTATGTTTACCTGCATATCAGTTTGTTTTATCAGCAATCTGTTTCTTCTGGAATGAAAATTGGCCCTGAAGCGTGAAGTGTACTGCCGATAGCAGCAGTACAATTTAGCACTCTGGTGCATATTTGCAGTCTCTATGGGAGAGGCTCCTGTGCATTAGCACGTGACATTGCTCAGGAGGAATAAGCTAAGAATCAGGGTTGAGTAAGGCACAAACTTGAAACAAGGGGACATCAGAAGTATGGAAAGAGAGCAGGAATTGTGGAGGAAAAATTACACACACACAAAATAAAGTAGCAATTCCCTTTCAAAGCAATTTTCTGGCAGGTGGCTATGGTTACACATTTTCTTTGTAGGAGAGAACAGACCATATTGATCAAGAAGACGAGTCTGTGGGTAAAGCCAGTAAACGTGTGCCAGTTGGTTTACTGAGAGACTTTTGAGGCAGTGTGACTTGGGAGTCTGTTGTGAAGGTTGCAGATAATACACAGGGGTGCCAGAGCCTGAAAGAATGGAACACCAGAGTGGTAGGGATTTCTGCTAAAGAGAAGTTATCAATCTCATCTATTTTATTGAATCCAAAGTGCATAAAACTCTTCAAATAAAGCGTAAACATTCAAAAGTTTCTACTAAGATGCTTCGCCCAGACTGATAGCTCTGTAATGATAAATTCCCCACCCCTCACTCCCCAATGTACTGGTGATTGCTAACATTTTGTTTTAAAACAATATTAGACTAAGCAATTGCTGGCAGCCCAAGCTCCAGTGGTAGTGCCAGCATCACTACGTCAGTGAGGATACCCATTGTGACCAGAGATCTATGTTTTAATGTGTTTAAAGAATGTGTGAGTCTTTTTCTTTAACTTACAGACAGAGCCAATGACAATGTAAGAGAGTTGATGTGATAAGTTATAATTGTAGCAGGACAGAGCTGTATGTGTTGCATTGGGGCAGCAGCGTTTGGGGTTGTGTTGCTTGAATGTCATGGGCTGAGGAAAGGATCGATGTGTCAGGTGTGAATTTACACCAGCTGAGTCTCTGTCAGCATGTGTGGTTAGCTTTGCTGCAGTTCAGTATCTGATGAAATGCTCCTCCACTCAGACCAAACAGCAGAATTATCAAACTACAAGCCTGGTTGAGGATTGAAGTTTGGTATTTTCTTCTCTTAGTTATGCTGTTTAATATAAGTCAGCTTCTGACATTATTTCATGAAAAGTAGAGGTTAAAGAATGTCTGTTAAAGGATGACAGACAGGCACTTTCTTCTATCACTGAACATGGAACTTTATTAGAATGAGGGGAAAAAAGCCTCCCTCTAAAGCCTCCCTCTCACTCTTTCTCTTTCTATGAAGAACTGCAGCATAGAACCTTCCCCACTCCCTATCCTGTCTGGCTTCCAGCTACCATTTGAAAGACACAGTCCACATAGTCTCAAAACTACAGTACAGGGTTATTCATTGTTTTAATGGACAGGTTAGGATCAAATGTATTTTGATAGCAATAAGTAGAGAAAAAGAGACAACTGGTTTTTTGTTTTGTTTTTTTTCTTTTGTTAACACAATCACAACTAAGTCTGTTCTATAACACTGGGTGTCCATTCCATTGGCAATTTCATACAGCCAATGACACTGATGCTATCAATAACATTTGCAAATCCACACCTCCCAGCATTTACCTCTGAAATACAGAATAATGAAAAAAGAAATTTACAACTAGGCACTGCTTCAATTAAACAGTAGCACACGAAAAGATATCAATTACATTTGCACTCAGGTTAAGATAGAAGTGGGAGCCAGACCTGTTGAAAGTCGCTGGGTAAGGATAAAAGGGGTAAAAACACATGGGTGATATCATGGTAGGAGTCTACTGTTGACCACCGAACCAGGAAAAAGAGGTGAATAAGACTTTTTTTTTAAATAACTAACAAAATCATCCAAAACACAGGATTTGGTAGGGATGGGGGACTTCAACTACCAAAACATCTGTTGGAAAAATAATACAGCAGGGCACAGATTGTCCAACAAGTTTGTGGAATGTATTGCAGACAACCTTTTATTACAGAAGGTGGAGAAAGTGACTCAGGGAAAGGCTAATCTGGATTTGATTCTGGTGAACAGGGAGGAACTAATTGAGAATCTGAAGGGGCAAGGCAATTTAGGTGAAAGTGAACATGAAATGATCGAGTTCATAATTCAAGGAATGGTAGGAGGGAAAACAGCAGAATAAAGACAATGGACTCCAAGAAGGCAAACTTTAACAAACTCAGAAACTTTGTAGATAAGGGAAGCAAGTCTAAGGGGGAAAAAAGAGTTCAGGAGAGTTGACAGTTTTTTAAAGAGATATTATTAGAGACACAAGAGCAAACTATACCATTGTATAGGAAAGATAGGAGATCTTCAATTACCTGAAACTCAAAAAAGAGTCATACAAGAAGTGGAAACAAGGTCAAATTACAAAGGATGAATTTACATATATATATATATAAAATCAGTGTCTGAATGAACTCTCCTCAGACAGCTAGCTGGGATGGGGAGAGACTTCAGGAGCAAACTGTATTTACAGGAAAACACCTACGCTGCCAAGATATACAGCAGACAGAGCTGTGTTACTCAAAGTGATCAACTTTCGCTGGTGCTGGGTTACAAATCACATTCGTACTGAATGCAGGGGTAGTGAAATGTTGTTGTCAATGTTGTTGTCTTCATTGTATGAATAAAGTGGGGCAGAACTGTGCTTAATATGTCCCTAATGAGGGGGTCACCCTGAGCTGAAAGGACCTTGTTAAGCCAGGGTCTCGAATGCCAGACCCCTGTGAAAGTAAGAGGGGTGGGGACTGGTGTCCCAGCCAGGAGGTGTGGACTCTCCCTAAGAGTCCACAGTCCAGTTTAACCTGTTCCTACCACTGTTCAAAGATAGAGCTAAATAGGCTTCATTAGGAGTCTTATTTCAAGTACTCAGTAAGAGCTGAAATCACTTGTGTTGGGGCAGGGTTTCTGCCCAGCCTGCTGAGAGCTAAAAATTACTAAGATACTGACCTACAGAGGTCACAGCAGAGAGGCAGGTGGCTGGTCAAAGTGGCAATCAGTCAGCTGGCAGGAGTAGCTGGCAGGGTGACCAGGAACAGCAGCAGGCAGGGCGGTGAGGTTACCAGAGATGAACCATGGCTGACGGGGCAGCCAACAGAAAGGAACCATGGCTGGCGGGGTGGCCAGCAAGAGCAAGTGTTCAGATGGTGGAGCAAGCAAGGTGCCTTCTTCCCCTGGTGGGAGGTGAACTCACACTGATGCAGCTCTGAACCCTGGGTCCTCTCTGACCAAGGACAACCACTGTGAGTGGGGTGTGGTGAGAGGCAGAGAGGGGCACAGAAAAGGAACTTTTTATTGTAGAACTCAAGAACATGAGGAAGAAGACTCTGCCCCATGAATTCTGGAGGTGGGTGTCCTGCTCACAGTTTTATGTTTATGAATCCTGCTTGCGGAATTTTCCCTAATTAATGTCAGGTGACTTCTCTCCTTTCATTAAAAGTTTATTTTCTGCGCTCAGACTCTGTGCTTGTGAGTGGGAAAGTATTGCCTCTCAGAGGCACCAGGGGTGGTGTGTAATTTTCCCAGGTTCCTGGATGGGGGCTCAAGCCAGTTCCGTGTTGTATTGTTGAAAAGGAACCCCTAGATATTGAGCCTGGCCCTGGTTGCTGCCTGCTCCATCTGGCAGAAGGGTCTCTCTCTCTCTCGCTCTCTCGCTCTCTCTCTCTCTCTCTCTCTCTCTCTCTCACACACACACACACACACACACATATAATAACCATGTAGGGACAAAATTAGAAAGGCCAAGGGACAAAATGAGGTTAAACTTTCTAGGGATATAAAGGGTAACAAGAAGCCATTTTACAAATACATTAGAAGCAAGAGGAATATGAGAGACAGGGTACTATTACTAACCGAGGAGGAAAAGATAAAGACAAAAAATGAAGCAATGGCTGAAGTGTTAAGTGCCTCTTTTGTTTTGGTTTTCACATAAAAAGTTAGCAGTGATTGGATGACTGACATAGTGAATATCAGTGTAAATGGCATAGGATCTGAGGCTAATGAGGAAAAGAACAAATTACGAATTACTTAGACAAGTTAAATGTCTTCAAGTCAGAAGGGCCTGTTGAAATACATCTAGAATAGTTAAGGAACTGGCTGAAGAGATCTCTGAGCTATTAGTGATTAGCTTTCAGAACTTGTGGAGGACGGGAGAGATCCCAAAGGACTAGAAAAGGGAAAACATATTACCTATCTGTAAAAAGGGGAAAAAGGACAACCCAGGTAATTCTAGACCAGTCAGCTTAATGTCAGTACCCAGAAGGATAATGGAGCAAATAATTCAAAAATCCATTTGTAAGTACCTACAAGAAAATAAGGTAACAAGTAACAGTCAACATGGTTTTGTCAAAACAAATCATGTCAAGACAACCTAATATCTTTCTTTGATAGGGTAAGAAGCCTTGTGGATAGGAGGAAAGAGGTAGATGTCATATATCTCAACTTTATTAAGGCTTTTGATACTGTCTCAGATGAGCTTCTCAAAAACAAACAAGAGAAATATAGCCTAGTTGAACCTACTATAAGGTGGGTGCACAACTGTCTGAAAACCATACTCAGAGAGTAGTTATCAATGATTCACAATTGATCTGGAAGGAGATATTGAGTGGGATCCTGCAGGGATCCGTGCTGGGTCCAGTTTTATTCAATATCTTTATAAATTATTTGGTTAATGGCATAGAGAGTGCATTTATAAAGTTTGCTGATAATACCAAGCTGGAAGGGATTTCAAGTGCTTTAAAGGACAAGATTAGAATTAAAAATGATCCTGAGAAATGGGAGAAATGGCCTGAATTAAATAGGATTAAATTCAATAAGGTCAAATGCAAAGTACTATACTTAGGAAGAAACAATCAATTTCACAAATACAAAATGAGAAGGAGTACTGCAGAAAAGGATCAGAAGGTTATAGTGGATCACAAACTAAATATGGGTCAACAATGTAATACTCTTGCCAAAAAAAAATCTGGGATGTATAATAGGAGTATTATAAGCAAGGCAGAAGAAATTATTCTTCCGCTCTACTCAGCACTGACAAGGCCTCAACTGGAGACTTATGTCCAGTTCTGGTTGCTGCACTTCAGGAAAGATGTGGACAAATGTGGAAAACATCCAGAGAACAGCAATAGAAATGAATAAACATCTAGAAAACATGACCTACGAGGAAAGATTGAAAAAAAACTGGGTTTATTTAGCCTGGAGAAGAGAAAAATGAGAATAGACATGGTAACAGTATGTAAAATGTTGTTAAAAGAGGAGGGTGATAAATTGTTCTGCTTAACCACTAAGACAGGACTAGAAGTAATGTGCATAAGTTACAGCAAGGGAGATTTAGGTTAGACAAAAAACTTCCTAACTATAAGAAAGTTAAGCATTGGAACAAATGATTTAGGGGGATTGTGGAGTCTCCATCACGGGCAGTTTTTAAAAGCAGGTTAGACAAACACCTGTTAGGGATGGTCTCAGTACAGGGGACTAGAGTAGGTAACTTATTGAGGTCCCTTCTAGTCCTACATTTCTATGATTCTGTTACTGGGAACTAATGATTTGTCTGTGGCTGGGGCATAATTATAGTCCAGACATGTCATCTGTCATAAATATAAAGGGAAGGGTAACAACCCTTATGTATGCAGTAATATAAAATCCCTCCTGGCCAGAGGTACAGAATGCCCTTACCTGTAAGGGGTTAATCAGTTCAATTAACCTAGTTGGCACCTGACCAGAAGGACCAATGGGAAAAGAAAATACTTTCAAATCTGGGGGGGAGAGGTTTTGTTTGTGCTCTCTTTGTTTGTTTCCTCTCGGACAGAGAGAGGGACCAGGGCAGGAAAAAACTTCTCCTAAAAACATACCAGAAATGAGCATCTAAGATTACAAAAATTGTAAGTAAGCAAGGAAATGCGTTAGATTATCTTTTGTTTTAGCTTGTGAATTTTCCCTATGCTAAGAGGTAATTTTATTCCTGTTTTGTAACTGGGAAGCAGAATCAGAGGGGAAACCTCTGTGTTTTAAATCTTTTTATTTACCCTGTAAAGTTATCTTCCATCTTGATTTTGCAGGTGTGATTCTTTCACTTTTTTTTTTAAATAAAATTATTTTTTAAGAAACTGATTGATTTTCAGTGTCCTAAAAACCAGGGATTTGGTCTGTGCTCACTTTGTTAATTTATTGGTTGGTATATTATTCTGAAGCCTCCCCAGGAAAGGGGGTGAAGGGGTTTGGGGGGATATTTTTTGGGGAGATAGGGATCCAAGTGGCCTCTCCCTGAATGTTTGTTTAAATCATTTGGTAGTGGCAGCAATACCATCTAAGGACAAGGAAAGGAATTTGTGCCTTCAGGAAGTTTTTAACCTAAGCTGGTGGAATATAAGCTTAGGGGGTCTTTCATGCAGGTCCCCACATCTGTACCCCAGAGTTCAGAGTGGGGACGGAACCCTGACATCATCACTGCACTATCACACATCACAGACAACTGTGTTGTAAATATATGTTTTTAAGTATTTATACTATTTTAAATACAATTGCCAACACTGATATTTGTATAGTTATCCTATTACTAAGTACATGACTTGGTAGTGGGAAGGTTTATAAATAAAACACTAGCAAAAAAAAAAAGCTATTAAGTTGTTTATACTCTCTCTGGTATGATCTTCTTATTTTAAATGTGTATTTTTACTTGTATAGTTTTAGGCCCCAGTGCTGCAAAGTGATCCACGTAAGTGTTTCCTTATACCTACATAAAGACTCTTTGAAGTCAATGTATCTCTGTATGAATATTATGGTCTGTCAATGTAGATCCCTTGATAGAATCAGGGCCTAAAATAATGCAAGACCTTAGGAACTCCCCTTCAATTTTTTCTTTCTTTTTATTTTCTCCTGTACTCCTATTCCCCATATTATCCAAGTTTCCTCTTTTCTGGAAGCCCGCTCCAGCTTCCACAACACTTAAGGAAGTTTTATCAACCCCAAGCATTCAAAAATCATGAGTCAGGTCCCTCAGAATCATGAGATTTAAAAATGAATATTGATTTTTTTTTTTTATTTTCTGGTTTGCACACTTTCAGGTTGTGTTTTGAAGCTTTTCTCTGCAACAATGAGGGATAAAAACTTATCTTTCTTTAAAAAAGCAAAGCTGAGATTTGGCAGTACTCCAGGAGAACTTCAATGGAAAAACACAGAATACTGCTAAACCCATGATAAAACTGTGAGATTTGGCAAGACTCATAATGAACATTGTGCTGTTGATTCCACTGGGAGCAGAAGCAGGCCCTTTCTGACTGTGGTGAAAGTGAAAATTAAAAGGCCCTTGAGTTTGGGTGGAGAGACACCCAGCTTAGTAGCAGCAGCCATCCATTTGGACAGGGGATATTGTGAAGGCCAAAAGTATAACTGGGTTAAAAGGTTCATGGAGGATAGGTCCATCAATGGCTATTAGCCAAGATAACCAGGGACACAACCCCATGCTCTGGGTGTCCCTAAACCTCTGACAACTAAAGGCTTAGACTGGACAACAGGGGATGGATCACTGGATAAATTGCCCTGTTCTGTTCACTCCTATGAAGCATCTAGCACCGGCCACTGTCAGAAGATAGATGGACCTGGGCTACACGGACCATTGGTGTGGCCCAATATGGCCATTCTTATGTTCTGTCAGTACCTAAATTGTGAATTGCCATCTGGATAAACTATCCTGAATTTGGTAACTGCTTTCATACCTTGGGCATCGGACTACTCAGTGTGTGAGTGGGGGGTTGAATCAGAGAGTAAGGGAGGTTGTGTCACTGGAAGTTCAAGGGATAACTAGGACAATGGCTGTACAGCCAGAGTTAAAAGAAAGAAATTGTGTAAGGGGTTTGGCAGGACAAAAGATAAGGGTTAATATCTAGAACACGGTGAATTTTTTCAAAAATGTCATACTTTGTGTGCTTGTGTGTGTGTGTATGTGCACACATCTTTGGGAGTTATTGTTAACGATCAAAAAAATACAAAAAACTTTAGATGATTACAGGATTGGCTACAGGTATTGTCTTTGGATAAGATATAGGATACCAGTTAGTCTGGGGCAAGTGACTGGTCTCTTGGGACTGGAAACAACCTAAATATTTTGTGATTTTTGGTGTAAGTGACCATTTATCACTAAGTCCAGTTTGTATGGGTTGCAAGACAGAGTCCAAGGGGACTATCTGTGACTCCATGGTGAGACTGTTACAGTGATCCAGGAGTTCACATTTGTTACTGGGTTGGTGAAATCTAATTATAGAACATAGCACCAGTTTGGGGTGAATGCCCTGCTTTTGACAATCTGCCCTGAGATACACATTCATGGTCATGAGTCACTCCAGACAGTGTGACACTGGCATGTGCAGGTTTCCTCTTGATGGATATTGCCATGAGAGGTGTATACCTGACACTGTGAATTTATTATAATTATTACTTACCCCGTCTTATGTGCTTGTGGGTGAAAATTACTTTTCTCTCAATATCTATTTGCAAAATAAGTCTGAGAATTTCTTTCCTATCTACTGGGGAAATAGCTTATTTGCTGATAAGCTACTGTGCAACCCTGAATTTTTAATTCAAATATATGATTTAGAAAGATTGCCTGCATCCTGGTTACTGAAAAGCATGTTTAGTGAACCGGATATTAATTGCTTCATTTTACACATATTCAAATACTTTCAAAGATTATATTGTGCTGTTTCTAAACATCACATGCTGTCAGAATAAGCACTTTCAAGGGTTGGCTGCAGTGTTCTGTCTCTGTAACAAACATTCATTGTTTCATTATTAGTTGAGCTCATTCTTCTCAGGCAGATACTATAATGAATTGCTGTTAAAATCATCTCTCTATTTCTGTGTTAGTTAATGGGAAGTCACTGTTGCACCCCCTACACTTATTATGACATTGTCAGTTGAATGGAACATATATTCTTGCTTTAAAGGACTTTGGCCCAGATCATCAAAGGTACTTCGGCACATAACTTCTATGGGAGTTAGGTGCTGAAGTACTTTTAAGGATCTGGAGCATTCTTCTTCTTCTTTACCTCATCTCCTCCCCATCCTACCTTATCTCTGTAGGATGCTTACACTTATGCTTATATCCTGTGTGCCCAAAATGAAGGGATCCTGAAACAGTGGTGTAAGTTAGAAGTTCCCAGCTGTAATTATATCTGTAAGATGCTGCTCACAAATCTCACCTAATAAGCAGGCACCCTATTACAAAAGCCCACAGCAATCATTTTAATGAAGGCTTTTAATAACATTTGGTTGTGCCCTGTCGTTTTGGCCCACAGCTTTGGGAAATCTTGACTGGTGCAGTGCTTTCTCACTCTGGTCAGTGTGCTGATGAAACCCACGCCTTCCAACAGAGCTACATGAAATGTGCTTACTCTTGGAGGACTGAGGGAATAGCAGGGATAAAAAACAGCCACTGCAAACAGTTTTGCACATCTTGGTGTGACATTGCTGCATCTCCAGAAGTGTATTTCTGACGCTGCTGAAAACTGAACACTGTTCTTAATATAGACGTTCCTTGGAGAAATCTTTTAACTTGAACATAATCAAATCAATAATCTCCTTTCTGTCTTCCTAGATAAACCAGAGGGAAAAGGCTTGTTGAGGATGCGACATTCTCAAGGGCCCTAAATTTCCTGAGGCTGTTTTAAGAAATGGAAAGAACTACAAAATACATAGGAACATGCTGCTTGATTACATTTTTAACATTTCATCTGTGTTCTTCCATGATTTATATTTTTTCAATATCTGACCTTTCGGAAATTATAGTTTCTATTTTTTGTGTTCTTGCTCTCCAGTTTCCACAGTCCTTTTGAGATTTTGTCTCATTATATTGAGGCTTTGTCACAGGCAAGGAATAGAGGAAGGAAGGTCAATTAAGAACAGTGCCTGATAATCACAGAGACATGGTCTTCATTTCCTCTGTAGCTAGCTCTGCTCATATATTCATGTAACATAGGCTAGCGAGATCTACCTGGTGGAAAAAATGCTGTTAGCAGTACTTTTTTTTTATGCTCATAATCCCATGGCTTTTCACAGCTGAGAGTGATGAATTACTATCAACCCAAGACAGCTTTTTGATGTGTCCTCTTGTACATGAGAAACTGGGCTGAGACCACCTGAACTCATTTCTCTTGGGATTTTGAACAACTATAAAAAATGGTTTTGTTTTGGACTCGGTAGGCTTCAGAAATGAAAATGCCAGTATATCGAGGACAACACATCAATCTAATTTGCTGCCTGGGTTCCCAATCCTATCCTTGCCCTCATGAAATTTCTGAACAATATGTGATACAATATCAGCCCTACTCCACTATTAAGCCATATTTTATCTAGGAAGTGACCATTTTATCTTTCTGAAATTGCTTGGAATCTAATAGGTTTTAGGTGCAAATAATTTGAGAAATATTGGTTTATTAATTTTCAAGCAGTTTGGAGAAGCTACTTAATTACAGGAGAGATGCTTAATGATGAGGATTACAGTTAAATCAGCTGACAGCACAGAAGACTGGGACTATGAAACTCTCTTCTGAAGAAGAGCACTCTTTTTTATAAAGTGATTATCATGTATTGTTATTTTCCTACATAATAATAATAAACCAATAAATTAGGGCAAATATTCAAAGGAGTTTTTTTCCCTTGGTTTTGAGGTTGTTGAGGTTATAGGTAAACACAATTTTCCTTGCTTAATCAACTCAGTTGAACAGCAAGAACAATTTCTGATGCACTCTTCTTCTTTACTGGCCTTACCAGAAATATCATATTCCAAAATGCACAATTAAAATGAAGAATTTCTAAAATGCTGAAAGAGTTTCTAGATTTCTCACTACAATATGAAGACATTTCCCTCCCCCCACCCCACCTCCCCCAAAAACCCAAACAAATAAAAAATCTCATGGATTTTTTGTGTGTTCTATGAGAATTTGTGTAAAACATACATTTTTTTTTAATTCCCGCCCAGTGTTTTCAAGTACACAATAGCATCCATCATTAGCCTGGGTAGTGGAGCAATAGAGGGATCTATTCAGCAAATGTGTTTTGTATTTATTTCCTTATTCCCAGGTTTCTTTTTCTTCATTTTCATTACATTACAGTTCCCTCATCTGTAAGGGAGGAGAAAGATGAAGGTCATTAAATAAACTGGGTGAGGTTGTGTGTGCATGTAGTCTTTTTGTATACACAAATTGTGTGTGTGTGTGTGTGTGTGTGTGTATATAAACTGTACCTTTGGGAATAGATCCTGAGCTGGTGTAAATTGATATGGCTCCATTGATGTCAATGGAGTTATGCCAGTTTGTTACCTGAGAATCTGCCCTAAATGCACAGTCATAGGATCTAGGAATGTAGGATTCCTGGGTCATCAAACTCAGCCCCCTGCTATCTTAGGCAACTCTGTCAGAGGCAAAGGCTACTATTTGAAAATATCCCTTCAAGGCCCAAATTCTCAAGCTTTAGGTGCCTAACTTTAGGCACTTGAGTCTTTCCTTTAGGCACCTAACTAAAAATGGCTTGATTATAAAAGGTGCTAAGCAAGCACCCATTATTTCCCACTTCTGTTAATGTGAGATGAGTGTTCATAGGACCTTTGAAAATCAGGCTACTTTTTTCTAGGGGTATGTGTTGGGGGGTGGACCTAAGTATGGTTTGAGGTGCCTAATTTAAGCACCTAAGTTTGAAAATTTTAAATTAGGACTTCTGGTGATAATAAGATCACACGCTCTCTGTTATCTATTTCTTGGGACTGACAAGGTTATTTTCACAGATATCACTACTGATGGACAGAGGGCCCAATTTTGCAACCCTTTCAGATTAACTCCACTAGTCTTCTAGTGGGAATTGGTCCTGCTTTGAGCAGGGGGTTGGACTAGATGACCTCCTGAGGTCCCTTCCAACCCTGATATTCTATGATTCTATGATTCTATGAGTGTGAGTAAGGCTTTGTATCCACTAGCACTTTTGTTGGTAAAATTTTTGTCAGTCAGGGGTGTGAAAAAACACATCCCTGAGAGACGTAAGTGTCACCGACAAAAGTGCTGGTGTGTACAGCACTATGTTGGTGGGAAAGTGTCTCCTGGCAACATAGCTAACACCGCTCATTGGGGGTGGTTTAATTATGCTGGCAGGAGAGCTCTCTCCCATCGGCATAGAGTCGCTATACGGGAGACATTACAGCAGGACAATGGGGGTGGTGGGAAGCAGCGGCCAGCACATCCCTTGGCCCATGCTGCTTCCTGCAGACCTCATTGGCCTGGGACGGCGAACTGCAGCCAGTGGGAGCCGCGATTGGCCGAACCTGCAGATGCGGCAGGTAAACAAACCAGCCCAGCCCGCCAGGGTGCTCACCCTGGCGAGCCGCATGCCAAAGGTTGCCGACCCCTGAGTTAGATATTAAACGGTGTGAGATGAACATCAAGATTTATTATCCTCAAAGGTAAATATTGATTTATTTGCCCCAGGGGGAAATATTTCTTGATATTCCCTGAAATATATGCAGCTAAGCTTAAATACATACATTCTAATGATTAACTGCTGCCCATTGTGGAAGTACTTAGTGCAGCAAGGATTAGCAGAGATGATGGCAGACAGGTCCATTGCAACAGGTATCCCCGATCCTAGAGTAGGATTTCTTATGGTGGGCTTCAGGCATATGCTGTGCAATTTACTTTGATGTTCCTCTGAGCAGAAGCCAAATGCAAACTATTGATCAGCTAATAAATTAAGCCCAGATTTGCCCATGTTATTTGGCTTATCAGCGGTGAGCAATAGGTTTATCTAATTTCATTTGCAGCTGATCAGGATGTACATTCAATCTGTTGCAAAATCTGAGGATATTAAGGATAAACTGCTCATCACAACAATATTTCCAGCTAATCATCACCCAGGATTTCCCTCTTGTACTGAACATGACATTTCCAGGTAACAGACGCCCATCAAAGTTAAATCAAAGAAGTTAAATATAATTGTACATGTAGGTTTTCTACATTTGCTAGATTGAATGGGCCACATCTTCAGCTGGTGTAAATGCTGTTACATTTACAATACGTACAGATGACTCACAACAAAACTGCAATAAAAGAAAGTGAGGTTGAAAAGACAAGCACTAAATCGTTGGAAAACTGCCTATGTATCCTAATTTCTGTCCCCAGGTGCATCCATGCTGTGCTCCATCTCTTGGCCAAGGACTCACCACAATACGGCTGGAGAGCAAAGTCACTGCAGCATGCTGGCATTGGCAGTGGCACTAGCTTCTCCAAAGGAGCAGAGTGAGAATGAGTCTATGATCCTACATCCTTTTAAACCAGTGATTAGAGATGTTTAGTTGTAGGATGGAAAGGTCAATGTATACGGTGCACCCAGTGAAAAAATATGTGCTGCTGCTACAAGCAATGCCCTGAGAATCCCAGGAAGAATTCTGGCTGTGTCATTTAGGAGAAATCTTGGTGCTTCCTGCTGAAATATGTATCTCCAGCCCTGCTAATGCAGGGCTTTGCCCTCAAGGCACAATCTTGCCCATAGAGTTTCTTAGGAGTAACTTCTCCTGACACATTACCTTTCTGGTCAGAGTATGAGTAGCAGCTCAATCCATCATCATACCATGTAGACATGTGGCCTATTTTGTTTTTTATGTAAAAAAGAGGTGCTTTGGCATGATGCTATCTACCACATTTGTTTGTTTTTCCACTTCTTCAAATTTGTATGTTTAGTCCATCAATCCTTTCCTCTGTGGAGCAGTACTGTAATTACTGCTAATGCTGGAAGCCATGCAAAACAGTATGGATCTCGTCATTCACCCAATATGGTCAATAGCAATAGACCCATTGACTTCAACAGATGTAGGAGCAAGCCATATATGCACATATATTATTACAGATTTAGGGACTCATCCTCTGAGATGATGAGTAGCAGTGACATCACTTGGAGTTGAAGATATTGAGCAGCTGACAAGAGAAGCTCAGAAACTTTCTGGATAAGGCCCTAGTTTAGTTGTTCAACAAAATCTCAGTTGCACAAACAGTGGGTTGGTTGTGCAAAATGTGCATTTGTGGGTGAAAACAAATAACTTTGCATGTAAAACAAGTAGTTTGCTTTTGCACAATAGAGAAAGACACATATTGTGCATGCAATCACCCACTTTGCATGCACGGTGGTTTATTTTATTCTCACACTAAAACTCTTTGACTGAAATAGGCCATGGCTTTGGTGAAAGAATGTGTTTCTTTGCATGGTATTTCAAATTTCTTTTGTGAAGATAGATGATTCAGTTATCTGATTTACAAGACATTATTCATTTGCTCAAACTACTATCTGCTTAATGGTATACATAATAAATTTATAGACAGACACACATCTTCACAGCTCACTGAATTCACATCTTTGCTTTCATAGCCAATTTATTATTTGAACCTAGACATGTGTCAGAATTATTATGTGTGCATCCTTTCTTTTCAATGTACCGTGCAGTAACTAGATTTGTACATTTCTGACAATTATGGTTTTGTGTCTCTTGTCACATGTCATAGAACAAAATAAAGCACAGAGACAAAGACCAATAAATAATTATAATAATCATTATATTCTCAACAAATTTCAGTCTCAATCTCATTCAGCCTGCAGCACTGAAACTTCTTTCCTCTGCACAGTTAATATTCTACATGAGCTGTTCTCAACATCTGATGGTTCCATAAAAATTGTTTTCAAGTCTATAAATTTTCTAGCTTTAATGTTTCTAGGCCTTCTGGTTGCAAAGGTAGACCCAAAGTAGGCCCATTCCATCAGTCACATAAGAAGACCTATTGAAATCAATGGAACTATGTGCATGGCCTAAGAGACATCTGCCTTGTACCTAGGCTGGCATGCAAGGCCCTCAATGCACCAGATATTCCATGTTTCCATTGCACACAGCAGATAATTCAGCTGGCAATACTGTAGCCGCAGCAATCCCAGCTCCTAATATGGAATTGTAATGGAGCATTCTGCCCCTTTTCGGTGGCAGAGGGCTTGGAGAGCACCCAGCACTGTTGCAAAGGGAGCTCAGAAAGCAGTTGCTGGGAATCATCTGACCCAGGAGGGCAATGTCAGATTGTGTGCAATGACAACCAGCTACGTTATAGAGATGAGGGCCCCAGCTCCATGGGACGGGGGTGGGGGTGGGGGGAATGGAAGAACACTGTCCTGTAACTGCAACTCCAGGTTGCAGGAGATGCAGAAGAGAACTTCAAGGGGACAGGAGGCCCTCTGGACATCCTTAGGCTGGGTGGAAACCCTGAGCACTAAGCTGCCAGAGGGAGTCCACAACTGATGTTGGGAATGGGACTGTTACCTTCTGTTTTCACTCCATTGTAGCCCTGTGAATAATGAAACCTAATAAGAGCTACACCCCATGAATATTATAACCCAGTAGTGTCATTCTATTTATAGCAAGTTAAAACAATACATGAGACAAGATCAACACTATGTTTTCCTTTTTTGTATTAAACAATAAGCACAGCCCTGAAACAAGGGCTATGAACTGATCTGGATGTGGCCAATTATTTCCCCCCAAGCTGATGATCAAGTCCAACAGCCTATAATAGCTTTCCCCAGCAATATTCATTGTTCTGCTTCCATTGATACATATGCCCACAGAATGTACTTGTGGGTTCCCACATTTTCAAGATTATTGTTGCAAATAAAATAATTTGCATGGATGAGCATTAAGTGGTACTGAAGGATTACATTGGTCTCAGACTGGGCTGAATTTCATCCAAACAGGATCTCAATATCTAACTAGCTGATTTTTAGGAATAAGTTTAAAAGCTGGTTTTGAAAATTTGGCCCTAATTCACAGTTTCATATTGTCATAGGGTAGCGCTACTTGGAGAGCCCCTCTGCAGCAAGCTGCAACATAACAGGCATGCTGTCTCAGTTTCCCCTGTCAGGTGAGCCGATAATTTCACTTCAGGCTTTCTTGTCTCAAAACTACCCCTCCTTGGGGCTGGTTTATTTCAACATAGACCAAACCAACCATAACAAAAGTTTCAAGCAGACAAACTATTTCTCACACCAGTCCAAGCAGTCATTAAAACCCAAGACTCTCTTCTCTTAATGCCCCACATACCATACACCAGCACTTTCAACCATGACTGGACACTCTGCCAGTCCTCTGCTGTCCTTGCACCAGGGCAGCCACCCCATCACTTCC
Organism: Terrapene triunguis; assembly: GCF_002925995.2. Lineage (NCBI taxonomy): Eukaryota > Metazoa > Chordata > Testudines > Emydidae > Terrapene > Terrapene triunguis. Next base: position 15,386,481 of record NW_020664368.1, on the reverse strand, counting down.
AATTGGAAGGTAACCCTGCTCTTCTCATCAAGAACCCCCAAGGCCTCTCTATTGAGAACATCCTTGCCAGAAGAGCATCCCTCATTCTTCATGGCCCTCTCACTGTTTCTTTGGGTCCATCTCTCTGACCTTGGAATAATCAGCATGTCAGATCTTCTGCTGCTCCCCTCCCTTCAGCTGTCTCTCACCCTTGGCTTCTGCTTCAGCTCAGAGCCAGTAGGCAACTTCCTATGCTGCTCCTCCTACCTTCAGCCCTTTCCAAGCCCCTCTCTCTTCCTGGCTTGGGGGCACCAGCCAGCAAACCCCTCTTGCTATTCTCCTGCTTTCAGCTTTCTCCCAGGAACCACCTTTGGAACTTTTCAGGACTCCTCTAGTTCCCTGGTCTCTATCAGTTCTCACCTGCCCTTCCTGACTAAACCAGTGTGTTCTGACTCCTTGGGACTCCCTCTCACAAGCTCTCTCCCTGATCCTTTATAGCCCCAGGTACTGCCCTGCCCTCTTCACTGGCTAAATGGGAGAACTTGCTCTGACAGAGGGAAGGTGAACAAACTTCATTTACTGGGGCCAGCCACGCTGCGACACATAATAAATATGAAAAATAGTGTGACAGTGGACCTAATCCCTAATGAATTTGTTTGACTTCAGTGGCATTGGATCTAAAACACTATCCTTTCATCCCGTCCTCTTTCCTTTTCTTATTCTTTCCCCAACTTCTACTCCTCCCTACCCCAACTTTCTGCTGGCAAAATGTGACAGTACTTTAGTTATGTAAGGCAATTCATTTAAGCTGTTGGCATTTAACTATACTGAACATTGTGGTATGTTGAAAGCAGAGCTGGTTGGGAATTTTTCAGTAAAACAGTCTTTCATCTGAAAATTCCAAATCATCACAACTGAAACTTTTCATGGAACTGGATCAGTTTTGACAAAACTTTCATCTGGAATGTTTCTCAAGTCCAGGATAGATTTCTGGGGGGTAAAAGGAGGTTGGAGGTGGGGAGTGGGGGGAGGGGGCTAAGCCATGCAACTGGGATATGGGAAAACTATATTCAAATCCCTTCTCTGTCTGATTCAGGCAGGGCTTTAACCACCAGGCAATAGAGTCAGTCTGTTTTCTGGCCCAATGAATATTTAATCATTATACACCAGGGATCGGCAACCTTTGGCCCACAGCCCGCTAGGGAAAGCCGCTGGCGGGTCCGGACAGTTTGTTTACATGCAGCGTCTGCAGGTTCGGCCGATTGCAGCTCCCACTGGCCACGGTTCACCGTCTCAGGCCAATGAGGGCTGCGGGAAGCGGCGGCCAGCACATCCCTCGGCCCGCGCTACTTCCCGCAGCCCCCATTGGCCCGGGACGGCAAACAACAGTCAGTAGGAGCTGCGATCAGCAGAACCTGCGGATGCTGCAGGTAAACAAACTGTCCGGACCCGCCAGCGGCTTTCCCTGGCGGGCTGTGGGCCAAAGGTTGCCGATCCCTGTTATACACAGTTCCAACCGGAGAGATTGAGAGACTGGCTCTATATTCTGGTGATTAGGGCACTCACCCAATTAGGCAGAGTAGAAACTTAAACCAGGGTCTCCTCAATCCCAGCTACGTATTCAGGCTATTGGCTATTCTGGGGTGGGGACTCTTGCTCTAAAAAGGTCTCAGATTCATTCTGGTGTGTGTGGAAGGAAAACAAATTTTAAAACCTTGAATTTCATCACATTTTTTTTGTTTCTTAGCCGGTCTTACTTGAAATGGCTATATTTTGATCAGTTATTTTTGCCTAAACATCTTCAGTTGGAAAAGGAAAACAAGTATTTCAAAGTGTCAATACAACACAGGCATAGAATTATAATTTGAAAGGGCCATCCAAACTCTTAATACCCTAAAGATAATCCACTGTAGTAGAAATTTGAAGCTAGTTTTTCCAGTTAGAATGAGAGCACTGCAGGTAATTATGTGGACAATCTCCAAGGCTGAGATTATTTTAACATACTTGATGCTTGAATTAGTACTGCATAAAACAATTTGGATGAAATCCAAGCAAAGAGAAACAAAGTAGGTTTATGGGAAATTTAGCTCTGAAAACTGATGCCCTAAAATTAACAAAATAAGCTCATATCTTGTAAAAAAAAAAAAAAGAGAAAGAGAGAGAGAGAGAGGGAGAGAGAGAGAATGCAAGTTTTGAGCCTTCTAAGTAAATATAAATCAATCAATCAAAAACAAATATTCAGGCATGATGAAATTGTTTGAACATATTTCTCAAGGTGAAAAAAACAACTTGAAATTAGACATATTTCCTTCACATTCTATTGAGAGTGAGTCTTACAAACAACTGAACTCTGGTTTATTTGGTAGGGACCTTTCATTTCATTTGAACAGTATTGTGTAAGTAGTGATTCAATTAGAAGCTTAAATAAAAGAAAGCTAAGGAAGTTCTTTATGAAAAAAATGCTAGATAATGGAAAGGATATGAGCGATTAAGTGGCTAAAGCACCAGCTTTTCTCTTTTGGAGTCTTGGTCCCACGGGCGGCCTAAATGAAATGAGGGTTTTATATATATATCCTTGTGGCTGATTGGGCAAATCATAAAACCACCATAAATAATTTCAGAACAGAAATCCTCTGATTAAGAGAGGTGTATGACTGTGCTAGCAGTCTTTTCACTCCAAGGAAGATCTTCCCTCTATGTAGGTAGAGGTTATTGGTTAACTGTGACTATCTCTGAAGAAATTTTATTTATTATATTATATTATATTATATTGATAAATAGAAAAATTCAGCTTCCAAGGCACTTTTGCTCTAATGACATTTCACAGTCACAAATAACATCCCCTTTTCACATTTATTAAAATAGCCTTGCCATATACTTTGCATTTTTACAATGTATTAGGCCAGATTCTGCTTTCAATATAGCAGGGGTAAATCTGGACTAAAACATATTCAGTGGTCTTATTTTGGATTTACACTGATGTAACTCAGAGGAGAATATAGCCAATTTATATTAATATTAAAATTATATAATTGCAGTTAGCCTCATGTTCTTACCCAGAGTTCTATATAATATGACTTAAAATTTAATATAAGTGTAGTAGATATATTTTAGATTATGATAAATCATTTCTCATTTTACAAAAGATTATTTTGAGAAATAGCTTCTTGGCCTAATTCAACAACTGCTCACATATCTTTACAGACAATTTATTGGGAAAGTATATAAAATTAATGTTGAAGATTAAGAGTATGGGCAGTTGTCTTAAGAATTCTATTTCACTTCCAAGAATTTGTGTGTTCTGCTATTTAAAGGTGCAGAACGAAGAGGAATTCTGGAGGCCAAATTCTGCCCTAAGACATATGCACTATTGTCTCCTTTGCGTTAATAGACAATGTGCAGGAATACCTACAGGCAGAGTTTGCACGTTAAAGTATTCTGACTATCCTCCAAACATATGTAATGACTGATATTTCAGAAGCAAAACCAAGCCAGTACTTCAGATGGAGGGGCACGGTCTATTCACTTTAACTCTCTGGCATCCATGTCAACAAGAGGTACAGTACCTTACAGGATAAAGGGTGTACCATAACGCATATGCACAAGGGGGCCGAATTAAGGTTTCACGGCCAAACTTCATTCTGGCATTTCCTAACATGAGAGTGCTTGACTTTGAAACTTTTAAATCCTTTACTTCAAATTTCCTAGTGTTTCATGGTTTAATTCATTGATGAGAGCAACCTTAACTAACGTTAAATGAAATTATTTTTGGTTGTGAAGTATTATTTACATTGCAGCGACATCTAAAATGTGCCAGGTACAGCAGATACATAGCAAGGCCCAGTGCCTGACCCAAAGAGTTTATAATAACCTAATGTCCCAATTCTGCAAACACAAACCTGAATAACTGTACCCATGTGAGTGGTCTCAATAGATTCAGCAAAACTATTCAGGTGTGTTAATGTTTGAAAGATACATAAAGGGTGTGATTTAATGGGAGTTAGGCAGATACATACCTTTTATGAATCCCACGCAAAGTCCCAATCCTGCTTTGAACTCCATTTTGACACATCCCTATGCTCATTGAATGCCCATCAAAGTCAACTGGGCTCCATAGAGTTGATTGCTGGTGAGGAGTTCATTGCAGGGTCAGGATCTTAAAGGCAAACAGATGAATGGTGGGGGAAAGGGATGCAACATACAAGCAAAGAAGTCAGAGTGATGTCTGGTACAAGTCTTGTTAGTTCCATGTTCTTTACTTTGTTCTAAATGATTTAACACCTCAGCAGTGTTCATTCCATAATCCAGGGATGTAAAACCTCCACAGTTTGTGAGTCATGGGCATAATCCACATTTTTCTATCTTAAAAAAAATAAAATAAACCACCATCTGCCACCAAATTATATAACCTCACTTATACATGTAAAGTATAAATTGGGCTTTGTTGCTTTGTTATTGTGGCTCACTTAGGTTTTTGTTTTTGTTTTGTTTAACACAAATTATCAATTTGTATTTACCAAGATTAATATTGATTTGCAACAGCCTGTGTGCCCTTTAATTCACAACATATTTTAATTGGTAAGAGATTCCAAGTGCCAGGCTGATCATTTTGCTTTAATATGGACTAGTTTAAAAACCCAATTAGAACAAGGCATCACATGCATCTCTACAATAATTGCTATTGTTTTCCATTTATTCTTAACATTTCAATATTTAATCCATATCAGTGACTTTACAATTAATCCAGAATGCAGACATGTGATCAGTTAAATATGACAATCAGTGCAAACCCAGATTGTAGTCTCAGTGTAAATCCAGAGTAACTCAATTGGTATCAACTGATACCAGAATCTGACCCACTGTATGAAATATTTTAAAAATCCTTGATATTGGCTTTACTGCATCATAAACCTTGGAGCAGGAAAAAAACAAACAAACAAACAAACATTTGTCATATACCTGGATGTGAATGCTGCAAACCAATAATCATAGGGGTTACTTTTATTTACGGGCAAGATTGCACATTATACCAGTAGAGATGGGGAAGAGTTAGGGCCTTGTCCCTTTTCCCACCCACCCTTGCAGGAAACCCAACCACAGCAGTGACAGTTTGATACTCCCTCTGTTGGGATGTAGCAGCTAGTGCATTCCCTTTGCTTGCCAGGGAGTTCTGCAAGGAATTCTACTTCTGAGGTTAGGTGGTGTGTACAATGCATAATGCACGTATATGTAAATAAGGACTACTCATGTAATAAGGTTTTCGGGACAGCATCAGCACAAAGTGGGATGGATTCATAGTTACCTGCTACAAAGCAACCATCAATCCAGTTTAGCCAGCCAGTCACACCCGGTTTACAGCTGTGGCGAGGGGCATAAAGCGTGCAGACTGAACCCGTGAATCTAACTCATAAATTGCCCCCTTTAACTTGTAAGTTTTTATTGTAAATCATGACAGCTTGTTGGCTGTCTCAGTTTACAGATTTGTTAACTCACGTAACTACATTGTATTGTGAAGTAATAACTATTGTTTTGTGTACGTCATTTGTGTACATTTATTTTGTTGGGAAGTGAAGGTGGAATTGAGCATTGTGTAATATTAACTAGAATCTGAAGTGCAGAGCATACAATGTTTCTGTTGAAAACTTTTTCTGAGACACAGTGGTAAACCTGGATTGATTACTGTTTATAATAGCAATAATCCCAACAAAATCAGTCATTAGCACAGTTAACAACTAATTTGTTGGAGTTTTAACTGCCCTTGGCTTTGCCTCAAGCTGTTAGAACACTGGTCATAAACTGCTGGTTACAATTGATTTCTTGGGGCCCTATTTAACAGAAATTTGATTTCCATTCAGCACCACAGAGCCTAATCTTGATCTCTTATTCTTTATTTCCCTTTGCATACCCTTTCACTACTGTGGAATACAAATCCCTGAGGACTGTACCAGTGGAATAAGGATGCATCTTCGACCATGTCATTTCTCTCTCTACGTCCAGCTAGTGGATACCCCTCATTCTCCACATCAAACACAAACTACGAGGCCAGGTCCACACTACACCCTTACTTCAATATAACTACATTGCTCAGGGCTGTGAAATACCCACACCCTTGAGTGACCAGTTATACCGACCATAACCCTCTGTGGAGACAACACTACTTTGACGGGATTGCTTCTCCCACTGACATAGCTACCGCCTCTCACCGAGGTGGAGTTATTAAGCCAAGACAGGAGAGCTCTCTCCAATCAGCTAAGAGCATCTACACCAGAAGCATGACAGCAGTATAGCTGCACCAATGCAAATTTGTAGTGTAGACCTGCCCTGAGTCTTCACTTTTAAGGCCCTTCATGACCTAGCCACACCCTACCTATCATCTCTGAAACTCTACTGAGATGCCAGCTCCTACCTCCATCCTGCCCATGATGCCCACCTTCGTCATCCCTTTGTTAAATTTACAAACAAATACCTTCATGCTTTCTCCCACACCACCCGTTAAGTATGGAAGAGCTCCTTATAAACACTCACATAGCCACCTCATTGTCTTCTTTCCCATCCCTCCTTAAAACTCTTCTCTGTTGTGATGACTAGAGAAAACTTGAGAATGGTTAGGCTGTGGGTGTTCTGTGGCCACTGCTTTTCATGCTGACCAGTACTGTATCATATTTCCTTGCACTATCCCCATCTGTCTTATTCACCTGTTGTATCTTATCTTATACTTGGACTGCAAGGTCTTCAAGGCAGGGACTGTCTATTTGTTGTGTTTGTACCGGGTCTAACACAAGGGACATTTATCCATGATTAGGGCCCCCGCGAGTGCTATCTGAATACAAATACTAAATAATAATTTTCCATCTGTTGGATACAAAGGTGGCTCAAACAAGACAAATGTAAAAAGGGACACTTGTAAAATTTATAAACCCCATTACATGTCCAGTCAATATTGTTCTAAAATACACTTGTTTTAACAAAATCTAAGACCAGTAGAAATGCTCTCATATTTTTTTTGTTTATTTTTAAATTCTAATAAAACATTTCTAAAAGTAAACATTCAATTTAAAACCAGGGATTTGCACTATAGTGCTAGTACAAGAGACCCGGAATGTGAAATTGACCGAAAACTGGCTGGAAACTAAAATGGAACTGACTAGTCTTTGGTTATTGCCCAAGTAGCCAAATATCATAAATAGTTAAAGTAAATTTGAATCTAAATTTATTTCAGTTTTTATTAGAACTATGTGTACTACAGGAAGACACATAGAGAGAGCGAGAGAGAGTTATTTAATCTGACAGTGTCCCTTCAAAATTTGAATTGTGCATCTGTTGAGTGTAGACTGATATATATAGGTGGACTGACAGAGTCTGATTGACAACACTACTATGCATGGAAGCCTTTAGTTTCAAGACAAACACACTGAAATCATCTCATGTGTATTTGAACCTTGATAATAGGATTTCAAGGCATATAATACTCAAAGCTAGGTCTTGCAAAGTTGTATAGTTTTTTCTTCCACACTAAGTCTAAAAATCTTTCTGTCCCTTTATGGCCCTACTCGCTAAAATCCTAGTCCATGCCTTAGTTGTATCTTCCCTTCATTATTTTAACCTCCTCTTCTCCAGCCTTCCTACCTTTCCTTTTTCTACTCTAGTCAAAGTGTGCCAGCTAAAATCATCCTCATTTCCTGAAAATCCAAACCTGCCACTACCCATCTTCCAGGCCCTTCACTACTTTCCTTGCCAAATTCATGTTCACCATTCTCCTATTTAAAGTCTCCACAACACTGCCTCAGCCTACATCTCTGGTCTAGTTTCTTCCTATACCCAGGCCTTACTCTCTTTTCAGTTATCTGTCTTTAATGTTTCCTGCGTTCCTTTCACCCAATCTCCCTTTGATTCTTTTTGTAGTACTGCCTTTAGTGTGAAGCAACATTCCTCTTTCCACCCATTTAACAAACTCCTTCTTCTCATATATATCTTTCTTTAAAAACCAGTAAGAAGAGTGATCTCCTGGTTAGGGAACTATACTCTGGCTTAGGAGATCTCTGTTCAGGTCTCAGCTGTGACAAACTCCTTTTGTGACTTTGGGCAAATCACTTACTCGCTCTGTGCCTCAGTGTCCGACCTTGGGAATGATACTCCCTTTCCCCGGCCTTTTATCTCCATTGTTTATTTAGATTGTAAAGTATTTTAGGGCATTACTTGTCACTTACTATGTGCAGCGCCTAGCACAACGGGCCCCCTGATTTTGGTTCAGGCTTCTCTATGCTACAGTATCTTTAATAAGTATTAATAGGAAGTACTTCTTTTGCTCAGTCTTCCATTTTTGATCTCCTCCCACTCTAATTCTGATGCTGTTTGTATTGTGTCTGTCTAAAGTCAGCTTCTTGGGTCTGGGATCCTATTTAACTTTATTATTGTAAAGTACCATGTTCACTAGTTAATGCACCAAATAAGCAATCTGTAATAATACTGCAGAACATACATTTATAATATCCTCATCAGGTATCTATGTTCCATAAAGTGGGCATCAGCTATCATTTTAATTTGTTGCTTTTTCTTGCTAACCAAAGGAAACTCAAAACTTTTCAGTTTCACCCTTCCCTGCCAGGAAAAAAAACAAAAAACACTCTTCATCAGCTATTCAGGTATCAGGAGATGAAACCGCAAGCATCAGGAGTTAAGTAAAGACAGAAACAGTTACAAGTTAAGCATCAAGGAAGCAATAGTCAGGTGTCAGACATCAAGAAACAGGCTATAGGGATTAGAAGATAGGAAAAAGTTATGCTTAAAAAAAGCCATCCTTGCCCTTGCTTATCTATGATATACCGGTATATACCTCATAGATTATATATACATATATATAATGCTAGAATCATAGAATATCAGGGTTGGAAGGGATCTCAGGAGGTCATCTAGTCCAACCCCCTGCTCAAAGCAGGACCAATTCCCAACTAAATCATCCCAGCCAGGGCTTTGTCAAGCCTGACCTTAAAAACCTCTAAGGAAGGAGATACTACAACCTCCCTAGGTAACCCATTCCAATGCTTAATATATATACACACACACAATAAGAAATAAGAAAAGCATATATATGTGTATCTATATGTATATATATGCTTTTCTTATTGTTTATTTTGTTTTATTCTTTGCAGCAGCCCCCTATCTTCCTTCATTTAGGATTCAGAACATTTGATTGGCTACTGAAAAGAGAAAATATACTTCGATGGTTTTGTGGTTAAGGACATGGACTGGAATTCAGGAGATCTGGGTTCAGTTTATGGCTCTGCCACAGACTTCTAGTGTGGTCTCAGGCAATTCCCTGAATCAGTTGCTTCAGTTCCCCAGCTTTAAAATGGGGATAATAACTCTCCTTTTTTCTGACTCCCCTGTTTAGATTGTTAGCATTTAGGTGCAGGGGCTTTTTCTCACTATGTGTCTATACAGTGTCTAGCACAATGTGACCTCAGAGTCAGTTGGGGTCTCTAGACTCTTCCATAGTGCAAATGTTCATGATAGCTAATGGTTTGCAGAGCTAAATGTCTGGTATATGCTCCCCATCATTCACCCTGACCCAAGACATTTTCTGTGAGGCACCTGTAGATTCCATGACTTAACTGAAATTGTTTGGGGTTAAGAGAATAGCCCTGCAAACTGTGCAGACACCTGTGTATAATTAATGTCAAATAGGGCCCTTGAACACTATTGTTCAATTAATTAGTATTGTAATATAATACAACCTATGTAAAATGAATCAGTGTAGGGCATATTGCTGGGGTGTGGGGGTGGAAAGCTACTATAAAGCTGAACCTACTATTCCAGCATAGAGCAGGTATTATTATTCTTACTGAAAAAGGCAGACATTTATTATTATTTTTTGTGCAGGTCATCCTATAGTGCTGGTGAGTTATGTATAATTGGCCCCATAAATGTGGTTTGTTTATTTTTCCATTTGACTTGCTCTTCTTAATTCCACAGGAGATTAGTCAAGGACCTCAGGCAGGAGAAGGAATAATGGTCATGTTAACATTTCACATATGTTCAAAAATCGCCTTAGTAAACTAAGTAAATAAAATATAATAAACCTTTTTATCCTGGTATTAAAAGCAGTAAAAAACACTGAATTTTTACAATGGTGTTTATTGAGTAGATGCTGGGATGAGCTGGAAAACACACTAAAGAAAGCAGGTTTTTCCTATTGAAAGCCTCATTCTCACGTTGTACCCCACAGTGACCCCAGAGTGCTGAGGTGAGCTGGATGAGAAGGTTTTATGTCAGTCAAGGGGAATGGCTTGATTGCTCAACCATCCCGAACATTCTCCCATTGAAATAGGTAGGGGTGAAATGGCATGTATCAGAAAGTCATGAAGATTGATGGCATCTGCTGCTTCCAAATGTACCCTATCTGCAGGCAAACCACTTGACACATGAACTGATGGAAAACAAAGGCTGTTTGCCCAGGAAAAGTGCTTCAGCAGGCTTAATTTCCATAGCCCGTTTACACAGCAAAAGGAAGATCTAATAGGTCCCAGAGAAATCAGCCAGGCCATGATAAGAATTCAAAGCCACAAAACTAAATAAAAAGAGATTATTAGCTACATTGCAGTAGACAAACAGTAAAGTCTTAAGTGATCAATACTTGACAAGAGACATGCCACAAACATCGTGTATAGGTCAGGCACACAAAGATGGGGGTTTTGTTGTTGTTGGTTTTTTTTAAATAAATCGACTAACTTCTGGACAAGGCACATAAAATGTCACTTTTTATCTTTCAGTTGATATTTTTCTCCAAGAGGAAAAATACCCTAGCTATTCACCTCCCTGAGAGATTTGATCTAAAAGATAGTCACTCCTGATATAAGGTTTAAGAGGAAAAACTGCAATCAAGTGGAAATTTTTGTCAGTACCTTAATCTCTGATTTGTAGAAGGTTGTGCTTTGGGATATTTGGTATGTCTGAGGATTGCCACCAAAGAGCCCTTCTGTTCTTTAATGGCTGCACTAAATCTTAACAAACGTGAGCATGAAAACTATTGTGCTGCACTTGTGAAGCATATATCAAAGTTATATTTTTTTAATGCTCGGAAAGGCAGTTGAATCATGCATGCTCTTTATGGAGCTCTGATCAGGCTGATAAAGGCAGTTCAGCTTCAATAAATGCTTTTTAAGTGAATGTTTTGGAAAGTGACTAGGAAATTCAAAGCTCAAACTGTTGCCAAACTGCTCCCATAGCACTTTGATCACTTTGCTACTGACATTTTGTTGAAAATGTCTTGTTTTTATTAAAATGTTGGCATCTGGGGACTCAGAAATTTAACTATAGTCACTGAAGATATAATATACAGTAAAACTCTGAGGGACATAACTTATTAAGGACTTTGTACACATTTCATAAAAAGAAAACTTTTTCCCTGTGGGGTCAAACACAGCTTTGCACTTCTCTGAAAAAAAAGTTCATATTGTTAAAAGCAAGACGAGTGCAGAAGATAAATCAAACAGAAATACTTTGCTTGAGGTGAAAAACCTTCAAGTTATAAGGGTTTACTGCCAAAAAAAAAAGGAATCCAATCATTTAAAAATTAATAAAAATATAAATACAAGCATTAAATGTAGACCATGAATCTTCTGTGCCATTTTTTTTCTTTTAAAATATTCATATCGAAATATTTTCTTTTGAAGGACACAAAGGGAAAACTGTGGTAGCCACTTCACTTTTCACAGTATACAAAGCATGCATGTACATTCTCTGATATAAGGGTTCCTTCATTCTCATGTATTACAGCTTGTTTAACTTTGCATGCAACTGCCAATTTTGGATATGAGTCTGCCCTCTGACGTGTGAGCCTAGACACGTTATGTACAAGAGCCTTAGGTGCTTTTTACGAGATAAGTATCACTGAATACCCATAGATATAAAGTAAGACTGAAGCCCTGTGTATCAAACTTACTCAAAAGCTGGTATATTAAAAAGGCACCAGATCCCAGCACGAAACAGCTCAATTCCAATGAGGAGAGGGACGTAGTCAGTTTATTTGAAACAGCCACAGAAATGTAGTGCAGGTTATTTTCCTCTTTATTTTAGGTGAATTCACAGACCAAGGGCATCCTCAACCTGTCTGACACTATGGTAGCTGATACTTTTTACCTCTAGCAGTCACTGGCCTTACACTTTTCAGGCTGGGGATCACTGTGCATGGGCCTACCATTCTAGTAGCCTTAGAGATCCAATCACATTGGAAAATAACAAAACCAATGGCTAGAATTTTTCTTTTTAATGTCAAGATTGCACAAACCTAATTAAAAACAAATCTGCAGTGAAAATCCCAGGGAACTGATTATTTTAGAGCCACACAATGGTTACTGTTTTTGTGTTGTCATTTAGGATGGAGTCATGACTCTGCAAAAAGTGTGTTTCCTCAAACCAAATTTATGTTTACTTTATTGTGTTTTAAGGATGATTCTAAACAATAAAATTTTCCACCAAGGGTTTCAAAGTACTTTTCAATCATGGATTAAGCTTCACATTTGCTGAAGTGAGGAGGTATCATTCTTACACTTTACATGTGGTGAAAGGTGAGGCACAAAGAGTTTGTGACTTGCCCAGGTTCTCAAAATATGTCAGTGGAAGAGCTCTGAATGGGACACACACAGACACTTAGGAATTGCCAGACTGGATCGGACCCATGGCCCATCTAGGCCAGTACCCTATCTCTGACAGTGTCCAGCACCAGATACTTCAGGGGCAAGATGTAGCAATACCATAGTAGGCAGATAAGAGATAATTTGCCCCCCACAATGGTCTCATCTAAATCCCTAATAGTCAGAGATTGATTTAAGCTCTGAAGTATGCTTTATGTAAGCATTAACTGTTATAACTGTGGATATTATTGTTATCTGTCCCTTTTTTGAATCTTGCTAAGGTCTTGGCTTCAACATCATCCTCTGGCAGAGAGTTCCACAGTTTAATCACACATCATGTGAAAAGTATTTCCTTCAATCCGTTTGACTTTGACATCTTTCTGTGTTCCCTTGTTCTTGTCTTCTGAGTCAGAGAGAACAGATGCTAATATCTTTCTCGTCTATACCATATATTATTTTATATACTTTTATCATATCCTCTTTTATTTATCTCCTTTCTAAGGTAAACAATCAGAATAATTTCATGACATTTGCAGTCATGTCTAACTATCAGACAAAACTTCTTCTCTTCATGCATATCACAATACAACAGTGCCATTTGTATCAGCCCTGCATCTGATTTTGCTACCTTTATCTGTTTTGGGTAGCAGTGATAACAAAAGACTCCATTGACTTTAGTGGTGTTCACCATTGTGTGTAAGTCCTCACAGGCATGAGGTGCACAAAATTTGGCTCAGAGATCAGTATCTGTCAGCACTTTTGGTTACACACTCCAATTTAGAAAAGGGTTGTTTTATAGTCTATTTTATTTATCATATTTTGTTCTGGACGGAAAAGCAGCAAACAAGACCATAGAAGAGATTTATTTTAGAAAATTTAATTTTGCCTCTTTTATTTCCACAGTGTGGTTTTAAAAATTGGTTATCTAATATTTCATATGACTATTAATATGCAGGACAGATATGTGTGTAGATTGAGTTTCTTTAGTCTCTCTGTGTAAGGCAGGTTTTCAAGATCTCAGATTGCTCTTTTATCTCTTTTCTGAACCTTATCCAATTGGTCAACATTCTTCATAAAGTATTGACAACAGAACTGGTCACAATATGCCTGTACATGTTTCGCTAATTCTTTATACGGTGGTAATAATATCCTGACATATCTTTAAATAGGCCTTAGATTAGAGTAACCATTGTGGATGGTTGGGTAAATCAAATGCAGTGTAATACATTTTTCAATATAGTAGATGTAACAACCTAGATTCCAACAACAACACACTGTTTCTAAAAATATATATATTTGGGAATTTATATCGTTGCTTACCTCTGGGGCCCATGAACACATTAGAGGAAAGAAAATTGTAAAAATGTACATTAGCCTTTAAACATAAAGGCTTAAAAATAAAATGACTAGCATACAGGCATAATGACACTGTTCTCTACTCCCAACTATTCAACTGATCCACAGGTCAATCAAGAGTTTGGTCAGCAATATTATCTTATTTCGTATTTGTTTTGCATTTTGGTTATATTTTTTAAAAAATCTTAAATGATACTAGAAGAACATTAAGCACTTCACAGAACTTTTCATCTTCAAAGCAATATTTCAAATGTGAACTACAAGGGTGTGTTTTGTAAATATTAATTTTGGGAAAAGGGGAGGAAGGCGGTCAACAGACTTGGGTTAGCAGAGCTCACACTAGCACTCTAAACATAGCCGTGTAGACAGCACTTTGAAGTTGTGGCTTGGGCTGGAGCTCAGGCTCCGCAGTCTAGGGGTGGGGCTCCAGCCCAACCCGCAACTTCATAGCACTGTCTTCGCAGATATTTTTAGAGCACTAACATAAGTCCGGCTAGCCTAAGTCTATTGATGTGGGCTGGGACACATACTTCTTCAGGCTGTATAGACATACCCACTGTGGTGCAGACTGTGGCCCTTAGATCCATGTATGACTCTCCCCCTCCTGGGCAGAAGGTGTGCTCTGCCACCTACACAGCACCACCATCCCTGCTCCCAACCCTAGAGCTCTGTGGGTGTTGGGATGCAGTAAGAGGAAGTGTGCAGCAGTGGGTTGACTGTGGTGGGAAGCTTTGCAGGGGTTACATGGAGCTGATAACCAAAGGCTGTATTATCTTTTTCCACAGAGTCCTTCTCCCCTCCCGACACCTATGTCTCAGACTGCTGTGGGTAGAGGGAGTCCCTAGGAGTGTGGGAGGAGTGGGAGGAATGCATGGGAGGGTGGGAAACTAGTGAAGATCCTTCCTTCTGCACACAATGGGATGACAGAAGAAATTTCTATGAGAGGCTCAACATAGCGATTTCCTTCCACAGAGTCTTCTTCCTTGGGTTTTACCAATGGAGGAGATGATCTGGGCCTCTGTGAATTTGCACTCATGGAATTGCACTCATTCTCCTTTGGTCTTGGGGGACAGGAGAATGATTCAGGCAAGAGCTCCCAATCTTCCCATGGATTCAGATCCCCGTGGAGGTGGGGAGTATGCCCCCTAATCTGTATGCACTAGCTTTTACAGTCCTTTCCCTCCCCCATGTGATGGAGGGAGCAATATGGCCTAAATAACAAAAATCAGTGTAAAAATGCATTATGGCTTCTGACATAGGCAATCTGTGGCATGTGCTGTACATTGAGGAATTAGCTGTTATGGTTTTTGTGAGTTTGTTAGTTCCTGACTATATTTTTTTAATTGTTTAATCCTTATTAGACAGCAGGCTGATTTTTTTTATTAGGAAAAAGTGATTATCCCTTTTAGTGTAATTTTCTTGGCTAACAATTTATTTTTTGCATATAATTCATGAGTCACTGAAGTATAGAAATACAAAAAGCAGTGGAGTGAAGGCATCCTTATTAAGAAGATAATATTTTATACCACTGATGGGTTTTTTTATTTACCTTCCTGTGAAAACTGTAGGTGCCTTTGCATAGTCTTGCATTTCGCCTTCTCACTGGTTCAGCTGAACAGTTTCTTAATCTTTGTTCTTACTTTGTCTTACAGCAGCACCCCAGAGCGTCTGTAGAAATTAATGAATGCAGTTTCCATTGAACTTTAAAAGTTAAATATAAAGGCATAATACTCTCCAACAATCTTGGTCTTGCTCTGTTAATTAAAGGAATGTATTAAATTAGAAGAACAGAGAGAGAGACATACACACATTATATATTTTGGAGATAAAACTCAAATTAAGGGGCTTTCTCAGTGTTTAAAGGGTCAATACTTTGGTTATGAAGTACCCATCTTCAGCATGTCTCCAATATTCCTCCTGTAATATGGACATAAAATTATCTTATTAGACTAAGGGTTCAGTCCTGCTCTCTGATACACAGAGCACAATTTACACAATCCCGCTACTGTGTATGCAAGTGCAATAGCTAATTTTACATGATAGGTGGCACTCTAGCCCTGCATATCAAAGGGCAGGATCCAGGTATAAAAGCCAACAATAAAAAACACCTATTTCACATTTTGTTCTGAAAAAGCAACTTACTTTTTTTCCCCTCTATGCTCTGAGGGAGCTCTCAGAATAATAGGTGAAATGTCAAGAATAATTAAGAAAAATGATGGTGTTATATTGCAGCACAAGAAATACATCTTTTCTGCTCTGATCTTCCTGCCCACCTTTTCCTCTGCTTTTAAATGTCATCTCTGTTCTCAAATTATTTAGGAGAGCCATTGAAAGAGGGTAGAATAATTTTTAGGTAATTTGACAAGCTCCTTAGGTAGAATTCCTGATTGTCTAGCGCCCTCTGCATCCCTCCAGTTAAGATGTTGCCCTCACTTCCTTTTTTGACTAACAGTGTCCAAATGTAATACAATAAACAGAGGTACTTTGCCTTCTAAGTGGCAGAACAAATCTTTTTATTAAGGAGCTGTAAACCCCAAATCACCTCTTACCACCATCATCTCCTCATAAGAACAGTGGGTTTGTTGTCCCTTAACTCCCCCATTTGCTTCGCTATGCAAAACCTTAGCCAAATCTAGGGCTCTTCTTGAGGACCTAAGGGTCTGATTCTCTCCTCACTACACCAATGTAAAGCAGAAGTAATTCACTGAAGTGAGTGGAATTACACCAGGGCAAGGCTGTTGTGAAGATATCAGAACTCAGGCCTGCTTTAGTTTCTCATCAGAAATGTGATGAAGTGCAGGTGACTGGTAAATATTTATAAACAGGCCTATTTATTTGGTGTTGAATATGAAGGGTTTGGAAAGAGAGAGAGAGCGAGCAGGACTAGCAAATAGCTACCTGACACTTCTAAGGACCAGTGAATGTACAATACATGTTAAGAGCTACAGGCACAGCTGAAAACAAAAAAACTTTTGCTTTTATTCTCCAGGCACATTCATATTACAGCATCTGCCATAGTGCAGTAATTTAGGCAAATTTTTTTTAAAAAAATGGAAATATATCAATCCTTTTATCTCCAGAAGACAAAACCTAATTTCTTTTCAGAGGATTCCCAGCAGAAATCAAAGGAACCTGACACCTTACCACAAGATGCAGCTGTATGCTGTTTGGAACAGGAAAAGGATGTGGAAAAGCAGGTGTGGAAGAAAACAATATCCTCACTCTGAGTTTGAAGCAACAAGCCAGAGGCAGCTTTATTATGAGCAATTGCAATATGCACGGGAGAGTACACACGGGCAGGGATTTCCCCTCCTGAAGCAGGTCTCCATTAAATAAACAATTAGGGCAAGGATTTATACCTTTTGTTACAGGCAATAATGATCAACAACTGCATTTTGTTTATACATATTCCTTCCTGATATCTTACTTTTCTCAGCAATTTTCTACTACAGTCTGCATTCCATTCTTATCTAACACAAGGTCAAAATAACCCCTCACAGTTTTTTTTCCCACTTGCTTTCCACTTGCCCAGGCCCTACCTTCAAGTCTCGCATTTATTAGAGTTACTGTCAGCCTGACTTTGTTAGCCTGACTCTTGCTTTATTCCTAGAGACTAAGATATGTACGTTCAAATTCCCTTTATCCTTTTCTCTGCTTCCACACAGGCTAGTATCTCCTTATCATAGCCGATATTGCAGGTAAGGCTTTGGATGACAGTGGAAAGAGAATTCTATGCAAAGTGTACTGTACATAAAGGCAGCTTGTAACATCATGGGCTAAAGTTACTAGTTTGCTCTGGCTACTTTGCATCACTCCATCAATACCACGTCATCAAACCAGTTTAATTATGTGATTAAACTGATTTTTTGCCTGCTTTGCAAGCAGCCAAAATGGACCACTGAGTCTGTCTAGTAATCTTTATATCAGAAAGAAACAATGGTCTTTCAATTACTGCAAGTCTCTTTATTTGTAAGAAGCAAATACAATTCCCATTTGGAGATGCATAAGTGACAGAAAGGGACTATTTACTCCTCTTGCGCCTGCCTCTGTTCTCTGTTCATGAAACCACGTGGGAAGAAATGGGTTTCCTCTCTCAAACATTTTCAAAGCAAATTTATGGGCAAAAATTCAGGACTAAAACAAATACTTAGGGCTTAATTCTGCCCTTACCTATATAGCTGCATCTCCTATTAAAGTCATTAATACTGCATTGGAGTAAGAATAGACAGAAATGGGTCTTTAAAATTTCTTTAACCCTGTACAAAGATTGTCTAATGCTCCATTATTTATAATGGAGTCATTTTAATAACTGTGTAGTGTTAGGGCTTGGATACTTTGCTGGTAGCAAACAGTATGTTGTAAAACAAATGAAGGATAGGGAAACTGAAATGTGTAGTCTCAGACAATTAGTCTTTATGGCAAGGTTTCACAAAGGTACTTAGGTGACCAAACTCCAAATTTAGCCACCTAAGTCTTAGTTGAGGAGCCTAAATCCCAGTTTTAGGCTGCACTGCACTCCACAAAACTCCCAACCAACCTTCTGAGTTTCTGCCACTGGGCATTTGCACTGCTGCTTCACTCTAGGCTTCCAGAGGCCCATCTCTTGCCTAAGCCCCAGAGAAATTTAAAAATCAGGATGATAGGCATTCAGCCACCTAACTTGTGTACGGAGCCTGATCTGGTAGGCATGCTCAGAGGCCCCGTCTGGACCAGGTCCCATTGAGTATCTGGCTGCCACAGGAGGAAGTGATGGCACAACTGCCCGCCTTATAACTTTTAGCCCAGTGGTTTGAGCACTCATCTCAGATGTGGGAGACCTGTGTTCCATTCCCCCACGCTGCTTCATAGTGGGGAAGGACTTGAACAAGGGCTTTCCACCTCTCAGACCCGGGAACAATGGGATATTCTGATGTGGGGCTCCCTGAATCTCTCCTATTGAAGTTCTTCCAAATTAGATAAATAATTAAAGAGTGATTGAAGAAGGAGGCCTGAGCTTTGGATCACCCCGGTGGGTGCCCTAACCACCAGGTTACAGAGTCATTTTCTCTCTTGCTCATTCTCTAGCCCAGTGACTCTTTAAGTACACTGGGTATAAATACATAAAGCATCATTGGATGAGAGTGACAGAATGTATGTCTCTGTAGTCCAGTGGTTAGGGCACCGACATGAGAGACCCAGGGGCCCATTCTCCTGCTTCAGTCACTATTTATTTATACAAACTGAAACAACTTCAATAGGAGAGATTGAGGAAGGCCCCAAATCACAATATCTCATAAGCTCACTGGTTAGAGCAGTCTCCTGAGAGGTGGGAAAACCTGGTTCAGATCTTTTCTCTCGTTTACTATGGGTCTGATTCACTTTTGTTTGGCACCTTATGTTATTTACACATATTCACAGCGGGTGTTAAGCTACCATGCCTGTGAGTGGAGAATTGTGATTTGGAGGTACTTAACACTCACTTTGCACTGATGTCAATGATACTTCAAGATGAATGGCAGTGGAATTAATCAGGACCAATGTATTTAACCCTGTTTATTATAAGTTTATGGCTCTTAAGAAACCAATTGTGCTATGTAACATTCAAACGGAGTTTGTCAATGGAAGATATACCATAGGACTAAAGAATGACAAAGGTTCCGATTATTAAAGTTATGCTGACCTTGAAAAGGTGTCAGATATCCACATATTTTCTGCATTTTACAGTTTACTTTATTAATGTATTATAAATAGGCCTATCCATCCCTCCAGGAATGGAATTGATAATAGTAGAATGTTTCTTTTCATCAATTGAGTTGCATTAGTCTTGAAATCATGCAAGTCTCATCCAGTGAACTAAACAACCTAGAACATTTATTTGGAGTGAAGCTGTATAATTTCCAAGTCCTCCAGTGAACAGTTACATGCTTTGACATGCAGTGAAGTAGAAGGGCTCCCAATTCCAGCACTTACCAGTTTGTGCTAGATCACAGTTTAGTAGACCCTGTGACGGGTTGGATCACAGAAACCCCCTTGGGAGCTGCCACCCGATGTGCCAAGACTACCCCTGCTTCTGTTTTCCCTGCCAGCTTAGGGCTCCAGCCCCCTGTCTTGCTGAGCCAGCCACTCCTGTCTGGCTCCAACACAGACTCAGGGTCTGAATCACTTGTCCCAAAACTGCAAGTTTACCCAAAAACAGCTCACAGGAGTGTGCTTGTCTTTAGCACTCAGATGCCCAACTCCCAATGGGGTCTAAACCCAGATAAATCCGTTTTACACTGCATAAAGCTTATGCAGGGCAAACTCATAAATTGTTCGCCCTCTATAACACTGATAGAGAGATATGCACAGCTGTTTGCTCCCCCAGGTATTAATACATACTCTGAGTAAATTACTAAATAAAAAGTGATTTTATTAAATACAGACAGTAGGATTTAAGTGGTTCAAAGTAGTAACAGACAGAACAAAGTAAGTCACAAGCAAAATAAAATAAAATGCGCAAATCTATGCCTAATCAAACTAAATACAGATAATCTCACCCTCAGAGATGCTTCAGTAAGTTTTTCTCAGACTGGACCCCTTCCAGGCCTGGGCACAATTCTTTCCCCTGGTACAGCTTTTGTTCCAGCTTAGGTGTTATCTAGGGGATTCTCCATGATGGCTCCTCTCCCTCTCTGTTCTCTTCCACCCCTTTATATATCTTTTGCATAAGGCGGGAACCCTTTGTCTCTCTGGGTTTCCACCCCCCCTCACTGGAAAAGCACCAGGTTAAAGATGGATTCCAGTTCAGGTGACATGATCACATGTCACTGCAAGACTTCATTACTCACTTGCCAGCACACACATATACAGGGAGACTCACAGGTAAACAGCCATCTGCAGACAATGGGAGTCATTAAGATTCCAAACCATCATTAATGGCCCACACTTTACATAATTACAATAGGCCCTCAGAGTTACATTTTATATTTCTAGTTTTAGATACAAGAGTGGTACATTTATACAAATCAGATGAACATACTCAGTAGATTATGCACTTTGTAATGATACCTTACAAGAGACCTTTTGCACGGAGCATATCCCAGTTGCATTATATTCACTTATTACCGTATCTTCTCTAAATTTATCCCAGTTACATTATATTGACTTATTATTATATTTTTATAAAACCATGTAGACTGCACAACGTCACAGACCCGAGACTATGTATGCTATTCTATGCAACAATTAAATAGGAAGTTGCTTTCTGAAACCGAGCACTATCACAGCTGAGATCCAAGTTTCTCCTTGTAGATATGGGGAGGCACCAGGATTCACTATGGGCAAAGGAGATTGTGGTGGAAAGAGGGAGGAAGTGCATGATTGCAGAAGTTGGAAGGACAGTTGATGCATAAAGGAAGAGGAAAATACATGTTTATCGAGCAATAGTCAGACATAACCACGCCTAACTTGATTCCTCCAGCTGTCAAAAATGCTTCCCCCATTCCCATGTGACAAGCCTACCTACCTGACACATCCTATCTATATTTTCCTGAAAACGCTGCTAAAAACTATTGACCCTTCAGCTTGAGAACTACTACAATACCACCAGAACATCACCGCCATTCAACATCTCTTCCTCAGCTGCCAGAATTTCCAACCCACACTGCCCATGATAACGTTGGGAAAGGTTCCCTGTTTTAAACCATTGTAAATGTTTATGAAGGGTGGCTAAAAATTCTCCTACTCTTGCTTGTATGGTGCTCATTTGGCAGCCCTGGATTATTATAGTCAATTTTTTGTCCATAGAGCAAGTATACCAGAGAGAGTAACTATGCACATTTCCTTAGCATTAACATGTGTCTCATCTCTGCCTTAAAGTGACCACCTTGTCTAGTGAAAGGGTAGTTTTAGTTTAATTAGTGCTATTTGTTATGACAGTTTTGGAGATGTGGACACTTATTAGAAACTGACCTGAGTCCAATTAAGTCATTTCACATAGGGCACTAAACAACTATCAGATGGTGATGACTGCCAGTCACTACCAACTCAGGGTGCATTTGACATGAAAATGCGGAGGTAAAAGATCACTATCCCATCCATGAATCATCTTGTCAATCTTGGGGTTTCATGTTAACTCTATAAAGGCATTTATATTTGTTTTCAGATTTTGCTCTAAACTTTGGATAGATTAATACAAATACATGTAAAATGAGACCAAGAACAAAGTTTTGCCAGTAGACCATCCCCCTTACACCAAATGGCTGAAAAACAAAACTAGGCATAGACCTAGAAATATGTCCATTGGGCTTGCAATTTGAAGCCTATTTTATTATTGTTATTATTTCAAAATGAATCACTGAGCATCCATAATGGTTTTCTTCCTATAATGACCTACTCTAACAGCATCCTAATATCCTCTCTAATATTATTGGCCCTTCCAAGAAACTCTCTCATGGCACTAATTGTGCACTCCTCACTCCCCTAGGAATTACCTGTCATTCATATACCCCACTAGGTTCCCTAGTGGCATAGTGTGAGATTCCTTCTGACTGGTGGCCACCAAGCCGGAAACTCACCTCAACCATCAGGCACAGTTATCGACACACCTTAGCATTTAATGACTGTGTTTAGACAGGTGCGTAGCTGGAGATAATTATATCAAGATACTATAAGCAATGTTGAGAAACAGAAGAAGTTAATTAGCAAAAACTGAAGAAACCACACACTCAGCAGCTTAGGAAATGAACAACTTTAGGAATGCAATGAAAACAGAAATGTTATCATTACCTCAGTGCCTATTAAACTGATAACATACGTACAGTTGATATAAAAAAAACACAGCTACTAGTAATGCTGGAGGGAAAATTTATTTCTAAACCATGAGTCAGATTTCATTCAGAAATAAAAATAGGTCTTGGTCACTTCCCTACAGGTCAATTTTTGTCTTTCCTTTTTAAATTCTTTGTCACGAGGGTCACTTTTGAAGTCTAATCAAGACTTCTGAATCCTACCTCTTCATTTCTGCTCTGTGCTGCATCACTTTCTGCCCAGCTCTCTCTTCTTTATCTTGCTTCTGATGTTAAGAAGTCCTTCAAAAGTTATTAAGTCATGATGCTGGCCAAAATTCTCTACCTTTTCACTGTACAACAGCAGTTACTTCAAAAAGTTTGTGAATAACAATACTGCTTCAAATAGTATGTTCTGGTAGTACACAGACCTCTAGCAGTTCCTTCCTGTCCTTTGTTCCTCTCAATCAGGCTGACATCAAATTCAGACACAAGCAGTATTAGATTAGCTCAACCTTTGAATATTTCCAACATATGAATCAAAATAATGGGAAGAGGGGAATAAGTCTAATGCTAACTTTGGTGTTTGGGAGAGTATCACCGAGTTCAAAATTAAGAGTACAAATAGTAACTTATATTTTCAAATAACACCAATTGAATCTAAGGGCCTTTCTTCTGATCACTCATAACTCTTCCAGTAGAGAAAACAGATAACTGCTTTTAAGTATTGTGTCCAGTTATGTTCCTCTGACCTTCAGATATATCTGAGATTGGAAAGGTCCAGAGAAGGGGACATATACTGTGGGTCTTACATACAAAAAAACCCAACAACAACAAACAAAAACAATTATGGTAGTAAGTAGGAAAAAGGTAAGTTAAAGAATATTTGATATTGATATTTAGAATTATTGAGGGTATAGTGGAAATTGTTCACTTCCTCCGTTTCACTGATCTGTAATACAAGAGCAAAGGATCACTTGATTTTCTTATTTATTTAGCATGTGCATAGTTATCTAGCCAAGCAATGGCATCTTCAGTGGCGTGATGCAATTCATCTAGGCCACCACTGAACATAGTCAGCAGGCATTCATTGACAATGTGCGTCGTCGTCTGTGTTGCACCACACCTGTGCAAAGGGCTGTCATGAAGGCCCCAACGATACCGGTTGGCAACAGAGACCTTGCCTGGTCCGGAACCTGTTTAACAGGGACCATGGGTGACGAGGCAGATCAAAACCAGGTGGGCAGATTGTGGGATTGGCAATGAGGGACTGGTTGGGGATTATAACAGATATCGATTCCTCTCGCCAGAGTGTTTCCAACCTAACATCCTGGCGTGATGGATGAGACGATAATGGGTGACGTGATGGCAAACATGCAGCTGGTGGTTTAAAAAGGTCATTGTGCAGTGGCAGGCTTGAGTTGGCGCATACTTTTTCCAGTAACTTGACAGTGGCAGCCTCTCGTCTGATATGAGAAGGAGCAATATTGCTCAGACCTGGAAGCCAAGGGAGTGGAGTCGGATGCAGAGTGCCGGAGATGATATACATGGAAGCATGTAACTGCGTATCCACCAGTTTGGTATGTGACGATCGACTCCAAACTGGTGCACGGGACTCTGCCACTGAACACGAGGTGGCAAGAGCTGATGTCCGCAAAGTTGGAGCACAGGCATCCCATGACGAACCTGCCAGTTTGCTGAGAAGTTTGTTGTGCATCTTAACTTTATCTGCTGTCTTCTTCAGGTGGGCATGGTAACTCAGTGTGCGGTCTAAGGTCACACCTAGATAAACCGGTTCTACTTCATGCTTCACCTTCTGACCATTCAGATAAACATTAAGTTCTCAGGTTGCACTGGCGTGATTAAGATGGAACAAACTGGAGACTGTTTTTATGATGCTTGGCTGGAGGCGCCAAGTCTTACAGTAGTCAGCTAACTTTATCATGTCCCGGTTTAAGGTGGCATCAAGCTCGTGAAACGTCTGGGCCTGGGTATCGCGACAGATGTTATCTGTGTAAATGAACTTTCATGACTCGGTTGTTGGCAGGTCATTGATGTAAAGGTTGAACAGGGTTGGCGAAAGCACAGAGCCCTGGGGTAACCCATTGCTCTGTCGTCTCCAAGCACTCGTCTTCTCCCCCATATGGACTCTGAACTGCCTATAGCGGAGAAATAGTTCAACGACACATGTGACCCAAGGTAGCAGGACCCATGATACTTTCACGTGCAGGCCAGTGTGCCATACCGTATTGTACGCCACTGTTATGTCAATGAAAACAGCGCCTGTTTTCAAGTTTTTCTGGAAGCCATTTTAAACAAATGGGGACAGCGTGAGTACTTGGTCGTATATGCTATGGCCTCGGCGAAAGCCAGCTTGGTCAGGGCTCAAAATTCTCTCCATGTTGGATAATATGCACTGTAGGACCAAGCGCTCCAGTGCCTTGAAGCACACCGACAATAATGTTATGGGATGATAGCTTGATGCTTGACTTGGGTCCTTTCCAGGCTTTAGGAGACCAATGACTTTTGCCATGAACCATATCTTTGGTAGCCTGCCTTCACTGATGACCCCAGTGAAGAATTTCACACACCAAAGTCAAGCACGGGGGCCAAGTTTTTTCAGGAATTTTGGAGATATATTGTCATGGCCTGCAGCTGTTCTGCACTTGATGCTATCCAGTGTCTGTTCCAGCTCTGTTACAGTGAATGGTTCTGGGGAGCTTCTGATCTGGTGTACACATTTAAATATACACTATTCGTTCCTCACTTGTCTTTGCACCCTTTTCTCCAAAGGTGCTCTGACCACTTTAAGTAGGTGTCCAGCTACCTGGTTGGGTGTCATTGAGGGTCGGCAGAGTGCAGGTGGCTGCTGCGCTGCTCCAAGGTGTCAGCGCTGACTCCAAAACTTGCAGCTGTGGTGAGAAAAACTCATCCTCTTGGTCGTCTCCTCCCATCTGGCTCGGCCAGCAGTGTCCAATGATTCGATCAGATGGTAAGCGACATCTGGGTCACCAGATGCCTCATACCACTTGAACAAGGCAGCGCTCTCCGCGTCGAGACAGGGGATGTAGACTGGGTGGCAACCGCATGGGATGGCTCTTCAAGCTGCTTTGTAGATAGCACTACAGAAGTGATGGTAGGTCTCATTTACCGAGATATGCTGGGCTGGTACTGTCACCACACTCTTGTCCAGCACTTCCTGGTATTTTTCCCTGTCCACCTTTCGGAAGTTCGACTGCTTCTTTTTGGAAGTTTTGACAACTGGGAGTTGTAGCCGGATATGGATCAATGATGATCTGTGTTGGCTGCGTGGAAAGTTATCCAAGAGTTGGCATGTTGCAGGGTGAGGATGGCCATGAACTGAACTGACCCAGCACAAGTCAGGAGAGTAGTCATGATCCCATCTACAAGAATGGAATGTGCCTCTCTGCTTAGCATCATGGATAAGGGCGAAGTCGTTTCGAGATGCCCAGGCTGCATGTTGATCATTGTTGGTGTCACACTCCAAGAGTCGGATGCGATGCCGCAGCCTGGGAAGGAGTCATCGGGAAAAATGGAGTTGGATAGTATAACAGCAATGGTCTGTTACTGCTGAAAACCTGAGCAGCACATGACCTTCTGATCAGCAATATGGTCTTCCGCCTTCCTACCCATAACAGGACTTCGTGGATGCATCCCCGTGCCAAGCACTGGCATTTGATCGATTATGTCATCATCAGGAGAAGGGTTACAAAAGCTATGTGTGGCGCTGACTGTTGGATGGATCATAGGCTCATAGTATCCAAAATGAAGCTCCGTATCATGCCAAAGAGATGACCACAAGGCTGTAAGGCTTTCAAAAGGATCAACGTGTCGAAGCTGAAGAACAGCCGCATCACTGAAAATCTAGTGGAAGACCTAGAGAATGAACTTGCTGATCTTCGTATTGAGGATGACGCTGAGAAAGACTGGGAGCGATTCCGCAACACTGTCCATACAGCTGCATCGAAGGTATTGGGGCCCTCCACATGCAGGCGGCAAGACTGGTTTGATGAAAATGATGCAGAAATCCAGGCCTTACTTGCTGAGAAGCACCGCCTGCATCGTGCATATCAAAACGATCCATCCTCAGCGGCAAAGAAGACCGCCTTTATCAACACTCGCAGAACAGTACAGAACCGACTGCGCAAAATGAGGGAATTGTGGCTGAGCGCCAAAGCAGATGAAATACAGACATATGCGGACAGGAACGACTATAAGCAGTTTTATGAAGCCCTTAACACACTCTATGGTCCACAGTCTTCTGGGAGCTTTCCCCTCCTGAACTCTGATGGTACTGTGCTCCTTACAGAGAAGACGCAGATTCTCCAGAGATAGGCTGAATACTTTGAAGCAATTCTCAATCGCCCCTCAGTCATCAGTGATGAGGTCATTGACAAGATGCCCCAGGTTGCAGTCAATGACTCCATGGATGCTTCACCAGAAGAGGACGAAGTGAAGAAAGCTATCAATCAGCTGTCAAGTGGCAAAGCCCCAGGGTCAGATGCCATACCAGCAGAGGTGTACAAAGTCGGTGGACCCGTGCTGCTACGGAAACTCACTGAGCTGTTTCAGTCCTTCTGGGGGCAGGGAACCATTCCACAGGAATTTAGAGACGTGTCCATCTTGCACCTCTATAAGAGGAAGGGCAATCGCCAGATATGCGACAATCACCGTGGAATCTCGCTGCTTTCTACAGCGGGGAAAGTTCTTGCATGGGTTCTGTTGAACCGATTGATTACTCACCTGGAGAAGGGCTTACTGCCAGAATCACAGTGTGGCTTCCGCAAAGGTCATGGGACTATTGACATGATCTTTGCTGTGCATCAGCTACAGGAGAAATGTCAAGAGCAGAATCGTGAACTCTACACAACTTTTGTGGACCTCACGAAAGCATTTGATTCTGTCAGTCGCCAGGGCCTGTGGAGGATCATGTCGAAATTTGGCTGTCCAGACAGATTTATATGAATGGTACATCAATTTCATCACGGTATGATGGCTCGTGTCCTGGATGACGGTGAAACATCTGAGGCCTTCCCAGTCACCAACAGCAAAAGCTTTTAAAAATCAGATGGCAGGACAAAGTGCCCGATACTGATGTCCTTACTAGAGCCAGTCTGCCGTCAGTTTACACATTGCTGATGAGAGCCCAGACCAGGTGGGCCGGACATGTTGTGAGATTGTCAGATGAACGCATTCCTAAACAGCTCTTCTACGGAGAACTCACTCAGGGAAAGTGTTCCCATGGAGGACAAAAGAAGCAGTTCAAGGACATGCTGAAGACCTCTTTGAAGTCCTTCGAGATCAGCACCGCCACATGGGAAACCTTCGCACTGAACCATTCAGCATGGCACAGCCTCATTCACAAGGCAGTAATACCTCTGAGATGAGGCGTATTGCTGAGGCTGAAAAAAAGCGTGAGCTGCGCAAGTCCAGAGCTGCTCGTATACCATCGACAGTGCAGTTATATGTCTGCCCGACGTGTGACAGGACATTCCACGCCCGAATCGGACTGATCAGTCATCTCTGGACGCACAGAGCCCGGTCATCGAAAGAATGAGTTGTTGAGATCTTCATCGATAACGATGGACGAACATCACACTCCTTATACCCCCAGTCTGTGTGATGGCTATTGAAGTCTCCAACGTAGACAGCTGGGTGTGGCAGCTTGGTAGAACCTGTTGGTCCCAGCTCATGCTTGGATTCTTGTAGACATTTGCCAGTCAGAACCCACCAACCTGGATGGTGTCACAGAATTCAATAGACATCAGCTGAATGGCATCTGCAATATCGGACCGAACATATGTGGCTCGGCCATGCTTCAGGTGTGCCACATGGCACAACAGGTCGAAGCTGTCAATATTGTAACACCCAGCTTTGGCAGTTGCCACGTGTGTCTCTTTCAAGCAAATGATGTTGACAGTATGTCAATGAGCAAGAATGCTGAGTAAATCATGGTTGGTAGCTGACAAACCCTCCACATTGAGTTGTAACATGCATAAAGCTGGACCAACGACATAGAAGTCACTGGGCTGCACGTTGGGGTTGTCGGTGACGACAGTGCCGTGATTCATTGAGCTGGTGCTTTTGGAATTTGGCTCACTGGTTGGATCATTAGCTTCCCTGAGTGCTGACAGGTACTGGCAGGTGGCACAATGAGGATGCTGATCCATTGCCTTGATAAATTGATACATAAATTTAGGAGAACTAAATGGAAATACTGATGTGTTGTAGCACATTGAACACAGGCCTGGGACTCAGTCCCAAACTAGGACATTGAAATGAGACCTGAGTTCTGCTCCTGGCTCTGATACTGGCTTGCTAGGTAACTTTGGGAAATCAATGTACCTCAGTTTTCCCTTCTGTAAAATGGGAGTAACAATACTGATCTCCTTTGTAAGGCACTTTGGGATCTACTGATGAAAAATGTTATCTAAAAAGTAGCTATTATTATCATAGAATTTAATGCAATGAAATACTGAAGCTCAGTTTGCAAGACAATTGGATAATTTTATAACTAGCAGAAATATATGCATTTATGGGTGTTAAGATACAGTGAATACAATACCATATTCCAGGAGATAAACAGGCCCTTGCAGGGCTCTGGAAGGATTTCTCTGTCATATGTACAGCTGTGCATAATTGGCTAGCTGCATTTTGGAGGGTTTTTATCTTTCTCTGAAGCTTCAGATATTGATGGCTGCTAGAGGCAAGATACTGCATTTGATGGACCAATGATATGATTTGGAATGGCAAGTCAGGTCCCTCAGTTCCAACTCCTTTTTTGTAGTTTAACTGGATCTTCTTCTAACAAGTGCCTTCAGACACACAAAGACAAACACACACATAGGCATACACTTTCCTAATTTCTGCTTGCAGTTAACACGAATGTACACACAAATAGGGCTTTAAAAGATGCTATTGGTAAAAAGACCATTGAACTCAATGAAAGTTTTTACACTGTCTTCAAAGGATTTGGACCAGGCCCTAGAGATATAGAAGTGTTTCACAGAAACACCAGTGAACATTGAAAAGTTTCCTAAACAATTTGTTCCCATAACATTGGTTTTGCCAGGCAAATGTGAAACATGGTCCTGGTTTAGGAAAGGAAATAAATATCTGTGGCCAAATACAGATGTCTTTGTGTTAGTGGGTACAATTTTAATGAAGACAGTCAAGTCACCTTGCTTACATCATGTCCCTGAACGGAGAAAATGTTTTTTTTTTCCCCCTTCAGATGTCATATGTTTATTAGCCTAATAGGGAAACTGTGCAGTGTTAAATGGAGAATGAGATACCAAATGATGAAGGGAATAAATAGAAGAGAATTTCTGAAGGTAATTGAACCAGAGGGAGGTTTAGTGACTCTAAAAATGGCATGATAGAATCCAATGATCATTGGTGGTCAATGACTGTATAACAAGAAACACGAATAATAAACATTCTGTAACTAGAATAATTTTCTTAACGACTGACGCACTTCTGTAGCTGTGCTGGCTTTGCAGTGCCAGCAAGAGAAACTTCCAGTACAAGTTATTTTTTCTCACCAAAGTAAGCAGATATGGCTTTTTTGGCTTGATACACTACTACATACTCCAGCTTTACGTAAGCATAGATCCATTGCTTTTGTATTTTTCCATAAAACAGAGGACACATTATTTTCAGTCAGTCTGGCATCTTTGCATGCCCCTGGTACATATACTGGCTAGAATACTATTTTATAGATATTTATTATTGAAGACATATATAATTATTATATTTTTGTTTTGTAACATTTCTTTTTTTGTATTTTTTTCCAATGACTGGAAGCTGAAGCCAGATAAATTCAAATTAGAAATTAGGCAAAAATGTTAATAGCGAGGGTGATTAACCATTAGAACAACCAAAGGAAGTGGTGGTGTCTTCATCTCTTTCTGTCTTCATATCAAGATTGGATGCCTTTCTGGAAGTTATGCTTTAGTCAAACACAAGTTATTGGGTTCATTACAGGGTTAAATGTGTGAAATTTAATGTGCCATGGTATATAAGAAGTCAAAGTCGATGGTCTAATGATCCCTTCTGGCCATAAACTCTATGAATCTATGACTCTATAATATATTTGTTTTGATAGTCATTACTGGTGTTTGCTGTTGCCAGCAGTTAGTGCAAAAAATAATAAAAGAGGATTCAACTTAGAAAACTGCAGCCAACTACATCCAGAGGAAAATCATTCAGAACACATGTACTTAATAGGAAGGAGAAATCTGGGCAGCACTAATGCTGAAAGAAGTAATAGAGTAACAGTGGCTAGTAAGTGCTTTCCACTTGATTTTGGATTGTATTTATGAAGGTATCATGAAACAGAAAGGCAATAGTCCCTCCTTCTATGCTGTTATTTCATTTGCATTATAACATCTTCTAGATAACAATTGAGGACCCATTGTGCTAGACATTTTACAAATACATAGGAAGAGATACTGCCTGGCCTAATGAGCTTACAGTCTAAATAGAATAGATAGACAAAGTGTGGCAGAAAAGAAATACTATGATCACCACTTTATATATGAGGAACTGAAGCACAAAGAGACTACGTGATTTGCCCTCGGTCACACATGTAATCAGAGGTAGAGCCTGAAACTGAACACCCCATTCTCCTTAGTCCAGGTCATTGTTTTAACCATGAGACCATCCCTCCTCTCGACTGACTATGGCTCTGGTGCAATTAAAACTGGAGTACTCTATTTGGGTCAGAGCACAGCATTACCCAGTTGGTAGTGACAAACTGGAGGGATTTCTGTGAAACTCAACAAAAATGATGGAACAATTTAAGCATATTGGTCACATGTAGACTTAAGGGTGTCACTTTCTCTTATACCTTCAATCTAATTTTGAACATTTCTAGAGTTGTTCCCCAGTGCAGTGGCAAATTACTCCATTGTCTAATTGACTTCACAATTAGCGAATCATTCCAAATCTCTAGGTTACATTTTTACCATCTTTTCATTTCAGGCGGTTTCTCGTTGACATCTGATCCCTCAGATAATTCCTTCCTCCTTTTGAGAGTTTACAGACACTTATTGTATCCCCACACACATACAACATATTTTCTTGTTTATCTAGGTTGTATATACTGGAAGGGCTACAATCGCTTGCTTAGGTTACACACTTCATTTCTTTTATCATTTTTGTTACCCTTTTTCTCTCTTGCTTATGTTATTTTATAATGAAAACCACAAAAGTTTGCACAGCACTCTATATTTAATGTTAGCAAGGCTGTATTCCTTGATCTTATGCACGGTACCACTGTTTATACACATCACAATACAGCAATTACATATTTTGCAACAGCATCATGCTCTGAGATCTGGTATGCTATTAGTTATTCTCCATATTAGAACTTACACATTTGCTAATTTTGTACTTCTGCTTGATATTATATTTTCCTAAGTGTATTTATTACCTTGTATTTATCTAAATTAATTCATGTGCTCTGAGGGCCCCATCTTATGACAAAGTGTAATTGATCAATTACATGCCAGTTGTAGTTATTTTGCATGTCAAGCCAGACTTCTGCAATTCAGTGTCCAGACTCATTCAGATTGTTTGCTTCTGGTTTTTTGTTTTTTGTTTTTTTCTGGGGGAGGGGGCAAATCGTACTGTACCTTTCCAGCTCCGTACTGCCAATTTAAGCATGGTTATTCTTGATTCAGAGTAGGAATAAAAATCAAATTTAGCTTCTTCAATCAAAAGAAGGAGATAGAATGAGGTGATCAACCAAAAAACTCCTTTGTATTAAACACCACTTCCCGCTATATATAAGTTGGTAAGGTTTGTAAGGATCTTTCTGCAATCTTTGACTGTCTTCTATTCCCATTACAATCAGTCCTAATTTGGTGTCATCTCCCTAGATATTTATACTGAGTTGTGGTCTCAATATACCTATCAACAAATTGTATCAATGCACAATGTACCTCAACTTCAAATTAATTAATGATATTAGTCTGGTGAATGAGGCCACTACTGACCTCTGTGACTGATCTTCTGGTACCCTGATTGATAATTCTCCTTAATACAATTATTTATATTCAATGAGATTTTTTATGCCATTAGATGATTTTGTATCTCTACAACCAGATTCATACTCAAATAACACATTCAAAATCTCTAATAGAATCTCACACATAAAGATACTATTTACTAAATGTTAAATATATTAAATCTACTGCCTCCCTCCTTGTCTACTAGGATTCTATATGCATTAAAGGTTTGGGCTTTGGGCTCGCATGTCATGATCTGTTCTTCATGAATTAATGCTACATATTGTTCATCAAGTTTTACCTCTTCAAATTATTTCTTAATTGATTCACCTGCATGATTTGGTTGAGAAACCAGTTCAGGCTTAAAACTACAGGAGAAACCAACAATTAGTAAAAAAATATCCTCATATCTCAGGACCCTAGTGAAATATACAATTTTGGCTTCAGCAGTAATGCTTTTAGATTGAAAATTTAAAAATAAGTATGAAATTATGTAGTTTACCAACTCTAATGCTAATGACTGGTTGATTGAAATCCAACCTACTATCCCTCCCACCAAATAAAAACTAGTGTTTGAATTTTCTAAAGGATGAAGCTGTAAGTGCATTAATATAGTTCCATCTATGGTTGGAGGGGAGGGTATTATGCAGGGGAAAGGGATAAAAACAGACCCTTGTAAATATATGAATTAATAGTTCTGCATTTTACAAGGAATAATATCTCTATCTTTCCGATATGTACAGATGGCTATTTCATCCATAAGTCATGTGATAAGTGGGTGTCAGTGTTCTAATGGAACTAACCCTTCATACTGATTAACAAAAAGCATCTGTGCTTGTCACATAAATACAACAGCCTAATGCCAAAACAATAACTAAAGAGAAATATGCCTTATCCTTGTTAGATCTCATTAGTGCAGATTAGATGTCTTTGCCAATGTGAGTGTTACCTCTTGGGAAAAATGCAACACTCTATTACAATAAGGTGAACCCAAAACTATCCATTTTGAGACAATTAATTTTGTGCAAAATTTCTGCAGAATTGATGAGGATGACTATGCTTATGGAGTTAGAAGAATTTTAGAAGCTGTTAAACCTAACTAGAAAACTGACCGTGGGGTTCCAGGGCACACATTTTATTTAGTTATTTGTTTATTTTTATTTGATTTTTTTTGTCTATTTATATATTCATTAATCACCAGGCAACCTTAATGAGATCCAATGGCTGGAAGCTGAAGCTAGGCGAATTTAGACTAGAAATAAGGCAAACATCTTTTTAACAATAATGGTAAGAAGGCATTGGAACAACTTACCAATGGAAAAGATATATCCTCCATTAGTTGAAGTCATCAAGACTGGATGTCTTTCTAAAATACTTGCACTAGCTCAGCTAAAAATTATGGGCTGGATGCAAGAATTACTAGATGAAATACTATGGCCTGTGTTATGCAGGACTCCTCACTAGAATCTCATAATGGTTCCTTCTGGCCTTAAAATATTGTGTGAAATCCCGATTCCATTGAAGTCAATGACAAAACTCCCATGAATCTATTAGTCTAAATTCTGGTGTTTCTAATTTTGAATGCCTGATTTAGCAGCCTTAATAATGTTCTTTAAATGTAAGTTGGGGCAGGGGGAAGGAGGTTTAATCCACACACATATGCAAAGACTATAGACATTGCAACAGACTGGACCTAAATTCAGTGAAGTGGTCCCTGATTAAGTGGCATGCTGATGCTGAATTCTGAGGCAAACCAGGAATTCTGTGGCAGCATTAGACTAACAGAATGTCATTCTGAAAACAAGCTATAAAAATGCATTATTTGCAGTATCGCCGCATACTATATTCATTCTAAGACTTACTATAGTGAAAACTACTGCATATATTTTCCCCACACATTTCAGATTATTGTCTATTTTCCAATTTAGTGCAGGTCTAATCTTGGCATGCAACAAAAGTCAGGGGACCTTGCTGCATAAGTTTTGGAGAGTGCCCCATATTCTGCTTCTAGCAGTTGGGAAGGGATGGGGTGGGAGATTCATCCACATTTATATTCAACTGCTTGAAGCAGAGTATTTGGAAAGATCTGTATACCCTCCTGGTTGCTGGAAAGAGAGAAGGGGTCTCCACTCCTCCACATTCTGGCTGCTAGAAAAAGGGGTAAGGCACAGTGGGCAGGAGCAGAGTGGGAGGAGAGAGGATAATGAATGTTAGGGTGATTGGAGGAAAGCAAGGGTTCAAATAAGAGCAAGGAAATGCAGCTAAAATGAGGGGGGCTCTCCCTCTTCTCTTTAATTTGGGTAAGCAGCGCTCCCCCACAACTGCCTTCCCAACCCTATTTCAATCTACTTTAACCACTGGAGAGCTGTGGGAGGGGAGGAGATGGAATGGATCTCTGAGAGAGTTTCAGGAGGGATGCTGGAAGTAGACAACTGTTGGCAAGCTCATCTTCCAGGCTGACTTTGAGGGGAAGACAGCCAGAAGTAGTTGTGATTCTGGCAGACCAGGTGCCAGCTCATGCCAAAGCGCCAGGCCAATTCACTAGTGTATTAGTATAGATCAAAGTGATTGTTAAATGTATAAGAGAATATTTGGTGTTTAAACTTCATGAAAGTGAATGGGATGTTGTATGCATTGTTTTCACTTGTATCCTGTTGTAGCAAACATTTACATTGTATATATCCCTGTAACTAAATAACCCATCAAATGAGAGAGAAGCATTGTGGAATGCAAATGAAGAACTTTAAGAGAAAAGTGCTAATTTCAAAGCAAGTGGTCATTGTTTGTGATGATCAGAGGTCAAAGACTCAAAATGCATTCCTCACTCTCCCTCATCAAAGGAAAAGCCCACACGGGTAGTGACCCTGTCAGCCTGAGTTTTCTATGAAAAGAAGCTATGGATTCAGGGAAAGACCCTTCATCTCTGGACTGTTTGGATTCTAACAGGATGTAATAACTGAATGAGAAGATGGAGATCCCCAGAAGTATTCTGGGAAGCCCTGAGAGACTTTTGGAAATTGACCGATTACTACATCTCTGCTACCATATAGAATTATAGACTGTGACTCACCTGTACATATATTTTATCTGTTTTAACTTCTCAATAACTCTCATTTCCTTTTCTTACCTAATAATCCTTTAGTTAGTTTACTATAGAATTGTCTGCCAGCCTTGCTCTACGTGTAAGGTACCCATTGATCTGGGGTAACTGACTGGTCTCTTGAGACTGGGAGCAACCTAAATGTGATTGATTTTTAGTGTAAATGACCTTTATCACAAAGTCTAGTTTGTTTGGGTGGCAAGATAGACTGGAGAGTCCAAGAAGACTGTCTGTGACTCCATGGTAAGACTGGTATATTGATCCAGGACTTCACATTTGTTATTGGCTTGGTGAAATCTAATTATAGAACACACCACCAGTTTGGGGGTGTCTGCCCTGTTTTCTGAAAGTCTTCCCTGATATAGGCACTCATGGTTCTGAGCCACTCTAGACAGCAGGATAGTAGTGTTCCAGGGTCAGTGACCTGGTCAAATTTCTGTCTATCTGGGAAGCTTTTGTTCAGTGTTTAAATGTAAACTCATGGGCCCTTCAAAATGTGTGAAAGGAAAGGAGGAAGCAGGCAGGTAGTACAAAATGAGAACACCAACAGCAACACAATAATCCCAATTGTATTTGATAACTGATAAATGTCTATAACGAGAGACATTTTGGATGAAAAATGCACTAGAAATCCACATGTCCTCATAATATGTTTCAATGCATCTGAATTCACTGTTTAAATATATGAAGTGCCACACAAAATTTCATACCTGTGCCATTTCAGTCCTGGGGTTCACTATTTCATTGGCATCCATTTAAGGCCTAAATGAGTCAGCTTAAAAGCACCACAGTAAGGAAACTTTTCCTTCTTCTGTAAATAATCATAGGAGAGAGAAGGCTACATTTTAATATATCACTGATCTTCTGCCAAGTAGTAACAAACACTGGGACCTTGCAAGTCGACTTCCCATTGGAAGATAAATCATTGACACAAAGTATGGGTCTATTCTTTAGAGAAAACTGTTTATTTTATACCAGTCTGTGAACAGAGGTAGTCAAGCAGAATACAGGCAAAATCCTCTTTCCAGAATCTCATCCCACATAGCAATGCCTGATTTCCCAGGAGCAACACTGCTTCAAGAATTCACTCTAGTTAGAGAGATTATGGTGGAGAGTAAACACCTTTGCTGCTTGCAACAGCTACCCCTAAAAATAGACTGCATCACAAAACTAACAACAATTCAGCATTTCTTCTGAGACTGAACAATGCCTGCATGCTATGAAAAAGCTTATAAAACCATGTGTACCAGCACCATCTGGAGACTCCTGCTATAACAGTGATTTATAAGTATATATAACACATGTACAGCTAGAGAACATTTGATTATTATTATTTATTATAATAAGACTTCTGAGGGTACCTTAATATGAAAATATACTGACTATTACTTTGTCCCCCACTTATTGCATCTATCATAATCATAGACTCATAAATATATAGGGCTGGAAGGGACCTCAAGAGGTCATCTTGTTCATCGCTTGCACTGAGACAGGATCAAATACACCTAGACCATCCCCAAAGGACGCGTGTCTAACCTGTTCTTAAAAACCTCGAGTGACAGGAATTCCGGTGGAAGCTATTCCAGTCTTTAACAATCCTTATACTTAGAAAGTTATTCCTAATATCTAACCTAAATTTCCCGTGCTGCAGATTAAGCCAATTACTTCTTCCTCTACCTTCATTATACATGGAAAACAATTGACCACCAGCCCTTAACATACACGAAGACTCTTATCGGGTCTGTCACATTCCAGGATATAATCCAGACCAGTGAGAGGTTGTGTCACTACCTGCCCCATAACTCTGTGTGCCTCACAATGCTTTGCTGTTGTAGCTCCCAACCTGGGCTGCTCACAAACAGCCTAACAGCATGCAGGTCATACACCTTGAGTGTCTGTATACAGCTACATCCCTAGTCCCAGAGCTCTGTTTCCAGCAGCCAGTCAGCAACACTCCAGTCACACTCTGGCTTCCAGCACCTTTGGTTACTACTTGCAGGGTGGCTCCAACATATTCCCAGTCCTGAATTTTCCCCAAAACATGTGTTCTGAATTACGACGAGATAGATTTTAAGTAAATACAATGTATTAAAGTCGGAAATGGTTATGGAATGTTGTCTAGCAGCTAAAACTTAACAAGCTAGACTTGGTTGAAGGTAGAATCCTTACCACATGTTCCCAGACAGAGGGGTGACTAAATTATCATGTTAAGATCTCCCTCAAAGTAAAAGGGCTGGTTCCTTTGTCTTCTTAGGTGAGAGAGAGAGAGAGATGGATGCCTTTGGGGGGGGCAGTTACCCCTCACTTTTATAGTCTAGTCACACTTTGAAGTGGATTCTTCTGAGGATTACCCATCAAAGTAAAGTTTATTTTATCAGTAAAGAAGGCAACATGGGGTCTGGTGGCGAAGGTGGCTCCATGCTCTTTCTTCTCCCCTATGTACGCTGAAAGGTAGATTTGCCTTGTCGCTTGCGTTTCCTCCTCTTATTGTCTCAAGGACCCTGTTCAATACTTACATGTAAATGGAGTGAACACACGTTCCTTTGTTTAGGAGAGACCAGTTTAATTTTGCCTAGCCAGGGCTGTGTGGGTTTAAACATCTGCTAACAACATTGTGCAGTGGGAATTCAAAACTTTACATATAATGTAGTTATATACATTTCACCATGATATTATTGACCAACAAGTTATTGGTTTTCACATGATGCCTCACAAGGCATGTTTTGTACAAAGGTTATTACAATAATGTGTATGGTGTGAATGCTTTGGGTCACAAGGTCCTTCAGTCTCTTTTTCTCCGCACTAAACATGCCCAGTTTTTTTAGCCTTTATTCATGTCAGATTCTCTAAACCTATTCTTTTCTATACCAGAATTAAGTCTTAAAAGGCTATCTCCCTGAATAACGGGGAGTAATTGGTTGAGAATCTGAAGACGGAAGGCAATTTGCGTGAAGGTGATCATGAAATGATAGATTTCATTATTCTAAGGACAGGAAGGAGGGAGATGAGCAGAATAAGGACAATGGATATTATGTTTTTTGCCATATATTACTTTTATCTAGGTAGTTACCCCATTACTACCAGTTCTTATGATTTGGATATTTCTATTCATTTTAGAAATGCCTCATTCACCTCCTCCTCATGATTTGGTGGTCTATAGCAGATCCCTTCCATGACATCACCCCATTCTTTTCCCCCTTTATCTTCACTCAGAGTCTTTCAAATGCTCTGCCTCTCACCTCCTTCTGGACCTCAGAACAAGTGTATATATTCTTGATGTATAATGCAACTCCCTGTCCCTTTTTTCCCTGTCTGTCTTTTCTTAACAAACTGAAACCCTCTATACCAATTTGCAAGTCATAAGATTTATCCCACCAAGTCACAATGATACCAGTTAAGGCAAAATTTAGCTTATGTACTAATGCTTCCAGTTCTTCCTGTTTATTCCCCAAATTCTTTTCATCCGCTTATAGACATCTAAGATACAGAGCAGGTTCTCTCATTGTTTTCCCTCTTGTTGCTCCATAATCCTAGATTGTTACCTCTTGGGCAGAGAATGGCTGTTTTACTCCTTTCTTCAGTGCCTAGCAAAATGAGGCATTAAGTTCCGGCTGGTGCCCCTAATAAAATACTAATAAAGATTTAAAATATCCCAAGTTTCTTTCAGTGATGCCCTTGTTATTAACCTATAAAAACAAGTTCAGAAAGTGGCATTCTAATATCTAGAGTAAATCCCACTTACATGATAATAACCATCCAAATGTCTCTCCAAAACATTTATAGAATAAAAAGCCACTAAAGTCTATTAAATGGCTAAGTATATAACAGCCTCTCTGAAGCTACACTAGAGCGTGAAGAGGGGGAAGGGAACCCTACTCTTCCCATTAGTTTAGGAAGCAACCATAATTTGGCACTCAGCCATCTGTAGCACAACATGTACCGCCAAGTAATGCTGCCAGCAGCACTTAACAGCCCCTAGGGAACATGTCTGAGAAGGGTAGTGGCACAACCCATATCCCTTTTCTCCCTCATGTACTGGAGTGCCGCATGAAGTCTAGACTGAAAGTTAATGCTAATGGTACAGCTGGAGCTACCTTAAACCACCTTTGGGCCTGATGTCTAATGCAGACAAGTACCAATAGTAGGATGAACTTCCCCCCTCCCTTTCCCAATGTGACTCTGCCTCTTTAGGGCATAATTCAGCCCTAAAGGTTCAAGCAATTGCCAGGGCTTCTGAATCACAGGTCTAATGATGAAGCACTTGTTAAACTGTGACATTAGAATTAATGTAAGGAAAATAAAATTAAAACCGTTATACCTTTGCCAACCAGGTGCCTTCATTTTTATATATCTTTTGTTATTATATATATATCTGTGGTGAATAGAATTTTGGAAAAGTTACCTATTGGTTTCTCAGATAAAGAGA
The DNA here is from genome assembly GCF_002925995.2 of Terrapene triunguis. NCBI lineage: Eukaryota > Metazoa > Chordata > Testudines > Emydidae > Terrapene > Terrapene triunguis. The sequence continues at coordinate 15,346,210 of NW_020664368.1, read as the reverse complement.
AATTCTTCTGGGGGATTCCTGGAACAGGAATAAGCTTTCTTCAGTGACATTAGTTGTGACTTCAGACATCTAAAGAGCAAACTGTAGAGGAGTATCTAATTTCTTGTTAAGTGCAATACATCTTTTTGCTCTAAAGAAATGGATGTATTATGCTTGTCAGAATATTTGTATACCACAAGGTCACTGTCTATATGGAGAATACAAAGTGCAGGTTTATAGAGAATTTGGAGGCTGTTATTGCTTTTGTCACCTCCAACAAAGGTGGAACAAGACTAAAATGTGGAGAACAAAGGCAAGTTTGTATATGCCTCAGTGACAGAGAGATAAGATCTCATGAGAATAAGGTGTGTCTGATAGGTGTAAAGTAAGTCCTGTGCAAAGCTGTGCTTATAGCTATTAGTTCTGTGGTTTTTCCACAGGAGCCTGGCCAGGAGTCATCTGCCTATTCTGTATTAAGATTCCTGGCCCCAAAGTCCGTTAGATTTGGTATACATTGCAAATAAGAGTGGGATGTAATTCTTTATCAGCAGTATGTACTGTCCTTCAGACAGATGTGGCTATGGTCATCACAGCTCATCCCTCTACATGTTCTGAGTTCATTTTTTATTATTATTTTAGTTGAAGAGAGTGACCTGTGATCAATAAAATAATGTTCTAATTTTATTAATCCATCTCCTATTCATTAATATACAGATTTAGGGAACTTGAGAGATGACAAGTAAAAGAGGAATTTGAGGACACAATGACCTTAATGGTCACTTTGTATGTGGAAACTATTTTGAATTTATGATATGTTCTGTAATCAGGGATGCTACCAAACTGCAAATGTGAGTGTAGTGGGGCAGTTACCCCGCTCCTAGGGGGAAAAGTAGGCGGACTGGGGAGGTGGCCACAACTGTGGCCACACCCAATCAGGCCAGAGCTGGCCCTAATATAAGGGCTAAGGGAGAAGCTGGGTGAGTCTCACTCCAGCCTTGGAGTGGGAAGGACCTAGCTGCCTGGGAACACAGGGTACCTTGGGTGGAGCAGTGCTGGGGAAGGGCAAGAGGAGCTGTGGAGCTCCAGCCTGGCAATCCCCAGGCTGAGGCCTTGGTAAAGGCCTAAGGAAGTACTGGGGCTGCAGAGGTGCAGCCTGGGAATAGGCAGAGGCAGTTGGTCCAACCCCCTTGCCAATGATGAGTGGCCAGGACAGACTGCAGTTTTCCCCAGAGAAAGGGGGCTGGATGACGACTAGCAGTAGCCACTGAGGAAAGGTGGGCATAGGGAGAGGGGATTTCCCTGGGAGGGGAGACCCAGAGTGTGGGGGTACTGCTGTGAGCAGAACCCCAAAGTAAAGGGCACTAGGATCTGGGAGGGACACGGGGCCTACGGCAGGCGAAACACCGGCCAGCAAGAGGTGCTCTGAGACTGGAAAGAGCTAATTCCCGAGGCAACCAGCAGGCAGCGCTGCGCTGGTGAGTCTGCGATCTGTTACAGTGACTCTTATTCCTGTGATTTCTTTAGACCCTCGGTGATGAAATCAGTCCAGGTTCTCATAATGTTCCCCCACCCCCATTCCTTTTGTTTGTGGAAACCAATTCAGCAGGTGAAATGAAGTTGCAATTGTTTCTTGCTTGTATGCTTTTTTTCATTGAGATGCCTGTTTTATGAAAAAAAGAAAGTAGCAATATAAATTAGGGAGTACTAAGCCTCATCTAGGTAAAGGAAAAGAAACAGTATTAATTTAATTTTCTTGGTCCTTCTAAATTATGTGAACACCATCTTCTTAAAGACCTCTATGGAAAGTAAATAAAGGGCTACTTTAAAAAAATTGGGCATTCTCCCTAAATTGACCTTTGTAAAGATGTTAACTATTCCTACTAATGAAAGTGTGTCTGCAGCCCAGATTGTGAGGTGGTTAATTATTTTTGAATAATGGGATTGTGAATTAAGGTAACTTTTCTAATTCTGAGGATTTATATCCCTAAATTATTGTCAATTTATTTTAGGGTCCACAGCTACCTGTATTTGTGGAGGTGCTCCAGGATATATTTATTTGGTTTTATTCCAGT
>NW_020664368.1:15304197-15339159 GCF_002925995.2 Terrapene triunguis | reverse complement strand
TGGGGGCCGCGATCGGCCAAACCTGCCGCATCAGCAGGTAAATAAAACTGGCCTGGCCCGCCAGGGTGCTTACCCTGGCGAGCCGCGTGCCAAACATTGCCGACCCCTGTTCTATAGAGTTGTTCTTTTAAGACTTCTGAAAATATGCTTCAAACCTCGTCCCTCTCAGATTTTGGAAGGCACCTCAGATTATTTAACCTTGAGTTGAGTGCTGCAGCTGTCTTTAGAAATCTCAAATTGTTACTTTTTTTTTGCATTTTGTCAAATCTGCAGTGAAAGCGTTCTTAAAAGAAACAGCATAGAATGATAAGACTGGAAGGGACCTCAACAGGTCATCTTGTCCAGTCCCATGCACTCATGGCAGGACTAAGTATTAGTCCTAGTATTAAACTAAGTATATAGACCATTCCAGATAAGTGTTTGTCTAACCTGCTCTTAAAAATCTCCAATGATGGAGATTCCACAACCTCACTAGGAAATTTATTCCAGTGCTAACCACCCTGACAGTTAGGAAGTTTTTTCTAATGTCCAACCTAAACCTCCTTTGCTGCAATTTAAACCTTTACTCCTTGTCCTATCCTCAGAGGTTAAGAAAAAATATTTTTCTCCTTCCTCCTTGTAGCAACCTTTTACATACTTGAAAACTGTTACCATGTCCCCCTCAGTCTTCTCTTTTCCAGACTAAACAAACCTATTTTTTTCAATCTTCCCTCACAGGTCATGTTTCTACACCTTTAATCATTTTTGTCACTCTTCTCTGGAGTCTCTCCAATTTGTCCACATCCTTACTAAAATGTGATGCCCAGAACTGGACAACATACTCCAATTGAGGCCTAATCAGTGCAGAGTAGAGCTGAAGAATTACTTCTCATGTCTTGCTTACAACATTCCTGCTAATACATCCCAGAATGATGTTCGCTTTTTTTGCAGAAGCAATACACTGTCATATTTAGCTTGTGGTCCACTATGACCCCCAGATCCCTTTCCAGAGTACTCCTTCCTAGGCAATCATTTCCCATTTTGTATGTGTGCAGCTGACTGGTCTTTTCTAAATGGAGTACATTGCATTTGTCCTTATTGAATTTCATCCTATTTACTTCAGACTATTTCTCCAGTTTGTCCAGCTCATTTTGAATTTGAATCCTATCCTCTAAAGCACTTGCAACCCCTCCCAGCTTGGTATCATCCACAAACTTTATAATTGTCCTCTCTATTCCATTATCTATATCATTGAAGAAGATATTGAACAGAACCGGACCCAGAACTGATCCCTGAGGAACCCCACTCATTATGTCCTTCCAGCATGACTGTGATCCACTGATAACTACTCTCTGGATATGCAACCACCTTATAGTTATGCAACCAGTTATGCAGCCACCTTATAGTAGCTCCATCTAGGTTGCATTTCCATAGTTTGTTTATAAGAAGGTCATGTGAGACACTATCAAAAGCTTTACTAATGTCAAGATATACCACGTCTACCACTTTCCCCCATCCACAAGGCTTGTTACCCTGTCAAAGAAAGCTATGAGGGTGGTTTGACACAATTTATTTTTGACAAGTCCATGCTGACTGTTATTTATTATCTTCTAGATGTTTGCAAATTGATTGCTTAATTATTTGCTCCATTATCTTTCCGGGCACAGAAGTTAAGCTGACTTGTCTGTAATTCCCTGGGTTGTCTTTATTTCTATTTTTTATACATTGGCACTAGATTTGACCTTTTCTAGTCTTCTGGAATTGCTCCTGTCTTCCATGACTCTTCAAAGGCAATCGCTAATGGCTCAGATATCTCCTCAGTCAGCTCCTTGACTATTCTAGGATGCATTTCATCAGGTCATGGTGACTTGAAGACATCTAATTTGTCTAAGTAATTTTTTATTTGTTCTTTCCCTATTTATCCTCTTCTGATCCTACCTCATTTTCACTGGTATTCACTATGTTAGATGACCAATCACCATCAACCTTCTTGGTGAAAACTGAAACAGAGAAGTCATTAAGCACCTCTGCTTCCACATTTTCTGTTATTATTTCTCTCTGCCAACCCCTCCCCCCCCACCTGCATTGAGTAACGGACCTACCCTGTTCTTGGTCTTCCTCTTCTTGTAATGTAGTTGTAGAATGTTTTCTTGTTACCCTTTATGTCTTTGCCTAGATTGATCTCGTTTTGTGCTTTGGTCTTTCTCATTTTGTCCCTACATACTTTTGATATTTGTTTATATTCATCTTTTGTAATTTGACCTAGTTTCCACTTTTTGTAGGACTCTTCTTTTTAATTTTTAGATCATTGAAGATCTCCTGGTTAAGCCAGGGTCGTCTCTTGCCATACTTCCTATCTTTCCTTTGCAGTGGGATAGTTTTCTCTTCTGCCCTTAATAATGTCTCTTTGAAAAACTGCCTATGGTCTTCAATTGTTTTTTCCCCTTAGACTTGCTTCCCATGGCATCTTACCTACCAACTCCCTAAGTTTGCAAAAGTCTTCCTTCTTGAAATCCATTATCTTTATTTTACTGTTCTCCCTCCTACCGGTCCTTAGAATCCTGTACTCTCTCATTTCATGATCACTTTCACCCAAACTGCCTTTCACTTTCAAATTCTCAACCAGTTCTTCTCTATTTGTCAAAATCAAGTCTAGAACAGCCTCTCCCCTAGTAGCTTTCTCCACCTTCTGAAGTAAAACAATTGTCTCCAATATTATTGGATAATCCGTGCCCTGCAGTGTTATTTTCCCAACAGATGTCTGAATAGTTGAAGTCCCTCATCACCACCAAGTCCTGTGCTTTGGATGATTTTGTTAGTTGTTTAAAAAAAGCCTCATCCACCCCTTCATCCTGTTTAGGTGGTCTGTAGTAGACCCCTACCATGATATCACCCTTGTTTTTACCCCATTTATCCTTATCCAGAGACTTTCAAGAAGTCTGTCTCCTATTTCCATCTCAACCTCAGTCCAAGTGCATACATTTTTAATATATAAGGCAACACCTCCTCCCTTTTTTCCCTGCCTGTCCTTCCTGGGCAAGCTGTACCCTTCTATACCAATATTCCAGGCATGCATATTATCCCACCACATCTGTGTGATGCCAGCTATGTCATAGTTGTGTTTATTTACTAGCACTTTGAGTTCTTCCTGCTTATTCACCATACTTCTTGCATTTGTATACAGACATCTCAGATACATATTTGATTCCCCCGCCCCCAGTTCTATCTGGTCTCTCCTTTATCCCTGCTATAACAGCCCATGCTCCCCCCAAATTCAAACCTTCTCCCAGATCTCCATGTTCTTGACTTACCTGTGGGCTTTGGTCACCTGCCCACTTCGAACCTCAGCATGTGCTGAGTCATCATCCGAGACTGCTATACCATTCAATATATGGCAGAATGCAAGTAAAAAACAAGCAAGAGACATAAATTCTCCCCAAAGGAGTTCAGTCACAAATTTAATTAACACATGATTTTTTTTAATGAGCATCATCAGCATGGAAGCTTGTCCTCTGGAATGGTAGCTGAAGCATGAAGGAGCATATGAATGTTTTGCATATCTGGCATGTAAATACCAGACTACATGGTATTTACATGCCAGATATGATACAACGCTAACTACAAAAGTGCCATGCAAATGCCTGTTATCACTTTCAGGGGACATTGTAAATAAGAAGCGGGCAGCATCATCGCCTGTAAATGTAAACAAACTTGTTTGTCTTAGCAACTGGCTGAACAAGAAGTAGGACTGAGTGGACTTGTAGGCTCTAAAGTTTTACATTGTTGTGTTTTTTAGTTCAGTTATGTAACCAAAAAATCAACATTTTTAAGTAGTGCATTCACGATAAAGAGATTACACTATAGTACTTATATGAAGTGAATTGAAAAATACTATTTATTTTGTTTATCATTTTTACAGTGCAAATATTTGTAACAATAATAATATGAAGTAAGCACTGTACACTTCGTATACTGTGTTGTAATTAATGGAAGTTAGGAGACAAAATACTTTTGAGGTTCTGGCCAAAGATATCACAAACAGTACATTGCCTGAGGTAACAGAGTTCTTAAGTATTCTAATTATCCAGTTATACTGTGGTAAGTCTTAATAAATGTTGACTTTTAATGACAACCACTCTAACTGATGCTACTGTTGCTTTAGATACATTATTAGTTAAGAGACTCATTGAAAGCACATTCGGAATCAGTGGATATATTGCCCATTGACTTCACTAAACTTCAGATTAGGGCCTAAATGACCTACACTCTCATTACCAACTCCCAAAGACCCTGTTCAAAAGGCTTTGTCTAAGGCTTCCCTGGATATACAACAGTGGTGGGCAACCTGTAGCCCACGCAGCTTCACGCAGCTCCCATTGGCCGGGAACAGCGAACTACAGCCACTGCGAGCTCTGGGCGGCTGTGTCTGCGGACGGTCAATGTAAACAGATTGTCTTGTGGCCCACCAGAGGATTTCCCTGTCGGGCCGCATGTGGCTCACGGGCCACAGGCTGCCCATCACTGATATAGAACCTCTCAAATAACACACTGATCTCACCAGTGTAGATAGTACACATAAATACACAGCTAAATGATGATCAATGGCTTCATTTTACAAGTCTGGGAATTAATGGGTATTGATGAAATGACCAGAAATATCATTTTTTGCACATTTAGAAATGTAGAAAACAAGAAAGTTAACTCTAAAGCCATCTGTGGGGAAAAAGAACTAGGGGGCCTTCTTTTTAATGACCAGAGTGATTCTAAAGGCCTAAATTCAGACCCTTTGACAGAGGATTGTTATGCTGACTGCCTTTACAAAAAGCAGCACAGGCCAAGGCCTGAACAAGACTGGCCTGAACAAGACTGAACTGCACGGTTCTCTGCCAAATTTGGTCAAGGGTTATGACCAGAGGAGGGAGGGGGAGTAAACAAAGCAAGAAAACCTCTGCACATAATAACCGCTTTAGCAACATAATAACCGCCTGTTTATGAAATATAATAACCACTTGTATGAAGAAATTGCTTTTGCAAAGGCCAACTTCTCCTGTAATTTCAGCTATCTGCAAAATCAGCCAATCATGTATCTTCTTTAAGCGTCCTGTGTTAACCCCCTATGCCCATAACCGTAAAACCCCGGAAAAAAAAATATGTACCCTTACGAGAAATACCCCTAAATTGGTGCCAAGTAACACCCCTAACGAAAAGCACCAACTGACCTTTTACCTAATATGGACCCAATTCTCGTAAAATAATAAGGAAGGTGCCGGGAATGGGGGGGGCTGACCCCAGCTTTAATTTCTCGCAAATGATGTATAATTTGTATTTTGCTTGCGGTTTGATGAAATAAAAGCCGCCTGCGTGCAGCCCTAGGTGTGTCAGTTTTCGGACTGTCACCCCAACACATTTGGTATGTATTGCAATAAATAAAGCCTCGGGCTTGAGTCTGCAAACTAAAATCAATGCGTGGGTGATTCTTTCCACGACACATCATTTGCTATTTAAAGATGTGGCTGTAGATTAGTGAATAATTCTTCAGTGGTTTTCTTTTTCCTCAAAGAAATCCATTAAATTCCACACAGAAACAAAACTCCAGGGAATATATGGAACATCTAGAAGCCTTCTGTCTCAGATGGATATTGCTCAAACATCTGGATCATTTTTACTTGAAGAAAAGTAATCTACAATGAAGGCCCAATGCCAATCAATAATTGAACAAGGGTGCCGTTATGAATTGATGGCGGATTAACAAAAGATAAATGGAAGATGGCCTACTCTCTTCTTTGTACTTGCAACATCTCACTATTAATATAGGCTATATAACTATTCTGCTCATCATAATAATAGTAGAGTAAACAAATATTGCTTACTTACCTTTTTTTTTTACATTTGCATTTTATATACCTTGCATCCCAGGTTTACATAGCAACAACTTGCATGCCTATAATGTAACAGTTTATGCAAACACAACATTATGCATTCAGGACCATCATACAAACAGCTGTGAATATTTATATTGGTGTTAATTAGTCTGTGATGGTATTAATTAAGATAAGGAATGTTGGCCAAATCCCAAAGTGTTATAAGATTTTTAACATGCCTCTGAAAAATAATCAAAAGCATGCAAATAAAATCCTGATGTAACATCACATTCTAAAGTATATACTTTTGTGAGGTGTAAACACCTCCCCTTACTACTGCACTGGCTATCAGCTAATAGGATTTGAGCCCAAACCGTTCTGTTCAGAAAGATGAATATTAACAACTGAGTTATACTGACATTCCAAACAAGGAACCAGCTGTCACAACCTCGCAAAGAATTAATAGTAACTGAGTTGGAGGAGTAAATAACCTCAGTGCTTTGGCAGGCTAAATCAAAGGGGCTGATTTGTTTCTTTCCCTAAGGAATGTTAAATCATGGGAAAACTCTTATGACTGAGATGAGAAGGCCCTAAAGATACTATATTTCTGTTGCAGGGCAAGGGAACCAGGGCAGATTTTCCATTCTCTTGGAATCTTTGTTTGTTTCTAGTCTGGAAATGTAGAAGGACAGATTATATCCCTTGTGCTAAAAACACCAGCACCCAAACTTGGAATTACCAGTTTCAGCTGTAACATGTATACAGCTGTCTAGGGAGCAGGTCTGGACTCTTTAAGAACATAAGAATGGCAATACAGGGTCAGACCAATGGTCCATCTACCCAGAAACCTGTATTCCAACAGTGGCCTGATGCTTCAGAGAGATTGAAGAGGACAGGGCAATTATCAAGTGATCGATCCCCTCTCATCCAGTCCCAGCTTCTGGCAATCAGAGACTTATGGACACCGGGAGCATCTCTCACAATCTTGGCTATTAACCACTGATGGACCTATCCTACATGAATTTATCTAATTCTTTTCTGAACCCAGTTATACTTTTGGCCTTCACAACATTCCCTGGCAATGAGTTTCACAAGTTAACTGTGCATTGTGGGAAGAAGTATTTTCTTATATGTGTTTTACACCTGCTGTGTATTAATTTCATTAAGTTACCCCTAGTTCTTATGTTATGTGAAGGGATGAATAACGCTTCACTTTATTCACTTTCTCCATACCATTCATGATTTTATGGCTCTCTATCATATCCCCCCTTACTCGTCTCTTTTCTAAGCCAAAAGATTCCAATATTTTTAATCTCTCCTCAGAGAGAAGCTGTTCCATACATCCAATCATTTTTGTTGCCCTTCTCTATACTTTTTCCAATTCCAATATATCATTTTTGAGATGGGGTAACCAGAACTGCACACAATAGTCAAGGTGTGTGCATGAGAGGAATTTATGTAGTGATATTACATTATTTACTGTCTTATTATCTATCCCATTTCTAATAGTTTAAGATTGTTAGATTTTTTTTCACTGCCACTGCACATGGAACAAATGTTTTCAGAGAACTGTACATAGTGATATCTCAAGATATCTTTCTTGAGAGGTAACAACTAATTTAGACCCCATCATTTTGTATGGATAGTTGGGATAATATTTTCCAGTGCACATTACTTTATCTTTATCAACATTGAATTTCATCTCCCATTTTGTTGCCAAGTCACCCAATTTAGTGAGATTCCTTTGTAACTCTTTGCAGTCAGCTTTGGACTTAAGTTTGTATCATCTGAAAACTTTCCCATTCACCGGTTACCCATTTTCCTGATCAGTTATGAATATGTTGGAAAGCACATGTCTCAGTACAGATCCTTGGGGTACCCTGCTATTTACCTCTCTCCATTCTGAAAAATAACCATTTATTCATACCCTTTGTTTCCTATCTTTTAACCAGTTACTGACCCACGAGATGACAGTCCTTCTCAACCCATGACTCCTTATTTGCTTAGTAGCCTTTTTTGAGGGATCTTGTCAAAGGCGTTCTCACAATCTAAGTATACTAAATCAAATGGATCACTCTTGTCCACGTGCTTGTTGACACCCTCATAGAATTCGAACAGATTGGTGAGGCATCATTTCCCTTTACAAAAGCCATGTTGACTCTTCCCCAACATATTGCATTCATCTATGTGTCTAATTCTGTTCTTGACTATATTTTCAACCAATTTGCCAATCACTGAAAGTAGGCTTGCCAGCCTGTAATCGCCAGGATTGCCTCTGGAGTCTTAAAAATCAGTGTTACATTAGCTATCCTCCAGTCATCTGGTACAAAGACTGATTTAAGCAATAGGTTACATACCACACTTAGTAGTTCTGCAATTTCATAGTGAATTCCTTCAAAAGTCATGGGTGAATACCATCTGATCCTGGTTACATATTACTGTTTAATTTAACGATTTGTTCCAAAACATCCTCTATCGAAACCTCAATCTGGGACAGTTCCTCAGATCTGTCACCTAAAAAGAATGGCTCAGATGTGGGAATCTCCCTCACATTCTTTTGAGTGAAGACTAATGAAAATAATTTATTTAGCTTCTCTGCAATGGCCTTGTCTTCCTTGAATGGACTTTGATCATCCAGTGGCCCAGGTGATTGATTGGTCGTCTTACTACTTCTGATGTATTCTTGATAGGTTTTATGTTTTTTGCTAGTTGCTGTTCAATGTTTTTCCCTTGTATTACTTCAAAGAAACTTTAACTTTTGGCAACACCTTCCCTAAGGATTCACAGCTAAGGGCCATATCTCTCGGAAAGAGGTTGCAGCAGTGAAAATATACTAGAGGCACCATTATCAGTAGGAATTGGTCATGTTACCTTAAAAATCTTAAAGACTGTACCCTGAAAATTGGATCTTCTTGAAAGCTCTGATGCTTCTCCATATAAAAAGAGAACCAAGATATTATCCTTTATATGATGAAGTCATAATTATAAACTCCAAAGGCCAAGAGGTATGGTGAATACCAAGTTAACAACAAACACCTCAAATTATTATTAATTATTAATTATTATTATTATTATGTTTAAATTAAATCTTGAGTTTCTAAATGAAGATGAAGAATCAACAAAACTAAAGTGGGCTGTGAATGTGCTGAATGGTCAATTATTTATTTATATTTTTAATGTTATATTTAGTCCTTTCTTTTTGCTTTATAGAACAATGCCCCCTGCCTATCAATTACTTCCATCATAATTTTCATCTTCCCTTATTCGGAATGGAAATCTCTCAATGTAAATGAAAACAAATATATGTCACACAACAGCCTTTCATAGATTTTAAGGACAGTAAGGGCTGCACCAGTCTCAGTCCACAGGCCAAGATCGAGAGGGGCAAGAACATGGCTCTTGCCTTCTGTGCCCCCTCTCAGGGTACCATGTGCCCCTGAGGGAATAGAGACAAAGAAGTCCCTGTGCTCTCTTGACTGCAATTCTGACTGGTCTTTCCTACCTTCACACTGAACACCTATGTAAAAACTAGGCCAAATCTGGCCCACCGAGATTATGCAAATTACTACATTCTGATCAAAAATAATTTTGATAGTTGCCAATCAGAGTGCATTGCTGTCGCTCAGCAGAAAGGACTGGAAGTCTGAAAAGTTTCACTAATTTACACCACCTAAGGATCTGGCTCTATGTTTTTATTACTGCAACCATCACCATGATGACATTAGTTTAATTAAGGGCTACCAGTAAGTATGCTCCATTTTCCTTATCAATAATCTAGTTCCTTTGTAGATGATTTACTATATAAGTCTGAAGACTAAGTATGTTAATCCAAGAGGTAAATTGATTATTGCTGAGTTAAATAGAGCACCTCGTCCTGTTTCGTTATATACTCCAGCCAAAGATTTTAATTTACAAATTCTAACTAACGTTTCCTGGCAATGCTTTCATCCCTTCTCCCTCCCCATGACTCAATACCATGATTCTTATTTTAGAAACTATCTTCCAAAAAATGTTCAAATGTATGTATTTTGCCTACTTCTTTTCTGTGCCATTTTACCTTCCATTGACTTATGCTGAGCTCAACAGTCCTTCCAGTTTAGTGTATTGGTTGAAAGAGGGGAAGCCACATTTTATGTTCCTTTAAATAGGTATCTGGCTATTCTAGAGGTTAAATTGATGATGAGGTAATGGAGTTGAAAGGGGAATACAATCCTGTGGAAAGAAGACATGATTATGTTATTACAATCTTTTATTCAGCAGAGCATACATTTACAGAGAATTATAATACAAGTAGAGATGTGATGTGTTTCAGAATGTGGTATTCAATGAATAGGAAGGGCCTGATTCTGCTGTCCCTTCCACTGGAGTAACTCAGGAGTAAATCAGTCAAGTTATGCCAATGTAAAACTGAAGTGATCAGAATCAGGCTCCAAATGTTTGGCGTCTCTTGAATACTATATACAGTGAATGATGACCCCTCTCTTCCTCCTTCTGGAGTAGCTAGACCCAACATCTCATGTTGTTGCCAAGCCCCCAGGGACCAGTGTCCTGATCTAAATATTACTGGGAAATTGAGGTCAGGTAGGTAAGAAAGTGCCTTTCAACCACAATGCTACTTAGAGTGGAAAGCAACCATAGTGCAGGAGTTGCAATGGGCTGTGAAAGAGCCCTTCCTTCATGCAGGATAGAAGAAGCTAAGTACCTTCCTAAATCAGGCTTCTTCTCCTCAAAGCCTGGAGGAAAGGAAGATATCCTTGGCAGCTGTATCAGTTACCTATTTGCTGCAAATACTAAATAAAAATACAATAATTTTAGTCCATTTACCCACCATTAAATGTCTCTGGTGACATCATCATATTTATGAGCATTGTATATTAATTCTAAATATTAGAAGAGAGCAAAGGCATGAACTTCTAATCTTAAGAACTAAAATAAACATTTATTAATTTTGCATTATTGATCTTGTATTGGAATAAGAGTGTACAATTATTTGTATTCTATCATCATTTTCCCCCCTCATTAAGAACCTAAGAATGGCCATACTCAATCAGATCAAGGGTTCATCTAGCCTATTATTCTGACAGTGGCCAATGCTAGATGCTTCAGAGGGAATGAACAGAACAGGTCATCATCAAGAGATCCATCCCCCATTGTCCACTCCCAGCTTCTTACAGTCAGAGACTAGGGACACCCAAAGCATGGGGTTGCATCCTTGACAATTTTGACTAATAGCCATTGACGGACTTAACTTACATGAACATATCTAATTCTTTTTTGAACCCTGTTATAGTTTTGGCCTTCAGATCTCCTGGCAACAAGTTGCACACAATGACTGAGTGTTGTGTGAAGAAGTAATTCCTTATGTTTGTTTTAAATATGTTGCCTATTAATTTCATTGGATGCCCCCTGGTTCTTCTGTTATGTGAAGAAGTAAATAACACTTATTCACTTTCTCCACACCATTCATGATTTTATAGACCTCTATCATATCCACCCTTAGACATCTCTTTTCCAAGCTGAAAAGTACCAGTCTTTTCAATCTCTTTTCATATGAAAGCTGTTCCATACCCTAAATCATTTTTGTTGCCTTTCTTAATACGTTTTCCTATTCTAATATACCTTTTTCGAGATGGGGTGACCAGAACTGTACACAGTATACAAGGTGTGTGTGTACCATTGATTTATGCTGTGGCATTGTGATATTGTCTATCTTATTATATATCCTTTTCCTAATGGTTCCTAAGATTCTATTAGCTTTTTTGACTGCTGCTACAAATTGAGCAGATGTATCCACAATGACTCCAACATCTTTTTCTTGAGTGATAACAGGTAATTTAGACCCCATCATTTTGTATTTATAGTTGGGATTATGTTTTCCAATGCACATTACTTTGCATTTATGAACACTGAATTTCATCTGCCATTTTCTTGCCCAGTCACCCAGTTTTGTGAGATTCCTTTTTAACTCTTCACAGTCTGTTTTGGACTTACAAAATTACTCAGCCTAGTTATCATCTGCAAATTTTGCCAACTCACTGTTTACCCTTTTTCCAGATCATTTATGAATATGTTGAACAGCACTGGTCCCAGTACAGATCCCAGAGGGACCCCGCTATTTACCGCTCTCCATTCTGAAAACTGACCATTTATTCCTACCTTTTGTTTCCTATCTTTTAACTAGTTAGTGATGCATGAGAAAAGTTTCCCTCTTATCCCAAGACTGCCTACTTTGATTAAGGGTATGTCTTCACTACCAGCCAGATCGGCAGGCAGTGATTGATCCAGCAGGGATTGATTTATCACGTCTCGTCTAGATAAATCAACACACAAGCCCTCTCCCGTCGACTCCTGTACTCAAGCTCGGTGAGAGGCACAGGCAGAGTCGAGAGGGGAGCAGCAGCAGTCGACTCACCACAGTGAAGACACCACGGTAAGTTGATCCTAGTACATCAACTTCAGCTACATTATTCACGTAGCTGAAGTTGCGTTACTTAGATCAATCCTCCCCCCACCCTCTCAGTGTAGACCAGGCCTAAGAGCCTTTGATGAGAGACTTTGTCAAAGGCTATCTGAAAGTCCAAGTATACTGTATCCACTAGCTGATCCTTATCCACATGTTCACTAAATTCTAACAGATTGGTGATGCTTGATTTCCCTGTAGAAAGCTATGTTGACCCTTCCTCAACTTATTGTGTTCATCCTTGGGGCTCAGTGTTCTTCACAATACTCCCAGTCCTTCACTGTACCCACTGTGGAACTGGATTATTACGTAAGAAAACAAATGGGTATACTTCTATGGAAGTTGAAAGTAGTCATACAATTGCCTGCTACAGCATATCCAGTTGTGGTTTATTGCTGTAAAAATGACATGATCTCTTGTCCCAAGTTCTTTATATATCATAAGGATTAAATTTCTGGCCAGATCCTCTGTCTCCTAGCAGGGCAGCTGGGGATTCCATTGCATAAAGAATTTCCACCTTATTTAAAGCTGGAAAACCTGGATCTAAAACACTCCCTCTCTTCCCCCAATATAAGGGGCATGTGAGGGATGAAAGGGGTGTCCTGGAGTGCTCTAACAATCCTCAACTAACAAAATGCCCCCTCCCCCCCAGAAGGCGGTGACAAGCCAGAATAAGTTACAATGACACTGAGACGGCTCTTATTTATATTTGAAGCCAGATTGCCTTGTTGACCAGAGGATCAGGGAAGAACAGAGCAGACTTTAAGTCACCTTCACTCCCCTCTTTTGGGTCATTCACTTGGTACAGTTTGGTCAGATCTGAGGATCTGAGCCAGAGGCATTGACCCACAGCACTTAGTAAGTGATGGAGAACATGAACAGCATCCCAACACTAGGTTCTGGAGACATTTCTATGGCATTGCAAGGTACCTGGGAGCACAGGAGGAATGTCACTGCTGCTATACCCATGGAGTCAGTTCCACTGGGAGGTTTTGCTGGGTTTAAGGACCATAGCCTTATCTCATTCTTTCCCTTTGCGCCACTTTTGGGAAGCTATGGATGCTTGGGGAAGCCTCTGAGCTCAGATAGATCCCATGGTGCCTGACACAAAGCCCACTGACATCAGAAATTCTCTTCCCAGTCACTTCACTGGGGTTTGGATCAGGCCCATGGACTGGGATTGTATTTGTCCCCTTGCATAGGGGTTGAGAGGAAGGAAGACAACTTTCATCTTTTCTCCACTCCCTTGTGCACCCATAGAGGAATTGTACATCATTCATCAGTGAAATATCAGTCTCTCCACTAACCTTTTTTTTGTTTTGTTTTTAAATGGAGCTATACCTATTTCATAGAACTGGAAGGGACCCTGAAAGGTCATCAAGTCCAGTCCCCTGCTTTCACTAGCAGGACCAAGTACTGATTTTGCCCCAGATCCCTAAGTGGCCCCTCAAGGATTGAACTCACAACCCTAGGTTTAGTAGGCCAATGCTCAAACCACTGAGCTATCCCTCCCCTCTCTATTGCATAAAAACTTTCTGGGAGAATGGAGAACTGCACATTTATTAATAGAAAGGAAAATGGGGGTGAGCATGAAGCAAGGACTTGACCAGATACTCTCAGTGAAATGTGATAAACCTGAAAATTATCCCGTTCTTCTTTAATTTAAGATGCTTTATAGCTTGATGTCATTGATAATATGTTACTTTCTACCATGCCAACCCCCATTTGTGCTGCACAGAGAGCACTCACAATATTAGGCTTTAAGTTCTTCATGACAGGGACCATCTGTACAGTGTCAAGAACAATGGGTCTCTGATCCAGTGTTAGGTACTACTGCTTTATAAACAATCTCTATGCTTCCTACACCCTGGAGAGTACAGAGTCTGCTCACTCCTACTCTGAAAAGAGAGAGATGAAGTGGGGGTGGGGAGATAAGATACAGGGTCATGACCCTACCGCCTTTCATACTGGCCTACAGAGCAAGGTGCAATCTATTGCATTTAAGGTCTCAGGTCACAAACTAGCCATATATTCTAAGTAGGTGGTTATTTCAGTGTATCTAATCTGATTTCCGTTGTTGTTTTTAAGAGGTAAAATGATTAAGTGCTTAGGATCTTAATGAATATGAATAATTGTATGTGTACAGGTCATACCACACTGAGTTTTGCATAACATATTAAAAAATCAAGGTCCCTGACAGACAGGTAGATGGCACGATAAAGTAACATTCCTTTCTAGGATGTATTACTATAACAATTAGCAATCATGGAAAAGCTTTAGTATCACTTCCTTTTTATGCAACATCTGGGGCGCCCACACACAACTGGATTAAAGAGCTGTGTCAGTCAGAAAATGTAAATACTTCAGTTAAAAAAAGTTTAGCACACTTACTTTTTTCTCCTATAAACATTTCAACTAATTACTTAGTTTTTAAAAGCTTCATTTTATCCTCAGAGCTCCCTAGAGCTAGAAATCTTTATCTGGATTCGGTAATTGTGGCAGAATTCCAATTGCACTAAGTGATCAGTGAGATGTTGTCTACTGCATTTGATGTCATAAAGCAGAAAAAAGTCACAGAAAATGCTGATATGCTAGGGGGCTTAGTGTAGAGTGTCTCATTGAATGGGTAAATAAACAATTCCATTGTGTCTCAAGCAAAATAATATTCATAAATTGTGCCAAAACATGTTCTCCTAATAGAGGTTATCAAAAACAAAAGTCATCACTTACTAAACCACAAAAGAATATTGTGTGGATGTTCAGATATGTGCCTGTATGAAAGACATACAGCTCAGATTAGCTGAGACTGATGTCTTGTATTTTTCTGTGATGGAATATAAGTTATTGAAATGTCCCATGCATCAGTTTCAACTCAGGTAATACAGTGGAATGAAGCTTCTGCATGGAATATTTTTATGAATTTACACATTTGTAAGAGAGCCCATATCTTAAACCACCTAGTATGATAATTATCTAATATATTAGGGATGTGATAATTCCCAAAAGGTGCTATTCGCTGAATCTCAAATAGCTAGACCTTAATATCTGGCAAGTAGCCACTTTGAATACAAAAAAGAACGAGGGGGCTTTTACCACTGGACTGGAGGGGTAAGAGGGAGACATGTCTCCATCAGGAAGGGGATGGCAAGACAGTCACCGAACAGGATGGGATGAGGAGGGGTTAATGGAACAGGGCTCAAGGGAGCCCTGCAATCCCACTGAATCCCACATTCAATCCCACTGAAACAACATGTGGTGCCATCTTTGGAATTTAAGCCTGAAAATGCACCATGTTTGTAAGTAATGTTAAACCAAAGTTTAAGTGGAAGATTTGTCATACGTCTCATTGCCTTTGCTAATTTAATTTCCACTCATATACAACATTATCCCCAAACCCATTCTGTCCCAAATATATCCATATTTCATCCAAATCATTGTATTAGTTTTCTGCACTGAAATGACTGTAATAAGTGTTTAATACAGACTGTACTCCAAGACATAGGCAGAAGGGAAAAGGTGTTTGTTCATTTTTATGAATATTAAACACAGTGTCAGGTAGACATTAATGACTTTGTAATGCTTCTAACATCACTCAAGCATAAACAGTGAAGGGTGGCATTTTGACTGGTCTATTTATTTGAGTGGAGTATGGGCAAATTATTTGGTATCAGCAGATCTTGCAAAATGTGATGACCTGGAAAGGAGTATCAAAATTAACTGCAGATGTTGCATGCAATAATCAGAATGTTCTCTATACTCTTGTGTTTGCATAAGCAATTCTGGTAATTAAGATAGTTTGTAAAACTTGGAACATGAGTTTGACTGCTGTTGAGAGAAAGGAAAATACTTGTAGTTAATGCAGTGGTCTGGAACGTAGGAGATCAGGGTTCTGGTCTCAACTCTGCCCCAAACTTTGTGTGTGATCTTGGACAAATCTATCTCTGTGCTTCAGTTCCCCATCTGTACAATGAACACAACAAAGCTTTGCCTCTCCCCTCCCTTTTGTTTGTTTAACTTGTAAACTCTTTGGAGCAGGGATTCTCTATTAGTATGTGTTTGTATGGTGCCTAGCATATAGGTCCCAAATCTTCGTTGGAACCTCTAGATACAAATGATACCAAAGAAGTTGTATCCAGAATGCTATATGTAATAATAACAGTAAGAAAGTCCCTGTACAATTCCCCAATCAATATTTCTGCTTGATCTCCTTGCTTTATTCTTTACTTGCTTCCTAGCAAATCCAGTTCAGTTGCATTCCTGGTTTTATTTTCTTCCTCCTTTTTTCCAGCAAAGATTAACCTTGTATTTTATTCTAGTTGCACTAGCTTTTTGTTCAAAGAGTGCTAGTGATACAGTTCAAAATACTGTCATACATTTGATACTAACAGAAGGTGCTGAATTAAAAGATCATAATAAATGGAGTTCTGCATCTAATTGCAGAATGGCCACAGCCCTGGCAGCTGTAGTAAACCCACCTCGATATGCACTACATTGCCAATACACCTCAGACCTTACCTGGAGGGACCACTTATTTAAACTGAGTTTGTGTATTTGTGTGTTTATTTGTATGTGAAAATGCTAATCTAAGTACAGAAATAAAAGCCATTAGCTATAAAAAATACAATAAATTACACCAAGGCAAATTAACAGACTCAACCAAAGGCCTAATTAATTAACTCAATCAAATCTTCATCCCACAAAAGGATCATCACCCTCTCTTACCCAACCCGAATAATCACTTACTAGTATTAATATACAAACTTCACAAGGGGTTTATGTAGGATCAGAAGCATGTTTCCATTAAAAGAAATGCAAGCATAAACAAATGTCCTTCTCTTGATACAGGTGTTTAAGTACCATATATAGTACATACATAAAATCATGCTTACACAGAAAAAGAATCAGAGCCTGAGGTAGTCATCAGGAGGTCCCAGAGTAAGAAGTGTAGCTTTAGCTATGATAAAAATTCATTGGCTTCAACTTAAGAGTCCATGTTTTTCTGGATACCTAGATGCTTGTTACTGGATAAGTGAAATCTAAGAAGGGTTAGGCTTACAAGTGGAGACATAATAAGCTAAGAATCACCCAGTGTATTTTGTAGATATGTAACGAATCTGCCAATAAGGACAATGTAGATGTCTCTCAGTTTTTGATTCCCTGTAACAATTAATAGTGTGAGTTTTAGTGTTAGGAAGTGTCTTGAATTGTGCATGGTTATGTGGACCAAAATGTCTCCCAAAAGCCTTGTGATCAGAAATACCTTTTAGAGATTAAAAATGTTAGAACAAAAATAGAAACACGTACCACTGTTTTTTACATAAAAAAATGAAAATTGGGTATTTTTTCCTGAGGCTCCTGTCTCCTTTCAGCTACAATAATTTATCCAAATTCAGTATAATCCTCTGGGGGAAGCCAGTTGCCGTATTGTGTGTGCTTGTGTGTTAATGATACATAGAAAGTCTTTAACTAACAGAGCTGCACCTAAACATCACTGAAATATGACTGGCATTTTTGATAACATTATAGAATTTGCAATGTACTAGGATAACCCAGGTGGTTAACCTTAGCAAAGCCCAAAGCAATTCCAATTAATAGAGGCTAAAAAACATTTGAAATAAAAGCAGTCAAGCTGCGTACCTGTATGCTCCCTATCATCTTACTTTTACATTTACATGTACAAATAGATTAAATCTGTGCTTCTTGATGGTTTTTACATTTTTAACAGAATTTGTCTCCACAGGAGGGTTTACATCAGGGGAAGTTTACATGTTCAAATTCTAATGTAAATCCAAATTACTTGAATGAGGGAGAACTGTGGGTTTGTTGTACATTTTTTGGCTTTATATATATTGCACATTGTCATTAGGTACTTGCCCAAATGTGATGGCCAAGTACCTAATGACAATGTGCAATACAGAACTATATGTGTCATAACTATAAAGGGAAGGGTAACAGCTCTCCTGTGTACAGAGACTCCAAATCCTTTTACCTGTAAAGGGTTAAGAAGCTCGGGTAACCTGGCTGACACCTGACCCAAAGGACCAATAAGGGGACAAGATACTTTCAAATCTTGGGGGGGGAAGGCTTTTGTTTTGTGCCCTTTGTTTAAGGGGTTGTTCACTCTTGGGACTGAGAGGGACCAGACATCAATCCAGGTTCTCCCCATCTTTCTAAACAAGTCTCTCTTATTTCAAACTTGTAAGTAAAAAGCCAGGCAAGGCGTTTTCCTTTGTTTTCTCAACTTGTAAATGTACCTTTTACCAGAGTGTTTATCTTTGTTTGCTGTACTTTGAACCTAAGACAGAGGGGGGTCCTCTGAGCTCTTTAAGTTTGATTACCCTGTAAAGTTATTTTCCATACTGATTTTACAGAGATTATTTTTACCTTTTTCTTTAATTAAAAGCCTTCTTTTTAAGAACCAGATTGATTTCTCCTTGTTTTAAGATCCAAGGGGGTTTGGATCTATATTCACCAGGAGTTGGTGAAAGGAAGGAGGGGGGAAGGGTCAATTTCTCCTTGTTTAAGATCCAAGGAGTTTGGATCTGTATTCACCAGGGAATTGGTGAGAGGTTTCTCAAGGCTTCCCAGGGAGGGAATCCAGTGGGAATGGTGGCAGCGGGACCAGAGCTAAGCTGGTAGTTAAGCTTAGAAGTTTTCATGCAGGCCCCTACATTTGTACCCTAAAGTTCAAAGTGGGGATACAGCCTTGACAATATGTTTCTCTAGATTTATGGCGCTATCTCAGATCTGAAGTAGAAGCACAGATATGACTTAGTAAAAAATTTATAGAACATAACATTTCATTATTTTGCTAATTTCTTCAGTCCCATATAAACATCTTTATTCAGTCTCTACTGCTTCAAATTCTTTGACTATTTTTGGTTTAGTAATTTTAGAGGTTATTATGCTTTTATGAAGTAAATTTGTAACCCGATATCCTAAAATGACAGACCTGGTCTCATAGGTCAACTTAAACATAGTAACAAAACGATCTATCTGAAATGACTCCACTGAAATATTAAAACACAGAAAGCTATGTTAATAGTAACATTCATTCTTCCCTCTGTGCTCTCATTGTAGCTAATTTACAAAGAGCCATGCATCCTGGACTTCCCATTGAAAAAGAATTCAAGAAAGGGCCAGATTTGTGGCTCCCCGCCACAGCTTTGTGCCACACTGGAATAACAAAGGGACTGTCAAACCAGTTTAATTTGCTTCCTGGGGATTCCTCCTTCATGAAGGGGTTTTCTAATCAGCAAAGAGCCAGCGTAGAAGTCCTATGCCACCACCTCTCGCCTCAGGCATAGGAGATATTCCTGGAAGAAAGGGCTATGGCTGAGATACCTCTATACCTAGTGATACCCAGCTGCTAGAATGGTGGTTGGGGTAATAGGCAGCTGGGTACAATTTAGAGAATCCCTGAGGTTTACATGAGTAACTCACTGGTCAGTGTTTGTTACTTATCCCCCTCTGTCTCTGATCCAGAGAGGACAGGAATCTATCTCAGCCTGAGCTACATAGCCTGGCTGTTCAGCTCAAGTTGTAGAGACTCATGGAGCAGATGAGATTAATGGGAAGGGATATATGACTTAACTATGCCTTAATAATGGTACTTTAACATCTTGGATATTAATTCTGTATGTTGTGTTTAGTATTAATTATTAAAAAGATGTAATAGAAACATTCAGGTACAAAAAGCATTACAGTACGCATTCATGACACATTTGCTTACATTCAACTTCCTCCCCTTATGAGATACACTACCAATTTATGAGGCTAATCCTAATGATGAGCAAACTTTCAATGAATCAGAGAAGTTTGTTTCAGCCACTTACTTTTTTTCCCTGGGGCTGACCATTCTTCTGATGTACTCTTAGTGCTTCTTTCTTAAACTGTGCATCACTTCCCTGATGTTTGCAAAATATTGCATTTGGGGGTTATTTATACCCTGGGAACACATCATAAAGTCAGCTGAAGCTGTGACTGAGCAACCAGATGGAGGGAAAAAAAAACAGTAAGGAGGGTCTCCAGATTGGATAGGCAGCTGAATAGAAGAAAAGGAGTCAGGATCATTTGCAGAGTGGCTATCTTGGAAAAGTAGCAGTTCTTGGAGTATGTGTCTACGACTGAAATAGAAAGGGAGGAGATTTTATTTATTGTTGTTTTCTTAGCCACGGTTTCTAAAAGTGTTTAGATCGATTTCAGAGAACCATGTAGGCCAAGGTTTAAGGTCAGCTGGGCTTGTATTCAGAATCAGAAAGGACATACACAGTACTTCCTGTAGAATGGTAAGGGGATGACTTTGCTTTGACCTAGGCTCCAGGTGCCTACAGAGTAAATAACAATGGCCTAAAATGAATTTTCTGTACAACACAAAGCATTGGATACACTGCTCATTCATCATTCCCACAAAATGTATTTAGAAAGAGACAGCCCCTTTCTCAGCTTTACTCCTTCTAGTCTTGAGCCTTAGCTATGGTGCGTAAAACACAAACATGATAACTCTCTCCTTTAACCTGTTCTGCAGGCAGCAATCTGTTTCAATCTGTCTCTCTTTCTATGTCAGTATGAAACTCACAAAGTGTGTTTGAGAGTGCACACTGGGAGCAAATGTGTCTGCTTAGAAGTTTAAAAGATGTGCTCTAAGGTCATTGCTTTTTTTTGGTCATTGTTGCCATATATCTTTGTCCATCAGTCCGTCTGTCTCTCTTTGTCCCACCTCTCTCTAATAATAACTTCCACTAGCTGGATATTTCCTCTGAAAAGTCATTTCATTTAATAGGGTTTACCATTTCCTTGAGATACCATATTCCCAAGAAATTTATGAATATTTCTAAAGTGCATGGAGATCAAAATATGGCTGTAACAAGGTCGGGACTCACCCCCACGGCGTCTCCTGCTGGTTACTCCGGGAATTAGCTCAGTCCAGTGGAGCGTCCCCTCTCGGTGGTATCTCGCCCGTTGTCTTGCCCTCGGTTGGCTTCTGAGCCCATGTCGCTCACCAACTCGCGGCGTCCTCTTCTGGACCACTGCCCTCCAGCAGTGCCCCTTAGTCCTTCCACACCCCCTTCCGGGGGGCGGGGGGGTCAATCAGCAGTCTCTATGTCCAGCCACCGTAGTCAACCACACACCCCAAAGTCTAATCCCTCCTGTCAGGGATCTGGCATGGTCTGTAATGGCTGCTCCCTATGGCCAATGGCTGGGTGTACTGCAAGGGGGGGGACCCAGGCCTGCCCTCTACTCTGGGTCCCGACCCAGGGACCCCCTGGCGCCAGCCTTGCTGTCCTCCTTCTCTCCCCTCGTCTGTCCACTTCCCTAGGCCGCTTCCCCTACGGCCCCTTGCACCCGCTAGGCC
Source organism: Terrapene triunguis (assembly GCF_002925995.2). NCBI lineage: Eukaryota > Metazoa > Chordata > Testudines > Emydidae > Terrapene > Terrapene triunguis. The sequence goes on along the minus strand of NW_020664368.1, from coordinate 15,317,504 downwards.
CTTCCCTTCAGGGCCTGCAGCCTGGCAGGCCTCAGGCTAGAGCTCCCTTTTGCTCCCCGAGTCTGGCCAGCACTGCGCTGTCCATGGTGCTAGTCTCCCTGCTCTGGAGACAGACCTTCCCCTGCTGAAGGCCTGGGACAGACTGACTCTCCTCTCCCTGAGCAGCCTTCTTATAGGGCTGAGCCTGGCCTTGATTGACTGTCTCCAACCTGGGCCCTGATTGGCTCCCAGTAAGCCCTTCTCCCATTGGCTGTGTGTCTGCGCAGGCCCACTGGCCTGCTGCAACCCATACTCTCAGGGAGTGGGGCAGCCGCCCCACTACAATGGCACATCAGTTTTCTATTGGGATGGGACAATTAGGAGTATCACCGTACAACATTTTCTTGTAAATGAGGTATTAGACACTGATTCCTTTGTTTCTAGAATCACTAGCATTAACCTTTTGGGTGACCATTATCCCTTAATGGAGATCCTTCTGATACCTAATGTATCATTAGCCTTTTATAGATTAGCTGTGTAGTTAAAAGTGAGGAGTAATGTGGGGTAAACTATAAAGCAGAAACAAGTTGGTATGTATCTTTTCCTTTGCCCTAAGGAAAAGGTCATTTCCTTTTCTTATATCTGTCCAAATGGACAACTAAGTACTGGTTTAAAAAATGACTGTGCATAATTTTCACTTTATTAGCTTAGGCTAATGTTATCTTCAGGGTTCTTTAAAAATACCTTGAATATATGTCAATAAGCTGTGGGCAAGTACATCCCCAGACCATAAATTCTGTCCAATGTGCATCATAGTTATTACTAGTATTAGAAGCTTGGAAGATGGGAAAGACTCAAGTCATCAAATATATACCCCTCTGCAATCACATAGTTCAATCGGGTGGGTTAAATCAATCTGATCCTAATGAATGCTCCTTGTTCAATGCTCCATCGAAGACAAAACATTGTGCTCAATTGCACAAGCAGCCACATAACTAAAATCACTCTTCAATACCTAGGGTAAGTTTCTCAGCAACTCTGCTAAAAAATAGGGATTGAGTTGCAGAGCCTGTTGATGAAAGCTCATCAAACTTATTACACCTCTACCCCAATATAACACGGTTTCATCTATAACGCGATAAGATTTTTTGGTTCCCGAGGACAGCGTTATATCAAGATAGAGGTGTATATTGTCTTTCCATGCAAAAATTAGTATCAAGGGTTTCATCCATCTTGGGGGCATTTAAGGGTGTGTGTTGAGGGGGAGAATTAGTGCTGTTTGCTCTCACAGTGGAGGGGTGAAATTACACATCTCACAGTTTGACTGAAGGCATCTCAAGTCTTCCTTCGCACTTCCCCCATATCAGGAGGAATTTTGCCTGTTTTGTCTTCTAACGACCAGCCATCTCTTCTCCAGGAAAAAAATATGTCAAGAGGGGAACAGAACAGGAACCAAATGTAACTAGCATAATTCATGGATAATAATAGCTATCACTAACGTGTATTTAACATATTATGACTTTACCCTTATATTGTTTTCTAAACAAAACACTCCAAGGAAGACATCCTAGCATGTTGCTTCTGCTGGGGAGATGTGGCAATGTCAGGTAATAGCTGAGTTGTGCTGTATCCAGCAATTACCTGTGACTATGAACTAGGCTTGAGGAGCAACCAATAAGACAAAAAATCCTCCATGAGTCAAATTCTAGCCACACTGAAGTCAATGGAAATGTTGCCATTGATGTAAGTGGAATCAGGATTTCACTCCGTAACTTTCAGGTCCAAGAAGGAATTGTTTCAATCTTATTAGGATTCCATCATCAGTTGATAGATAACACCCCTTCAGGTTAGGAATACTATATATGGTTACATTAGTTAACTAATCTTGAGCCCCAGTTTATTACTTCCATATGGTATCAGCACAACTCTGAAACTACACACACATCCTCATTTAGAATATTTTCTCATAGTCTGTAAATGGAGTGGCTGATACAGAACTCAACAAAGAATTAAAGGATTAATGCAATCAACATGGGTTTATAGAAAGTACAACCTGTCAAACTAACTTGGTATTTCTATGAGATTACAAGTTTGGTTGATAATAGTTGCTGTAATATATTTAGACTTCTGTAAAGTGTTTGACTTGGTATCACATGACATTCTGACTAAAAAGTAGAATGACATAAAATTAGGGCTGTCAAGTGATTAAAAAAATCAATCGTGATTAATCGCACTGTTAAACAATAATAGAATACTATTTATTTAAATATTTTTGGATGAATTCTACATTTTCACATATATTGATTTCAATTACAACACAGAATACAAAGTGTATAGTGCTCACTTTATATTTATTTTTCATTAGAAGTATTTGCACTGTAAAAAAACAAACAAAACCCCCCCCCTATTTTTCAATTCACCTAATACAAGTACTGGAGTGCAATCTCTTTATCATGGAGGTTGACCTTACAAATGTAGAATTATGTACAAAAATGCATTAAAAATAAAACAATATAACATTTTAGAGCCTGCCAGTTCACTCAGTCCTACTTCATGTTCCGCCAATCACTCAGACAAACAAGTTTGTTTACATTTGCAGGAGATAATGCTGCCCGCTTCTTGTTTACGTCACCTGAAAGTGAGAACAGGCGTTCTCATGAAACTGTTGTAGCCGGTGTCACTAGATATTTATGTGGCCGGTGTGCTAAAGATTCATATGTCCTTTCATGCTTCAACCATCATTCGAGGGGACATGCGTCCATGCTGGTGACTAGTTCTACTTGATAACAATCCAAAGCAGTGTGGACAGATGCTTATTCATTTTTATCTTCTAAGTCAGAGACCACCAGTAGAACGTTGATTTTCTTTTTTGATGGTTTGGGTTCTGTAGTTTCCGCACCTGAGTATTGCTTTTTTGAGACTTCTGAAAGCATGCTCCACACCTCATCCCTCTCAGATTTTGGAAGGCACTTCAGATTCTTAAACCTTGGGTTAAGTGTTGTAGCTATTTTTAGAAATATCACATTGGTACCTGCTTTGCATTTTGTCAAATCTGCAATGAAAGTTTTCATAAAATGAACAACATGTGCTGGGTCATCATCTGAGACTGGTATAACATGAAATATATGGCATAATGCAGGTAAAACAAAGCAGGGAACATACAATTCTTCCCCCAAGGAGTTTAGTCACAAATTTTATTAACACATTTTCTTTAATGAGAGTCATTAGCATGGAAGCATGTCCTCTGGAATGGTGGCTGAAGCACGAAGGGGCATATGAATGTTTAGCATATCTGGCACGTAAATACCTTGCAACGCCGGCTACAAAATGCCATGCACATGCCTGTTCTCACTTTTTGGTGACATTGTAAATAAGAAGAGGGCAGCATTACCTCTGGTAAATGTAAACAAATTTGTTTGTCTTAGCGATTGGCTGAACAAGAAGTGAGACTGGGTGGACTTATAGGCTGAAGTTTTATATTGTTTTGTTTTTGAGGGCAGTTATGTATCAAAAAATTATACATTTTTAAGTTGGACATTCACGACAAAGAGATTGTACTACAATACTTGTATGAAGTGAATTGAAAAATACTATTTCTTTTATTATTTTTACAGTGCACATATTTGTAATAAAAAATAATATGCACTTTGATTTCAATTACAAAACAGAATACAATATATATGAAAATGTAGAAAAAATCCAAAATATTTAATAAATTTCAATTGGTATTCTATTGTTTAACAGTGCAATTAAAACTATGATTAATTGGGCTTATTTTTTAAATCACAATTAATTTTTTGAGTTAATCGCGTGAGTTAACTGCCATTTAATTTAACATAGATTAAAAGATAAATAGATTCAAAGATAGCTAACTGATATGTCTCCAAAGGCAATTGTAAATAGGGAATCAACACTGAGCAGGTGTGTTTCTAGTGGAGCCTTCAGGGATTGGTTTTTAACATTTTTATTACTAACCTGGAGGAAACATAAAATCATCACTGATAAAGTTTGCAGATGATATAAAAATTGCAGGAGTGGTCAATAATGAAGAGGACAGATCACTGATACAGAGCGATATAGATTACTTGATAAGTTGGGTGCAAGCAAACAATATGCATTTTAATATGGCTAAATGTAAATGTATACATCTAGGAACAAGAATGTAGTCCATACTTACAATATGAGGGACTGTAGCCTGGGAAGCAGTGACTCTGAAAAAAAGTTGGGGGTCATGGGGGATAATTATCTGAACGTGACCTTCCAATGCAATGCTGTGGCCAGAAGGGCTAATGCAATTCTTGAATGATAAACAGGGGAATCTTGACTAGAAGTAGAGAGGGTTTTTTTTTTTACTTTTGTATTTTACACTGGTGCAACTGCTTTACTGGAAATTGAAGCTAGATAAATTCAGACTGGAAATAACAAGTAAATTTTTCACAGTGAGGGCAATTAACCATTGGAACAATTTATGAAGTGTCATGGTGGATTCTCCAGTACTGACTATTTTTAAATCAAGAATGGATGTTTTTTTTCTAATAGATATGCTCTAGGAATTATTTTGGGGAAGTTCTATGGTCTGTATTATACAGATCAGACTAGATGATTACAACGGACACTTCTTGCCTTGGAATCTATGATAGAACTGAGCAGAGAGAGCTAACAATATCTAATTATCTAAATGTAGTACATCCTAAAACAGAAAAATATTCAATACATTTCTTGTATTTTTCCATTTTCTTTTCTTTCCTATCTTTCCTTTTCTTTTACCTTGGCTTAAAAACTGCAGTATTTTTCTGATGATGAAGTCAGATACCTCCTTCAAATTATTCTTCTGCCCAAGCGGCCTGATGAGTCTTTATCTAACTTTGCATACAGACATCTCTCTGAATCACCTACAGATGAGAATGATAACCTCATCACCTACTAGACAGAAATATCAAAATTCTTGTTACCATTCACTAAGATAGCTTTTTGTTATCTGAAGGTATCAACAAATGTGTAAGGACAAAGCACACTTTCAGTAATGTAGTTGGTTTTAGCAACCAAGAATAAACAAGCTTCCTGCAAGGTGATGTTGAATATCTCCCCTACATCAAAATAAAACAGACTACTCTGAAAAAGATTGAAGGAGAAGATGACTTTCACTTAAAATAGTATTGGGATTCTGATAACTAATTTGAGGGATTGCCCTTTTTACCTTATTTTTTGAGTTATACAATATAGTCCATACATAATAAATATTTTTTCAATTTTCTACGTGACTGTCCGGTGAATATCTTTATTCTTTTGGGTTGTGTTATTCCAATGTTTGGTGAGCCAACTAACCTCACTTTAACCTAATGGAAGTGACTCTTACTTTTGTCATTACAATTGCTGCTAATTTTACTGCAGTCAATCCTGTCCATGTTATTTTTCATGCTTGGAGTTTGAAAGATAGGCTTTATCTGTCACTCTTTACAAAGGAGACAAATTATTTATATTTTTCCTTCATTATTGTCCATTAGAGTACATATACAAACACATATATTCAGAAATAAATATTTATATTAAAACACAAAAATCCCTACATTAAATATGTTAATGCTATGAATGTATTATACTACATACACACAAGAGGAGGTAAATTAAGGTTGCACAGACACCTTTAATTCTTGCATTTCCAAACTTCTGAGTGCTTGATTTTTCAAATGTTCTTTTAATGTTGGGCGGGGGGGTAGATGTAAATAAATATATGCTGTAAATATGACAGTACTTGCTGACACCCTTTGAAGTCATAACAATTTTACAAAAGGTAATATTAGAAGTTTTTTAAATATTTTAGTTATTTTCCTCTCTCTCTTAGTTCTATGTGGTTGGACAGATGGTAAATATTGCATCTGTCTTTACAAGTACAAAGATATAATAAATAATCTCTCCCCCATTTTCTTTAATCAACAAAACATTTCTAAACTGAAGTACATGATGACGAGGCATGAGAGGGTTTGGGATGACAGCATGATTCAAAGCATTGCATGAATTGGGCAGTTTGTTGCAAACAGGACTTATTTTGTATTATTTTTCACCTTATATGCATGCTTGTTTTTTCTCTGAGAACTCCCTGCCTTTCTTGTGTTTCTCTCTTCCCTCTAGACATTTTTTCTTTAGTGATTTTGTTGTTTTTCCCTCTCACCTCATTTCCTTTCAATCTATCCTTCTCTCTCTCTCTCTCTCTCTCTCTCTCCCCCTCCATCAATTTATCTCTCCTACCACTTCTTTCTCTTGTTTCATTTTGCCCATTCATTAGCCCACAGTACTTATCTATCCCCTCCCAGGCCAGGACTCATTCCCACCATTTCCTCGTCCACATCCCTCTCCTGATCCCCAGCATCACAGCTTGTGTTCACAATATTTCAACTCACTGCCACATGTTCCAGTGTTTTCACCCATTTCTATGGAATGTTTTAGTCCACGACCACCAAGGACATCGAAGTATGGTGTTAGGCACCCATTGTTTGTAATATCCTCCATTTTCTATCTTATTCACAGCTCTGTAGAGCTAGCTGGTGGGACCCTGTTGACTACAGAGAACTCTATCTTTGTCTCTCCCTCTGAAAAATACCTCCTCTCTAAACTTGTTCTACTCTTTACATGTTTGGATGTATTTGTTGTTTAGCCTCCCAAGCCACAGACACAGCATTTCCTGTCATTTTTCATACACATCAACAAGTACGGTAGTCTAAACATATGTGTCCTTTCTTTCTAGGACTGTCTGTCTATCAAGAACAGATGTCATTCACTGTGCAAGAAAAAAGAGTAGGAATGGCAAAAGCCCAATGCAACAGTGCATAGAGAATATAATATGAACATCAAAAGCTCTCTCTCTCTCTCTCTCTCTCTCTCTCACACACACACACACACACACACACACACACATATATGAATGCAGCTTCTTTTCTTCTTTTTTTTTTATTGGTGATGTCAGTAACATAATATAAATGCTGATTCCCCCCAAAAAAACTTTACATTTTGAAAAGGCTGAAAATGTGGCCACAGTCATGTGCACTGCAGGTACAGAGCTGGTAGGTACACAAGTTCCCAATTATCTTCAAAAAGAAACCAATGGAATCAAACATGTTTGCAAGTCAGAAGTGTTGCCTGCCAGAAAATGCTGCTGTGGCCCCTATGGGCAGGCAAGGGAGGGAATGTGCTGAGAACTGTACAGATGCCTGCACCTGAAGTTCATGCTTGTGTCCACCAGGTTTTCAAAATGCTCTCCACAACAGAAGAGGCCAGTGGGACAAGGAAGAATGTGATCCAGGAGCAGCCATGGAAATTCACAAGAGACATCCTTCGACCTGGGTGTAATTCTGGCAACATATGTATTGACCCAGGAATATCTGCTGTGCTCAGACTGCAGGATGGATATGTTGTGTCTCCCCAGACCCATCACCACCACCTACATAGGACAGCTACATATGGTGGCCAAGACTTAAATGAAAAGGGATAATCGTAACAACTCATTCAACCATGGTCAGTAGAGGCCTGATCTCGAGCATCTCCTAAAATCAATGAGTCTTTCCTTGACTTGAGTGGGCTTTGGGGTTATATTTTAGGTTAAGGATACATTTATAAATAGGGTATAAAGGGTTACATGATTAATAGATTGTCTAAGCATGTTCTATACTTGAGCAGTATGTGTCAGATTTTCACAAATCCGTAGAAGATGTTATAGATAGATACACATCATTCTTGGAATCTTTAGCAATCCATTAACTATTAATTAAAACATTGACCAATCCTCTGTTAATCATTCATAAATTATTTTAATGTATTCTTAAATAAAGTGTCCAAAGTGCACATCTGTAATACAACTCAGCAGGTGTATCAGGTTGCCTATGATGCCAACATCTACCAAGTGCCTATTTAAACATGGTTGGAAAATGTTTGGGGTGGGGAGGAGCTGAAGCACACAAACCAGTGTCACCAATTTAACTTATTAACATAATCCTGTTTTTAAAAGGCTGTTTGAAATTAAGTAAGAAATTGCAAATAATGATGAAAATAGGCTAATAGTTATACTCAAAATCCCTAGGGAAAATTCACATATTCAAAATTCTTCCCTCCTCACTCATTAGATTATGGATCATTCTCTCACCTGCAAGATGTTTCCTTGTATTTTATTAAAAAAACGAAAATACAAAAATACCCTCATTACCAGCCATTAAAGTCTGAGGCTACTAAAACCATTTCACTCAAAAGTATTTTAAAATTGGGATCCCTACAAGTGATAAGCAAATGTATCACTCTCAGCTTCCACTGTTTCTAATCTTAATGATTTGTGCAACAGAAATTGACTCATGATCCAAAGTCTTCCCTCATTTTTAGAGCCCTCATTAAATAAAAGGTGATTTCATTGCACATGTTTTATCTCACAATAGAAGTATTATTATTAGCTTATATCTTACTTTTGGTGCAAGTATGTTGTACCTATTCCAACCAAAGTCAAGTACAAGCCATGAAAATGCTTTATTGAATAGGTGTGTGGGCAACAAACTCATAAGAAGATGACATCTTCTAATTGTCTGCAGCACATCTTCTAATAAACTGCCATGGCGCTCAAAGTTCTTCCAGGATAAAGGCCAGCACTATTGTAAAGGCTAAATTATTAATTAATATCATGCAGCTGTCATAACTTGCTGGTTTCTTGCCATGGTACAGCACGCTAGTGGAGGGCTTAGATGGAGGGCAGGTTTTATGCATGATGATTACTAAAGAGTGTAATAAATCTTCTGCAACCTTCATTTGCACTAGCAGTCATACTGGAAAAGTCATGATGTCTTAATCACCTTATATAATTTGTTGAGGGTTGAAATTCAGTAGAAATGGATCATGTCTGAGAATGTATTAGCAAAATCTAAGGTGCCTTAATATCCTCCTAACCCTTAAGCAACTTTCTGATTGCTGAATATTAAAGGACTGCTTATTTATTAATCTGCCAAATGCTAGCAGGAAGAAGTGGTATTTCTTCCTGGTGCCTTCATGAGCAACATTATTCAAACTATGGGACAGTGTGTGCAAATGTCAAGTTTCACCTACTCAACTCACTTAATGGCACCTACATGGAAAATTAATAAACAAAGGACATGTGGATTTCAGAATATGAGGGAACAAAGAAAGGGCAAGGATGATGCAAGTCAGTTCTGTTTAAATCCATGTGTCTTGACGTTAAAAGGAGACATTCTATAAAAAATTCTAAATAAAAGAAACTAGTGGACAGCAAGTGACTTGAGTGCTATATTTTATTCCTAAAGATGTCAAGATGTTTTTATTTTGTTTTAAATTTTTAATCAGTGAGAACTTCTGCTTGTGATTAGCATCAGGGAATCAAATCCTCCAGTGTAACTATTTATTTGTTGTTGTATCTGCATTTCTGCTACTGGTGGCACCACTTTATTGGGAATGTATCCCTCATTGGGATGTGTGGCCAGGAGCTAATTTTAAACAATATAGTTAATAGACTTCAAATATCTGTTTGATTGAGATTATTCTGATTCAGGGACAGTTGGTACCAATTTTTAAATGTCTATTCCAGTGGTTCCCAAACTTGTTCCGCCGCTTGTGCAGGGAAAGCCCCTGGCGGGCCGGGCCGGTTTGTGTACCTGCCGTGTCTGCAGGTTCGGCCGATCGCGGCTCCCAGTGGCCGTGGTTCGCTGCTCCAGGCTAATGGGAGCTGCTGGAAGTAGCGCGGGCCGAGCCGCCGCTTCCAGCAGCTCCCATTGGCCTGGAGAAGTGAACCACGGCCACTGGGAGCTGCGATCAGTCGAACCTGCAGATGTGGCAGGTACACAAACCGGCCCGGCCCACCAGGGGCTTTCCCTGCACAAGTGGCAGAACAAGTTTGGGAACCACTGGTCTATTCACAACAGATGTGAAAAAATTAAATCAAATTTTAAGTGTTTAATATAGTAAAGTCTTTGAAAGTTTTTTACATGAAGTTTTAAAAGTCTGGGTTTTTTTTCATACAGTATAAGGCAGTACTAACAACTTTCAAATGTATTCAATACAGTTTATAAAAGGATAAATAATAAAATGTCTTACTTTGTACATATGTCCTTGTGATTTTGTTTTCTGTTTACAGTTCCTGAGTTATATTCTGTCTGAAAACTCAAACCGTTTTTCTTAAGGATATTTGGCTAAATTCCTTTCAATACTGGCCTCCATTTAATTCAATGGGAGTCTTGCCATTCACTGATTTCAATAGGGCAAGGATTTCACCAAGAATCTATTAAAAGGTTTGAATTTGGGTCAAAGTTTGTCTGGGATTCAGATATGTTTCTGTTTGATGCAAACCTATGTTCCCCCCCAACCATCACTAGTGGGAATTCCCACACAGACCTTATAGCTCACAGCACTTGCTTTGTATTTACCCTAATGTATATGCCAGAAAAAAAGCAGGGTTTCAGATGAGTCATTATCGGTGTTCACACATTAACATTCAGAGCTATAGCTGAAACATGCAGAGGACAGAAAAAAAGGTTTTCTTTTTTATGATCACCGCAATATGGGAAAGACACCACAGTGATATTTTCCACTTATTTTTATCCGGAAGGATTTCAAAGCACCTACACAAACTATATAGTCCAATGCCACTGAAACACAGTTATACTTGGAGTGGATGGAATCAGCTAGTAATAAACAACTCACTGTACACTGCTGGATTTTGGGAGAGAAAGTGTAGGCCAAAGGCATAGGAATTGACTTACTATTATTCAAATATATCCTGGGATATTTAGTGTCTATGCAGGGCAAGCTGTACATCTGTTATGTAATGTATAATCATAGAGTCATAGGATTGGAAAGGAACTCAAGAGGTCATCTAGTCCAGTCTCCTGCACTCATGGCAAGACTAAGTATTATCTAGACCATTCCTGACAGGTATTTGTCTAACCTGCTCTTAAATCTCCAATGATGGAGATTCCACAACCTCCCTAGGTAATTTATTCCAGTGCTTAACCACCCTAACATTTGGGAAGTTTTTTCTAATGTCCAACCTAAACCTCCCTTCCTGCAATTTAAACCCATTGCTTCTTGTCCTATCCTCAGAGGTTAAGAAGAACAATTCTTCTCCCTCCTCCTTGTAGCAACCTTTTATGTACTTGAAAACTGTCATCATGTCCCCCCTCAGTCTTCTCTTTTCCAGACTAAACAAACCCAATTTTTTCAATCTTCCATCATAGGTCATGTTTCCTAGACCTTTAATCATTTTTGTCACACTTCTCTGGAGTCTCTCCAATTTGTCCACATCCTTCCTGAAATGTGGTGCCCAGAACTGGACAAAATACTCCAACTGAGGTCTAATCAGCTCAGAGTAGAGCTGAATAATTACTTCTTGTGTCTTGCTTACAACACTCCTGCTAATACATCCCAGATTGATAGTCACTGTTTTTGCAACAGCGTTACACTGTTGACTCATATTTAGCTTGTGGTCTACTATCACCCCCAGATCCCTTTCCACAGTACTCCTTCCTAGGCAGTCATTTCCAGATCATTTTGAATTTTAATCCTATCCTCCAAAGCACTTGCAATGCCTCCCAGCTTGGTATGGTCTGCAAACTTTTTAAGTGTACTTTTTATACCATTTTCTAAAACATTGATGCAGATATTGAACAGAACCAGACCCAGATCTGATCCCTGCATGTCCTTCCAGCATGACTGTGAACCTCTGATAACTACTCTCTGGGAACGGTTTTCCAACCAGTTTTGCACCCACCTTACAGTAGCTCCATCTAGGTTGCATTTCCCTAGTTTGTTTATGAGAAGGACATGCGCGACAGTATCAAAAGCTTTACTAAAGTCAAGATATAGCATGTCTACCACTTCTTCCCATCCACAAGGCTTGTTACCCTGTCAAAGAAAGCTATCAGGTTGGTTTGATATAATTTGTTCTTGACGAATCCATGCTGACTGTTACTTATCACCTTATTATCTTCTAGATGTTTGCAAATTGATTGCTTAATTATTTGCTCCATTATCTTTCTGGGTACAGAAGTTAAGCTGACTGGTCTGTAATTCCCTGGGTTGTCCTTATTTCCCTTTTTATAGATTGGCACTATGTTTGCCCTTTTCCAGTCTTCTGGAATCTCTCCCGTCTTCTGTGACTTTTCAAAGATAATTGCTAATGGCTCAGATATCTCCTCAGTCAGCTCCTTGAGTATTCTAGGATGCATTTCATCAGGCCCTGGTGACTTGAAGATATCTAACTTGTATAAGTAATTTTTAACTTGTTCTTTTCCTATCTTAGCCTCTTCTGATCCTACCGCATTTTTACTGACGCTCACTATGTTAGACGTCCAATCACTACCAACCTTCTTGGTGAAAATGTAAACAAGGAAGTCATTTTCTGTAATATTGCATTCTGCAAAAGGATCTGCCTGCATGGGCTTTGACTGGACTCCATCCATTAGAGTATAAGGATCTGCGTGAGAAGATCCTTTTGAAAAGTAAGGTCTTCGACTGCAAGCTGCTAAAAGCAGTTACATTGCATTTTATTGGTCTTTAAAATGTTGTGCACATTTTTCACTGTGTAGAAAATATGTTTTATTAATTAAAACTATATGATATAAAAAGTTAAACTTGACTACTCTATATGGGTTTGTCCATCTCCCCAGATTTGTCATATTTTAAATGGATGTAGAAGTCCGCAGCCATTAAGCCATTCATAGGCAGCTCTGCAGACATAGCGGTGGGAGTAAAGGCCTACACCTTCTCCAATATTATTGAATCCTTCCTGGCCAGAAATGGAACTTGAGGTACAAAGAAAAATAAAAGTTGATTTAAAGGTGTACAGACCCAAAAGTAGCATTCTATATTTTAAGGGAATACATTAAAACTGACAATTTTCCATTGTTTTGATAATAAGAGCGGGGAGAGAGTTGTTTTATAAGTACTGCTTCAAAGAACTTATGTGGACAGAGTAGATGAGTATAAATATTCAGTATAAAACCATCATACTGTCCATAAACTAAATGGCAACATTGACCCTATATTAATTCTTTTACTTCCCATCTCCTTTCTATACTTCAACAGCAGTTCTCTTATGGACCTGAATTGTCAACCATAATAATACATGGACTTTAATGACTGAGAAAGGCAGTCTTAAGCTAGAAGTTCATGGAAGACATATTGGTCTTACAAAAGGCAATGAAAAAATCCTGACTTCACTGGTGTTAGGATTTCACTCTATAATTATTTCGAATATGAGAAACTTTCTTAGTCTTTTACAAGCTGAAGATGAGGAGGAAGTTAAATACTAATATGAAGAATAAAAGAAGCTCCAGAACATTCAGCAG
>NW_020664368.1:15255345-15299197 GCF_002925995.2 Terrapene triunguis | reverse complement strand
TACCTGAGTAAGGGTAACAGACTCTGACCTCTTGTTAGCACTCTAAGTGGGGAGGCCAAGAAAGGAGTAGGCATAGGAAATGAACAATTCTCTTGCCTACAGAGGTGACAGTGCTGGCTGGGGTGTGGCATCCAGGAGGATTTGCCACCACCAGCTTGTGTTATGCCAGCTTCTTCTGAGAGAGAAAAAGAGAGAGAATCATATTCACAGAGATGAAACTGAAGTTACTGATGGATCAAATATTTCAAGAAAAAAAGGCAGAAGAACACGAATATCTAACAAATTTATTCATGAATAGTTTGTCTTCAGAGTAAATTGAATTTACAAATAATTTCCAAAAAGAAATGACCATCTAATGCAAGACATAGTTTCCTATCACTGTTCATAATTTCATTTTATATTCAATACAAACATTGTAAACTGGAGATTTATAAAGCGGGTGGCACCAGTATTCAAGCTAAGACAAAGATCTTTATCCCACACATAACTGCCTCTTTTATATTTCTTCCAGACAGAGTATCTATTACAACATTTGCCATCTTTGAACAAAATGGGTTTGCAATGTGCCATTCACAGTCCTTCACTAAAGAAATGCAAAGGGACAAAGTGAAGCAAGTGTGGAAAACTCCAGTTATAGGAAAACAAATGTTACTGTAGAGCAAGCAAAAGAAATCACCCCAGGGCAAGATAGTTTCTAAATCAAGCCAGCTTTGAAAATGAAGAATATTTATTTAAATGTTCTCCTCAAGCAAACCTAAATTATTTCAATTTTTAAAGGTAAAACATCATCCTTAAAAATGTAAATAGACAAAGTATCCGGGCCTGGTTTTCCACTGCCCTGTACCTTTGTTATGGATAACATTTTCAAAAGATGTACGTGACTTCAGAGCCCAAGCCCATTTTCATGTGTGTCCTGGGGCCAGTTTTTTAAAAATGTTTACATGCACACAAGTGTTCAATTAAATTTTTAAAACCATCTAAGCACCTAACTCCCATTGATTTCATGATTGATTTACATAAAGATAAGTATGTATTGCTGAATTCATGGCCTAACACCAATATGAACTTCATATGAAATGGGTATAAATGGTACAATTCTGATGTGGTAGCATTTTGCGCTGTCTTCAGACAGGTCTGAATGACTACAGAAGGAGCAAAGCAGGTACTCAATGTTTTTAAAATTTCCTTTTTTTGTCTATCAAATGAATTTTTTCACCATATTTTTCAATATTTTTGTTGTTGTTATTTTGTTACCATTAAGTAACACAGGAGTGATTCTAGACAGTAAGCATCTCAAATTTTTATGATCCTGTAGTTTTCTGCTCATGTACGTTGGCTTGTCTAGCAATAATAGCGCTCAGTGAGGCTTCCTTTCTTAGAGGCAGATTTGGCACAATTCATGGGGAGTAGAACCCAGCCTTTCTTTTTCCAAAGAGACATTCCAAGCCTTTGGGGGAAAAAGGCTTTTGATAAGCAGAGAAATGCATATTATAATGCCACTCTATAAATCCATGGCATACCCACACCTTGAATACTGCGTCCAGCGTTAATAATCTCAAAAAGGATATACTGGGAATGGAAAATGTTCAGAGAAGTGCAAGAAAGATGATCAAGGGTATGGAACAGCTTCCATACATGGAGCAACTAAAAAAATTAGGGCTGTTCAGCTTAGAAAAGAGATGATTAAAGGGGAATATGATAGAGGTCTATAAAATCAGGAATGGTATGGGAAAAGTGAATAGAGAAGTGTTATCTACCCTTTCACAAACACAAAAACCAGGGGACAGCCAATGAAATTAATAGGCAGTAGGTTGAATAAAACAATATGAAGTACTTTTTCACACAATGCACAACTAACCTGTGGAACTCATTGCCATGGGATGTTGTGATGGCCAAAAAAGAAGTAGATAAGTTCATGGAGGCTAGGTCCATCAATGGCTATTAGCCAAGATGGTCAGGGATGCAATCCCATGATCAGGGCAACCCTAATCCTCTATTACAAGCCAGAAATGGAAGACAGAGGTGGATCACAGCATAATTTTGTCCTGTTCTGTACACTCCCACTGAAGCTCTGGTATGGGCCACTATTGGAAACAGGTTACTGGACAAGATAGATCATGGTCTGATCCATATGGCTGTTCTTATGCATTACGTGAATTGTTGTGAGAGGATATGAATGACTTTTGGTTAATCAGGAAAAAGTTTTTTTATTATTATTTGTATTACTGTGCTATATAAAGTCCTCCTTGTAGGAAACATCTACAAACTCACCTGTGAGTTTTCTGTAAAGCTAGTGTCAGATTCTACAGTAATGAACTGTATCTGCAGGTTTTCCAGTTGGCCTCAATGAATTGGTTTCTTCTTTCAGTCAAGCAGATAGGAGCTCTCATCTGATGACAGCTGAAGAACATGCCCTCGCAATCATCTCTTTTACGTGTTCATCCAACAAAAAAAAATCTGTATTGCTGGCGTGAGCTTCACAAATTAATCCATACTATATACCAGGGGTCGGCAACGTTCGGCACGCCGCTCACCAGGGTAAGCACCCTAGCGGGCCGGGCCAGTTTATTTACCTGCTGACGCGGCAGGTTCGGCCGAGGTTCTCCGTCCCGGGCCAATGGGGGTGGCGGGAAGCAGCGCGGGCTGAGGGATGTGCTGGCCACAGCTTCCCGCCACCCCCATTGGCCCGGGACAGCGAACCGCGGTGAGTGGGGGCCGCGATCGGCCAAACCTGCCATGTCAGCAGGTAAATAAACTGGCCCGGCCCGCTAGGGTGCTTACCCTGGTGAGCTGCGTGCCGAACGTTGCTGACCCCTGCTATATACAATTCTGCAGCATCCATAATTGTTATGGGTCAGATCCTCAGATGGTGTAAATCAGCAAAGTTCATTTTACTTCAGTGGAGACATGCCACTTCACACCAGTTGAGGATCTATCCCTGTCTTTGCAGCTAAAATAGCTGGTAGACCCTGGCACAAATGCTGCCCTTTTACCTTTGTTACATCTGGTATTACTCCACTAAAGTGGTCTAAAGTCAGTAGAACTTCTCAGGGGTGACTGAGAACATGATTTGGCCGAGTAAAAACAAATATGAGAAAAAGATCCATGATTGTGCTACTTGTCTTCATGGAAAAAGTTATATCAAAACTGAACATTTTCAGTTTCATATAAATACTGGATATCATTGGATAATACAGTTTTACATTCAGACCGCCACGGTTAAGTTTATGTCAGCATTTTCTATTTGAAAGGCTTCATCATTCTGCAATTCCTTTTTCAAGTAGAATCAATATTCACAGGTTTCAACCTGAAAGTAGATGTTGTTATAACATTTTAATAAAATTGGTTTAGGTTTATTTGAAAAAAAATATTAAATGATACTCAATTATGTTCAAGTGGACACTGCCAAGTTATCATTTTTGTGGATTTAATAGCTGTACTGTGTCTATAGTACATCTATTAAACCCACAAAACTCACAAATGGAAGAAAAATCCAAGTAAACCTGAAGTCCCAGATTCTGAACTCATTTACACTGTTGTAAATCAAGAGTTACTTCACTGAAATCAGCTCTAATGCCAGTAATGTCTGTTGAGTCAAACTCCATGAAAGCACTTAGCAGAGTGTCTGTTGTGAGTAGGTATTAGAGGATATATGCTACTATACATTTCATGGCTACTCCAAATTTCATTTTTTTTTAATCTGGAGTATCTTTATAGAGAGCAGAAGTAGCCTTTAACATTATTTCAGTGTACTTTTTGTTATTCAGATATGGATTGGAGTTGGAGCTGAATGTGATAAAAACAGAAGTAAGGTAAAATATGCTGTATACACTGCATACACTGTGTTGAAAACAGTATATTTGCCCAGTGCTACACACATTCAATATATACTCTAGAGTAAAGCAGTATCACCTTTTGATACAGCATTTCAATGTTTATATATCAAGATATTCATATGACATATACAATGGACACAATTCTTTGTGACTCACTCACTGGATTTAATTTGTCCAGAAAAAAAATATATAAATGGTAAAGTAGCCTCATTTGCATTTATTTGGCATTCTGTGGGTTTGCAAAATGAAAGTTACTTTACTTACATATATCAGGCCACACGCTCGGGGAATAAATTAGTTTAGCTATGCTGATGAAGCTACTCCATCAGAGTTATGCTGATTTATACCAGCTTTGGCTCTGTCTCTGAAAGGGGTCAAGAAGCTGTTGCAGAAAAGGGGGTACAGAATATCATCCCAAAATGAAACTATGTCTTGTGGAAAGTCCTACTAAGCCAAGCCTAGGGAACTGCAAAAAAGCCAAAGGAAACTAGATAACATAAAGTGGCTTTTTTGCCCTATAAAATCCATTAGCCCCATAAGAGATGTCTCCAACACACCCAACTCAGCTATGCACGTGTCTCTTGTGGGGCTATTTGTACATCCACCTTTGGGTTCCTTTTACACACAGAACTGAAGATCTGTGAAAGGTCCTTGGATCCTGTTGGTTTAATCTGCCAGTCTGTAATACGTAATGTGCGTTGTGCCAGAGGCAGCCTTCTAATTGACATCTGCAAGCTGGATAGAGCCACAGACCTGCACTCAAAATCACAATACTCAGACCCAGATTGACAGCACCAGCTTATTTTAACAAGAATCACAACCTGGATTTTCACCCTTGGCCACAACTCATTTAACACCATATTTGCACCACAAATACAAACTGGCCCATGGCTTCCAGCAGCTTTGCTCTGTGCATCCTCACAGTGGAAAGCAGGCTTCACAATTATGAGATGGGGGAGGAGGTGAGGAGTTTGCTAAAAGCATTGCATAGCAGGTGGAATTCAGCTGAAGATGATTAAATAGGGTTTGCAACACAAGAGGGAACAATACAATTATATCAATTTCATTTTGCATGTGGCAGAGCAGGAGGTTCTTACAGGGTGTCAAATTTCCAATAAAATATTATATGGAGGGTAATTTGTCATTGTTAATGACTCCACTGCTTACCCAGACCTTGGCAGTGACGTTGACCTTATTTTGTGGTTTCCAGCAGTAGCTCTGGTAGCTGATGTTCAAGTTTTTCTATTTGCTTTTGTCCTATTTCCCTGTGTTCATTTCATTCTGAATAAAATATTAATATTAACATATGTTTTCATTTCAGAGTATATAAGTGAAAAAGTATAAAAGTATGTTGCTGAATATGTCACCAGAGGATGGGGTTTCTGGCTCATTGGCAATTCTAATAGGTGTATCTCTTGGCCGGTGCTTAGCCCCATTTGGGTCTGTGGACGTTGTGTACATATATGGAGAGTGGAAGCAGACATTTTAGTGTTTGGACACTGACAACTGAGTGGTTGTGTTGCATTTAGGCATACGGCTATTGAATTAAAACAACATCTTATAGGAACCAATCTAGGCTGAAATCCTGGCCCTCGAGTGGATTCATTGCCACTAATTTCAATAAAGCCAGGATTTTACCTTTGGAATTCATCAGTCAGCCAGTAAATGAATGCTTAGGAGAATATATATTAATAATACAGCTATTTAAACAGAAATAGATCCCACTGAGGTGCTCAAGGCACTGTGTATTTAAAATATAATAAAAACAACCATTAAAATATAGAATAAAAATATTAAAAAGTCTCAGCTGCAACATTTTATCTAGTTGAGAATTGTACATAGGAGCTGACAATTAAATCAAGAACCATCTCTGATACACAAGTATGGCCAAAATCCCATATTTGCATACCCTCTTACCACCTTCAGCTGGGAAGGACTTTTACTGGACAGCAGGGGCATGAGAGAAATCTAACCATATGCATGGTTGGGAGAGGGGGCTGGTCCCCATCTCCTTCCCCCTTGAGTTTGCTGCTTAGCCATTGGCTAAGTAAAGGGGATGAAGCCATCTGATTGGCTGCTGTGTGTACCCCAGTTTGCCTATCTGAGCTAAGGACCAATTTAACAAAAGCATCTTACTCTCTGATTCACTGCCACCCCCTTCCTCCCCTTAGCTGTAGATTAGAAGCTGTGCCACTTATAATGCTGCAGGTCTGACTGATTGCCTGTTTTTAGGGGTCAGGAAGGAAATTTTCCTACTGGGCAAAATTGACAGGCAGCCTGGTGGGGGTTTTCACCTTTTTCACAACCTCTCAGTAGCACAGTTGGGTTACAAACAATAGGATATAATGATGTTATGATTACTGACTCCTCGTAACTTGTAGCTGGTGTCTAGTGTAAAGGCTACTCAGCTCCCAGAGGTAAATGAGACCCAGGATTGTGCAGTTTGACCTTGAGTTCATATGGCATGGAAAAGCTTGAAGTCTATGAAGAATGAGATTCCACCAACACATCCATGTGGTCTCTTTCACTCAATCCCCTTTATGCCGGGGGGGGGAGGGAGGAGAGGCACAAAGGTTTCACAACTGAATTGAGTCCATGGGATAGACCACAAGGGTCTACCCTAAGTTATTGTGAGGTTTGTGGGATAGACCACAAGGGTCTACCCTAAGTTATTGTGAGGTTTGTGGTAAAAGGCGTGTAATCCACACTGGAACCAATTACATTCCTGTTATGTGGGAGCTGGGGCCGGCTATATGGTGCCCCTCTCCAAGGTATAATTAATAAAGTTGCAGCTTGCCGTCAACCCTCTTCTATGTTTTAGTCAATCATTCGCCTGCTTATCTTGGTCAAACCACTGCCACCAAGAAGAGTACTAATTAAAGTCAATGGGACTCCATGTGGCTGGAGCACCTGAGCTCAACAAGTTGCAGCACTGGGGCCCAAATCTTTAAAAGTTGGGAGGCAGATGTCTATGCATTCTATATAGACACAAAATGTCTAGCTTTAACTAACAATTAAACAGTACAAAAAATGAGAAATTAAAGTATGGAAACAAAGTTCCAAATCCCTGGGTCCAGCTATGCTGTTGTCACCACAAAAGCTGGGGTGGAAAGGAGGAGAAGGTGACTGTCAGCCACTTTTCTGTTTTCCTGATCCTGGGGCATAACTTACAGCAGCCTGAAGATTGATCCAGTTACATTGGACTCCTAGGAACCTGTTTGCCAGGCAGGGTACAATGAAGCACAGCACACTCTGGTCACTTTCCCCAAGCTGCCCAGGAATTCTTCTAATGCCAAGGGAATCAGCAGCTGCCTTATTAAGGTAGCTCTCCCTCCCCCTGGCGCTCACCTAGTGATGCAAAGGAGGAAGATGCAGGTGCCAGGATCTGACCCTAAGGCTTAAAGTGAGATCATCAACTTAAAAATCACTCTTCTGTCTGAAATGTTCTACTTACTGTTGTTACAAATAACTCCTGAGGTGACTATAATTGAAAGACATTATAAGTGGAGGGAAAAATCTGTATTTCCTCAATGTATTTATTTTGTGCCATGACAGCACTTTATGCTCTGTAGCCAACCTCAGTCTCTCCCCCATATACTTCACTACTTAGTCTCTTGTTTGTGTGTGTCATTGGCACAGACACAGAGAAGGGAAAAGCATTATAAAAATGTGGTTGGGGTGACAGCTTGGGGGATATTTCAGTGTCAACTTATGAATTCCATATTTTAAATGTAATCTTCAGTGCAACTTTGAGTATTTATTCTGTAGCAGAAATTTGACACCTAGTGAAGAAGCTACATCTGGGAAGCTGTGACAGAACTAGCAAGGACCAGCAATAGTGAATGGCTGTATCTGTACTGGACCAACGGAGGTTCTACTGGCAGGACCATTGACTATGAACAACTTTCTTCCCAGAAGCCTACCACTTGGCATTGGAGCAGGAAACTCTTCAGTGGAAGAGCAAGGAAACAAAATTGTAATTGGTTGTCTTAAAAGAAATGTGGCCTCTAAGCAGTGGCGAGCTGTGACATTTTAAGTAAGGCATGCAATTCTATGCTTGTATGCTAGACATGATTTTGTATGTATGGCACATGGAAGGTCAAGCTGTACAGAGGATGCCATTTTGTACAACAAATGACTCAAAGCGGTAGGTGACCAAAGCCCATAGGTAAGTCAAGAACATGGAGACCTAGAGAAGGTTCAGAATTTATGGAGAGCATGGGCTGTTATTGCAGGGATAAAAGAGAGACAAGACAGAACTGGGGCGGGGGGAATCAAATCAGTATCTTAGATATCTGTATACTAAAGTGAGAAGTATGGGGAATAAGAAGGAAGAACTCAAAATGCTAGTAAATAAACACACCTATGACATAGTTGGCATCCCAGAGACCTGGGATAATACGCATTACTTGAATATTGCCACAGAAGGATACAGCTTGCTCGCGAAGGACAGGCAGGGGAAAAAAGGAGGAAATGTTGCCTTATATATTAAAAATGTATACACTTTGACTGAGGCTGAGATGAAAATAGGAGACAGACTTCTTGAAAGTCTCTGGGTAAAGATAAAAGGGGTAAAAAACAAGAGTGATGTCATGGTAGGGGTCTACTACAGACCACCCCACGGGAAGAAGAGGTGGATGAGGCTTTTTTTAAACAACTAACAAAATCATCCAAAGCACAGGACTTGGTGGTGATAGGGGACTTCAACTACTCAGACATCTGTTGGGAAAATAACACAGCAGGGCACAGATTATCCAATAAGTTCTTGGAATGTATTGGAGACAATTTTTTTATCTCAGAAGGTGGAGATAGCTACTAGGGGAGAGGCTGTTCTAGATTTGATTTTGACAAATAGGGAGGAACTGGTTGAGAATTTGAAAGTAGAAGGCAACATGGGTGAAAGTGATTATGAAATGCTAGAGTTCATGATTCTAAGGAATGGTAGGAGGAAGCACAGCAAAATAAAGACAGTGGATTTCAAGAAGGCAGACTTTAGCAAATTCAGGGAGTTGGTAGATAAGTTCCCATGGGAAGCAAGTCTAAAGGGAAAAACAATTGAAGATGACTGGCAGCTTTTCAAAGAGACATTATTAAGGGCACAAGAGCAAGCTATCCCACTGCGTAGGAAAGATAGGAAGTAAGGCAAGACACCACCTTGCCTTAACCAGGAGATCTTCAATTATCTAATAATCAAAAAAGAGTCCTGCAAAAAGTGGAAACTAGGTCAAATTACAAAGGATGAATATAAACAAATAACACAAGTATGTAAGGACAAAATTAGAAAGGCCAAGGCACAAAACAAGATCAAACTAGCTAGAGACATAAAGGGTAACAAGAAAACAGTCTACAAATACATTAGAAGCAAGAGGAAGACCAAGGACAAGGCCCATTACTTAAGAGGGGGAGAAAACAATAACAGAACATGTGGAAATGGTAGAGGTGCTTAATGACTTCTTTGTTTCGGTTTTAATCAAGAAGATGGGTGGAGATTGTATGTCTAACAGAGTGAAAACTAGTGAAAATTAGGTATGATCAGAAGACGCTAAAATAGGGAAAAAACAAGTCAAAAATTTCTTAGACAGATGTCTTCAAGTCACCAGTGCCTGATGAAATGCATCCTAGAATACTCAAGGAGCGGACTGAGGAGATCTGAGCCATTAGCAATTATTTTTAAAAAGTCATGGAAGACTGGAGAGATTCCAGAAGACTGGGAAAGGTCCAATATAGCACCAATCTATAAAAAGGGAAATAAAGTACAACCCAGGGAATTAGAGTCCAGTCAGCTTAACTTCTGTGCCCAGAAAGATAATGGAGCAAAAAATTAAGCAATCAATTTGCAAACATCTAGAAGATAATAAGGTGATAAGTGACAGTCAGCATGGATTTGTCAAGAACAAATCATGTCAAACCAATCTGATAGCTTTCTTTGACAGGGTAACAAGCCTTGTGGATATGGGGGAAGTGGTAGACGTGGTATATCTTGACTTTAGTAAAGCTTTTGATAGTGTCTCACATGACCGTCTCACAAACAAACTAGGGAAATGCAACCTAGATGGAGCTACTGTAAGGTGGGTGCATAACTGGTTGGTAAACCATTCCCAGAGAGCAGTTATCAGTGGTTCACAGTCATGCTGGAAGGAAATAATGAGTGGGGTACTGCAGGGATCAGTTCTGAACATAAGAACATAAGAATGGCTCTACTGGGTCAGACCAAAGGTCCATCTAGCCCAGTATCCTGTCTTCCAACAGTGGACAGTGCCAGGTGCCACAGAGGGAATGAACAGAACAGGTAATCATCAAGTGATCCATCCTCTATCGCTCATTCCCAGCTTCTGGCAAACAGAGGCTAAGGACACCATTCCTGCCTATCCTGGCTAATAGCCACTGATGGACTTATCCTCCATGAATTTACCTAGTTATTGTTGAACCCTGTTATGGTCTTGGCCTTCACAACATCCTCTGGCAAGGAGTTCCACAGGTTGACTGTCTGTTGTGTGAAGAAATACTTCTTTTATTTGTTTTAAACCTGCTGCATACTAATTTCATTTGGTGACCCCTAGTTCTTGTGTTATGAGAAGTAGTAAACAACACTTCCTTATCTACATTCTCTACACCAGTCATGATTTTATAGACCTCAATCATATCTCCCCTTAGCCATCTCTTTTCCAAGCTGAAAAGTCCCAGTCTTATTAATCTCTCCTCATAGGGAAGACGTTCCATACCCCTATTCATTTTTGTTGCCCTCTCTGAACCTTTTCCGATTCCAATATATCTTTCTTGAGATGGGGTGACCACATCTGCACACAGGATTCAAGATGTGGGTGTACCATGGATTTATATAGAGGCCACATGATATTTTCTGTCTTATTATCTATCCCTTTCTTAAATATTCCCAGCATTCTGTTCGCTTTTTTGACTGCCGCTGCACATTGAGTGGATGTTTTCAGCAAACTATCTACAATGACTCCAAGATCTCTTTCTTGAGTGGTAACAGCTAATTTAGACCCCATCATTTTATATGTATACTTGGGATTATGCTTTCCAATGTGTATTACTTTGCATTTATCAACATTAAATGTCATCTGCCATTTTGTTGCCCAGTCACCCAGTTTTGAGAGATCCTTTTGTAGCTCTTCACAGTCTGCCTGGGTCTTAACTATCTTTAGTAATTTTGTATCATCTGCAAATTTTGCCACCTCACTGTTTACCCCTTTTTCCAGATCATTTATGATTATGTCGAATAGGACTGGTCCCAGAATAGACCCCTGGGGGACACCACTATTTACCTCTCTCCATTCTGAGAACTGACCATTTATACCTACCCTTTGTTTCCTATCTTTTAACCATTTACCAATCCATGAGAGCACCTTACCTCTTATCCCGTGGCAGCTTACTTTGCGTAAGAGTCTTTCTGGGTCCACTTCTGTTCAATATCTTCACCAATGATTTAGATAATGGCATAGAAAGTACACTTATAAAGTTTGTGGACTATACCAAGCTGGGAGGAGTTGCAAGTGCTTTGGAGGATAGGATTAAAATTCAAAATGATCTGGACAAACTGGAGAAATCGTCTGAAGTAAATAGGATGAAAACCAATAACGAGAAATGCAAAGTACTCCATTTAAGAAGGAACAATCAGTTGCACACTTACGAAATGGGAAATGACTGCCTAGGAAAGAGTACTGCAGAAAGGGATCTGGGGGTCATAGTGGATCACAAGCTAAATATGAGTCAACAGTGTAACATTGTTGCAAAAAAAGCGAACATCATTCTGGAATGTATAAGCCGGAGTGTTATAAGCAAGACACAAGAAGTAATTCTTCCACTCTACTCTGCACTGATTAGGCCTCTACTGGAGTATTGTGTCCAGTTCTGGGCGCCACATTTCAGGAAGAATATGGACATATTGGAGAAAGTCTAGAGAAGAGCAACAAAAAGTATTGAAGGTATAGAAAACATGACCTATGAGGGGAGATTGAAAAAATAGGTTTGTTTAGTCTGGAAAAGAGAAGACTGAGGGCAGACATGATAACAGCTTTCAAGTATGTAAAAGGTTGTTACAAGGAGGAGGGAGAGGAATTGTTTTTCTTAACCTCTGAGGATAGGACAAGAAGAAGTGGACTTAAATTGCAGCAAGGGAGATTTAGGTTGGACATTAGGAAACACTTCCTATCTGTCAGAGTGGTTAAGCACTGGAATACATCATTGGATATTTTTAGAACAGGTTTGCCAAATACCTGTGAGGAATGGTCTAGCTAGTCCTGCCATGAGTGGAGGGGACTGGACTAGATGACCTCTCAAGGTCTCTTCCAGTTCTATCATTCTATAATACACAGTCCAAACAATAACCAGCCAGAAGTTTTATGCCATGAACATTTATAGGAACTGTATTATAGCACAAGATATCAAGAGGAGAATATATCACATTATTCCAACATATGTAATCTTTTATTTATATTTTGTGACACTGAATAGATACAAGGAAAAATCATTTCAAACTCTGTTAAACACTGACAACATTTTAAGTAAGAGGCAGTACAGAAGAAGTTAGACGGGCAGTAATTGTATTAATTCTATATGTTATTAGAACAGAGGCTAAAGCCTATAAATGTTTTACAGGAAAATAAAATATCTACATTTCAGGGTCTCCTTGTTTCTTTACTCTTCTCTTATTATATTCTAGAAATGGTAGCTGGATGTGTGAAAAAATTGCTCTTCCCGTTTCTCAGCTCATCAGTGCACTTTTTCCATAACAGCATCCCCCGTTCTCCTGAACACTGACACTTTATCATTAAGAGCTCTCATTTTCCAAAATGCTTCCCTGATGTTATCAGAAGTTGTAAGAGAAAGTCTGTATTCTGCATTGGATGGGTCCTTTTATCTTTTTAGTTCCAAGTCTGGACCAATAGGTCCATTGTTAAATTTCAATTTCTTTCTATCTATGGTGTGATTTAAAATAATTGATTCCTGTGCTTTGGGACTTCCCACCAAATATGGATAAAGGTATCATTCATTCCAGTGCACTCTCTACAGCAGCCGCCAAATACATCTTTGTAGATTTTCTTTAAATGAGAGAGTGTGTGTTACAATGGAATGTAGTAATTTATAAGGATTTTCTTTTACTGTTAACACATATAGAAGTTGAAGCTCCCCTATGCCAAATGAAGGACCACTGCTGAAAGGGAAACATCCCAATCTAAAGCCTTTGCCTAAGCAATTACATTTATCTTCCATGTCAAATTTAATAAATTCACTACATTGTTTTTAAATGATGCCCTTGGAGCCTCCTAGAAATCATTATCACCTTTTCAATCAATGTAAGTGGTCTCTCAAAGCTCACCGTTTCTTGAGGGTTTGAAATGTGTTTTAATTGTATGTAATTAGATAGTAGTACTTTATATATATTGAAAGCTTTCTGTAAAATATCTAGATCCATCATTTCCCCCCCTTTAATTAACTGAACTACTTTTTGCAGTCCCACTTCAGATTGTGCAAGGTTGCCTCTAACTCTTATTTTATTCTAGATTTTTAAGGTAAAGGGTCGGGTGGAAACTTTTGATCTGGTCTCTTGTGTTCAGCTAAGAAAATGATGGACGATAAGGGGTTAGTTTAAACTTCCCATTCTGTTTTAATCCACAATTTATTGCTATTCCCATTATACCAGCTTTATTATATTTTTGTGGTTAAATACTAGAGCTGGTTGAAACACGAAGTATTTTTTTCACAACATCTTTCACTTTTTTCAATAAAATTATAAATGTGGATAAAAAACATTTTGAAATTGCAAATTTCAAAAAACTTCAACTAACCCTATTAAATACTTATATAAATTTGTCAATGTGTATGATGTTTATACATACACTCACATACACACACTTTATAGGCAAAATCCTTCTCATGCCTCCATAGTAATGGAAGCCGCTATGGCTAGCGAAGCTGCCACAGTTCTGTTGTGCAGGGGTTGCAAGATGGAGAGAGTGCACACCAAGAGACTCCAGACCCCCTTCTATTAGTGATCTATGGAGATTCGGTCTACAGATGTGTGTGTGGTAGGGTTTAGTGTGCAAGACTGGGCCACACTATAGCTAAAACAGACCTTTTAATCTCACCACTCTCCAACACCTTCCTCACCTCCTTTCTTATTCACTGTGGACAGCACCACCATCCTGCCTGTCACTCAGACCCATAACCTAGGCATCATCTCCAATTCAGCCCTCTCTCTAGGTCCTCACAACCGGGCTATGTCTAAAATGTGCAGATTCTTTCCGCATAACATCTCTATAATATGGTCTCTCTTATTCATCCACACACCTAAAACTATCTTTCAGGCTCTCATCAGAATTCAGCTGCAAAGATTATTTTCTGAACCTGTGACTCTGACTACATCACCCCTCTCCGTGCATCCCTCCAGAGGCTCTCCGTTCTCTATCACATCAAACATAAGATGCTTGTGTTTACTTGCAAAACCCTTGGATGTCTATCCCCACTCTACCTCTCATCTATTACAGAGTTGTCGATTCTTGGCGCCAATCTCCACTGTCAGTCTCCACTGCCTATATGTTACATTTTCTAACAAGCACCCCTGTGCTTTCTCCCACGCTGCAGCTCATGTTTGGGAGGAGCCTCCAATAAACATCCACCAAATTGACTCATCCTCCTCCTTCAAATCTCTCCTCAAAACTCTTCTTTGTTATAGTACCTACCAAACACTTGACAGTCATTAGACTGTTGGTGTGCTGACAGCATTTCCTGTCACACAGCCAATATTTTCTCATTGTTTCCTCATCGGTCTATCTGTATCCATCAGTTTTCTCCTCTTTTATACTCAATTTGTAAGCTCGTTGGGGCAGGGACCATCATTGTATTCTGTGTTTGTACATCACCTAGCACAAGTCCTAGTTCAAGAGTGGGTCTTCCAGGTATAATTGGAATGTATGTAATTAATAATAATAAATGGAACTACTCACCAAGCAAAGAATCCACATCTTAAAACCTCAGCATTAAATACCAGCAAAAACTGGTGACCTGACCTTGTACTGTGAAATCTGGGTTGCAGGTTTTTGGATTGGTCGAGTTTGGTGTGAGAGAGTAAGGAGCCGGTTTACATCTACATCTAAATCTAGAACTAGAAAATAAAAGATGTGCTTCTCCAAATAGTGTGCGTTTTTTTCAAATTTCTGTTAAACATCCTCAGTTTGGGAAGAAGAATGGGGAAAGAGATGTAAAATTGTGATTGTATTGCCATATTAGTTTGCAGAAAATTTGGGCTGGGGTTATCTGTGTGCATATAGAATATGAGCTTAGTCCTACTCCCATTAACTTCTGGGGCCATGAAATTTACCCCTATGCAGAGGGCCAGAAAAAGGGCCAACATGCAACTTATGTTCCACCTGAGTGGAATCCTGGCTCTTTGAAGTCAATGGCAAAATTCTCTGTGATTTTAGTAAGATAGGATTTCACCTTGGATGTAAGCCCTAAACCTGAAGATATTTATGCATTTGAGTAGTCCTTGTCATATTGTCTGGATTGATTCATGACCATGAGTTGTCATCCATATGGCAGACTATCAAAAAGCAGGGCAGAAACCCCAAACTAGTTGTGTGTTGTATAATCAGATTTCACCAGCCCAGTAGCAAACATGAACTCCTAAAGCATTATAACAATCTTACCATGAAGTCACAGACAATCTCCTAGGCTATTCAAGTCTATCTTGCCACCCAGGCAACCCGGACTCTGTGAAAGATAGTCACTTTACACCAAAAAAATCACCAAATTATATTTAGGTTACTCGCAGTCCCAAAGGACCAGTCACTGACCCCAGGTTATTTGTATTCAGATCTCAAACCAAAAACAATGTCTGTAGGCAATCCCGTAATTAACTAACTAAAGATTTATTAACTAAGAAAAGATATGAGATTTATTTACAAGGTTAAAAAGGGAAACATACCCAAAGCAATGAGGTAATCTTAGATTTCAAAGAAATATCAGCTTCAATAATAAGCAGCTCTATATGTCTATATGCCAAGCAGCATGGGTATTTTTTGCTTATGTTAAGGAATCTTTGCCCCTCAATGTCCAGACTGCATAAAGAAACCAAGTTTCTCCTTGATGGGACGAGTTCATGTGTTGGTTTCCCCTTCCTGGATGCAATCAACAAAGTCTGTCCTTTGTTGCTATACAATGCGTCATTTGCCTTCAATGGACCATGTTGTGTGCAGGAAGAGCACTTTACCTTAATTAATGCTTCTTTTCCTGTTTAGTGAGTTACACAATTACAGAGGTTTACACTGCAAACACTCAATACAATTTTATATCATGGGATATGTAGAATTAATACATGCAGCATCCCAAAAGCATTTCATAAAGTCTAAACACTAAACATGTTCTTGAAATACTAATATCTATTTTAACTATACTAACCCACAGATAAGCCAGACTGGTTTCCATCTATGCATTTGTCAGTGTTCAGTGAGGTCCTGGGCCTTGCAATGAGCTGGCACCTGGTCTGCCAGCGTCACAGTCCCAATGAAATTAGTGCAGGATTGTTTTCTTCAGAGGGACATATGCTTTGTGTCGTCTCTCTGCATGGGATGAATTTTACCCTGGGAGCAGGACTGGTTGCTGTTATTGTACTAGCAAAAACTAACAACGTTTCTGAGTACACATCTCACTTACATCTCCTTTGGTAGCACTCTTGTGTACCTAAAGAAAACGTCTATAAAACTAATTTTTTTAAAAACAGTTTTTAATTAGATGGCACTTTTCAAAATCTTGGCCGGTAATGAGCAAGTCAGTTTATATGCCAGGAGCAATATTTTGTCTGTCACCTGATCATCAAAGTGGTATGTAAACACTAAGTAGTCTCTTCTCAACTCCAGTCATTGCATCTCTTGTTTCCCTTTTTATATAATTATAGCATGTGCAATCTTGTTTCACCTTTGTTCCTTCCCGATTTCACCAGGATTTGGAGTTCTATTACCTCAACTTCCAATTCATAGGCAAATATTTTGAGCAGTTAGATTCCAGAAGTTATGTTTATAATCATTCCATTCTTTACAGGAAAAAGCTGTCAAATTAATATTTATTTATTCATACTGTTATTTATCTCTGAATGCCTTACAATAGTTTTCAGTGGTCTTAGTTCAGAAGTAATACTAAGATATATGATTTAAGGGTATAATATGGTGAAAGAGATATGATAAAAATGTTAAAAACAGTCTTCATTTTTTTAAAAAAAATTAACTGATTGTTAGCAAAACTTATGACATTCATAGTTAAAATTTTATACTGACAAAAAAAAAAGACAATGCAATTCATTGTGTAACTTAGGAATATCCTACATGAGGCTTGAACACAAAATATTCGTACATCATTTATGTTTTGATTACACTCTAAGTGCTGACAAGGTACTGCATTTATGAATAATGCAAAGAAATGGAAGGAATGGCCTTTTTATATTCCATGTCTAGCCTCTGTTTTTCAGCCAAAATGATTTAACAATGGTAAACACATGTCATTGATGGAATATGATTAGAAATACATTGTGTTCATGACAGTTAACAATTATTCCTGTGTGCTTTAGTGTTGCAGTCACAGTAGCTATAAAAGCTAAGTGTCAGGTAGCTCCAAAAATATAAGACTACAGTCACTTCAATGATATCTAATACTTGTAATTCTATCTGAATAATATTTGGCCATTAATATAACTAATCAGACAAGAAAATTAAAATATAACTCTGTGGCATTTCCATTGATCAATTTAATAAGCATCAAGGAAAAATGTAGTCACATTAGAAATTCAATCAGAAGAACTACAGTGCTCCACTGCAATTAATTCAAAAGGGAAAAAACAAGTCTAGAACCCAGGCATCCACATGCTGAGCACTGAAACTGAAAACTCAGAAAATCTGTTGTATTTTTAATTGAAATGCACTGCATGATTAATCTTGATTTATGAAGAATCTAATGTCTGTTCTCTTTTCATTTGCCTTTACTGAAAATATCTTTAATCATCTTTTTAATCAATATTTTTTAAAAAATCAACATTGTCACAGTGACAGTGGGATCCCACAGAGTCTAACCCCAGCACAGGCAGAAATTTCAATCTGGCAAATATTTCATGTTGGGTTAAATTAGAGCAATTAGCCCCATTCATTAAACAGCATTTATGTGTTAAAGGATGACTTCTTTCAAGTGATTTAAACAGTTACAATAGATTTTATAACCTCAGATGAGGCAATGTTGCTCATTAAGATTTAAAGAGAAAGTTCTTTAATTTAGTCACTGTAGCTTTATGCAGCCTTCTGGTGTAGGGGGCTCTTTTCCTCCAGGACTTCTCTGCCCATCATTTATTTCGGACAGAAGACTGGAAATAAGGAATCAGAATTCTGTTCTGTAGTCACTGAGATGGCAAACACCTTATTCGATTGCTTTTGGCTGCTACTCTGAAATATGGCTGGAAGGACTTCCCATTTAAAAAATAATAATTTGAGATTGCAGCAAGATTTAGATGGGGGGTGGAATCTACACACATATATGAATACTTTAAGATAAATAATTTAGAATCCCAGTAAACTTCAGTTACTAATTATATATAAAATCAAGAAACCAGATGACAGCATTGCAGCAGGATATTCTTAATAATGAAGAAGGTCATTCTCATCAAGTATTGGGTTATGGCATGTAGATATCACAATGACAGAGGAGTTAGAAACACTTAAGAATAGAGTGTTTTCACCTGATCTTTGCATAGAAGGTCCCTTCATTTGCAGATATCCCTCTGTCCATACAGTTAGATGGAGGAAGGGGTCTACTTTGCTGCTTCTTCTCAATATGCCTTGGAAGTCCTTCCAAGGATCTAGGATCCTAGCAGGGGGAATGGGCAGACCAAGTGCAAGCCCAGAAGAAAAGTGTTTCAATCCCCAATTAACCCTGTGAGAACACGGAAACTGATGCTGTATTAACTTTCTGTCTAGCCTTTTCCGTGTTGTAGAAAGCCTACTTAGGTAGCAGGTAGGGGAGTATAATGGAACTGTGGTGCCCGGAAGACAGAGAAGGAGAAAGGGCCCTGGGATTGGTACAGAGGCACAAGACTTATATGTGGATAGCCCTATTCAAGAAGTGCATCTCTCACGAACTACATGGATATTGTGGTATTTTTGGCTCTGGAAGCAAAACACCCAGCTCATTACATAGATGGTGGGATGGTAAATATGGCTCCCCTGATGGAATCCACTGAGGAAGTCTCAGAGGTTTTCTTCTCTGTAAACCCAAAGATTTTTCTACAAGATGGGGACGAGAGGATCATCTGACCCCAAAAGAGGTTTTAATAGATAGATGGGATTAGATGGAGTAAGAGTATAAGTGGATGGATAACCTTACTTCATGTCTCCACTGATTTTCAGATGTACTATGGCATTGGTCATTTTATAAATGAACACTCAACTCTCAGAACTACTAGCATTTCCTACTTTAGAGAAGATAACAAAATTCTCGAGGAAACCTCCTGGAATGTGCTACAGATACCAAAGGAGCCCAGCTGAAATATTCTGCGGTTATAAGGTTGGAATATTTTTCAGAGAGATCTTCCCAAACTGCTATTAGAAAATACGAAAACATGAGAAGGAACCATACAAAATGAAAAAGAACCTAAAGGATGCCAAGGCAAATGTTTCTGGCAAAGTTTTGTGGATTTATTTCACTCAAAGACCACTTCTGCTGTTAAAAGAAAAGCTTTTAAGGGATCACGTTTTACCTTTCGGACAGTAGCCCCTGAATTTTTTTCTGATTGATCTGTTAACTTTTCCGATCTTACTGAAGTCTAGCGAAAGTCATAAATCACAGTTAACTATTGATCCTATAGTCCTTACATGCTACTATGACCACTACTCTTGTATTCTCACTGAATAGGTATACAGGGCTGCATGCAAGACCTGACCAGGACTTGTTTTGTTTTAATTTAATTTAAGACCAATTTGATTGACTCTTCTCAGGCAATTAACTCTCCAACCAGAGTTTAATTACAGTTTGGTGTGAATATGCTTCTGGCAGAGATAGTTGTCATTCCATATGTACCTTTTTCACCCTTGAACAAGGTTCGCATTGGCATACAGAGTCAGCAGAAAAGAAAAGATGTAATCATCATAGCTTCTTCGTGCTAGAGTGCAGCAACCCTCTAAGGTACTGGTAGCGTGCCAGGTGTGCCATGACTCAGAGGCACATTATAGCTAGGATCAATTAGTGGTGTCTCTCTCATTGGAGCCCCTCCAAACTGGCTCCCTGCCCAGTTGCTGCTCTTCCCCATAAGTCCCACACAGACCTGGTCATGGCTACAATGTCTAATAGCCTGCTCCACAGAAGTTCCCTGCCTTCAGCTGCAAACTAGTTTGTATGCCGTTCCCTCTAGGTTTCTTCCTGCATCTCTCTTCCCTGCAGTTCCTAGCCTTGCAGCTGCTGTTTTCCAAAAGTGCTCCCTCACTTCCTGGCTAAGGGTCTTTTTCATGGAGTTTTCTGTTTCCTTTTCTTACCTGGCAAGGAGAAAGAGGATATGTAGTGAAGAGGGGTTGATGGAAATGGCAGTCTCCTGTTTATCAAATCCATCACAATGTATATAATGGAAAAGTTAATAAAGGATTAAAGTGACTTGACTTCCAAATTTTCTGATGAAATTACAACTGGGGATATCAGAACATAAACTCAACTATATACAAAGCTGCCCTGGTCTAATTGGTTAACCATTGCAACAACTTACTTAGGCATGTGGTAGCTTTTCTATCACTTGAAGTCTTTAAATCAAGGCTAGATCTTTCTATAAAATATGCTGTAGTTCAAACAGAAGTTATGGGCTTGATGCAGCAATTACGGGAATTACATTACATTAACATCAAGTATCAGGGGGTAGCCGTGTTAGTCTGTATCCACAAAACCAACAAGGAGTCCAGTGGCACCTTAAAGAATAACAGATTTATTTGGGGATAAGCTTTCGTGAATAAAAAACCACTTCTTCAGATGCATGGAGTGAAAATTACAGTTACAAGCATAAATATACTGGCACATGAAGAGAAGGGAGTTACCTTACAAGTGGATAACCAGTGATAACAAGGCCAATTCAATCACGGTGGATGTGTTCCACTCCCAATAATTGATGAGGAGGTGTCAATACAAGAGAGAGGAAATTGCTTTTGTAGTGAGACAGCTACTCCCAGTCCCTATTCAAGCCCAAATTAATGGTGTTAAGTTTGCAAATGAATTGCAGCTCTGAAGTTTCTCTTTGAAGTCTGTTTTTGAAGTTTTCTTGTTGCAGGATTGCAACTTTAAAATCTGTTATTAAATGTACAGGGAGATTGAAGTGTTCTCCTACTGGCTTTTGTATGTTACCATTCCTGATGTCTGATTTGTGTCCATTTATTCTTTTACATAGAGACTGTAAATGGCAGAGGGGCATTGCTGGCACATGATGGCATATATCACATTAGTAGCTTTGTGAGTTTGTCCTCACCCACAACCATTTCAGATTTGGGGGCAGCTTATACCTTCAAGCCAGCGGCACTGCTATGAGTACTCGCATGGCCCCACATTATGTCAACATTTTTAAAGGCTGACTTAGAACAACGCTTCCTCAGCTTTCGTCCCCTAGTGCCCCGCCTCTACTTGTGCTACATTGATGACATCTTCATCATATGGACCCACGGAAAGGATGCCGTTGAAGAATTCCACCTGGATTTAAACAATTTCCACCCCACCATCAACCTCAGCCTGGACCAGTCCACACAAGAGATCCACTTCCTGGACACTACAGTGCAAATAAGTGATGGTCTCATAAACACCACCCTATACCGGAAACCTACTGACCGCTATTCTTACCTACATGCCTCCAGCTTCCATCCAGGACACATCACACGATCCATTATCTACAGCCAACTCCTAAACTACAACCGAATTTGCTCCAATCCCAGAGACAAACACCTACAAGATCTTTATCAAGCATTCTTAAAACTACAATACCCACCTGGGGAAGTGAGGAAACAGATTTACAGAGCGAGATGGGTACCCAGAAGTCACCTACTACAGAACAGGTCCAACAAGGAAAAAAATAGAACACCATTGGCCATCACCTACAGTCCCCAGCTAAAACCTCTCCAGCACATCATCAATGATCTATAATCTATCCTGGAAAATGATCCCTCGCTCTCACAGACCTTGGGAGGCAGGCCAGTCCTTGCTTACAGCCCCCCAACCTGAAGCAAATACTCACCAACAACTACACACCACACCACACAAACATGAACCCAGGAACCAATCTCTGTAACAAACCCCGTTGCCTACTCTATCCCCATATTTACTCTAGCGACACCATCAGTGGACCCAACCACATCAGCCACACCATCAGGGGTTCATTCACCTGCACATCTACTAATGTGATATATGCCACCATGTGTCAGCAATGCCCCTCTGCCATGTACATTAGTCAAACCAGACAGTCTCTATGTAAAAGAATAAATGGACACAAATCAGACATCAGGCATGGTAACATAAAAAAGCCAGTAGGAAAACACTTCAATCTCCCTGGACATTTAATAACAGATTTTAAAATAGCCATCTTGAAAAAAAAAACTTCAAAAACAGACTTCAAAGAGAAACTGCAGAGCTACAATTCATTTGTAAACTTAACACTATTAATTTGGGCTTGAATAGGGACTGGGAGTGGCTGGCTCACTACAAAAGCAATTTCCCCTCTCTTGTATGGACACCTCCTCATCAATTATTGGGAGTGGAGCACATCCACCCTTATTGAATTGGCGTTGTCATCACTGGTTCTCCACTTGTAAGGTAACTCCCTTCTCTTCATGTGCCAGTATATTTATGCTTGTATCTGTAATTTTCATTCCATGCATCTGAAGAAGTGGTTTTTTACCCACAAAAAGCTCATCCCCAAATAAATCTGTTAGTCGTTAAGGTGCCACCGGACTCCTCGTTGATTACGTTAATGCTGGGCACTATTTATTCACAAAAATATTTTTGAAGAAAACAAACTCTAGTTATGCCTTGTATTGCTCATCTGACACTATGTACAATGGGCCATTCCCTTTGTCAACATATTCTTGATCTGTGGATCCAACTGGACAGTACATGTGCTTTTTCTGGTTCAGTTGCCTTATTAGTGCACTCTCACACATCAGGAATCAGTCCTCCTCATTGTCATGTATCAGGTGATACCCAGAAAAGAATCAGTTGTCTTCATTTTTACTTTTGTATATCAGGTATCTTGAGTTTTTTGTTTTTTTCCCCCACAGGGACGGGCCTTTCCCCTTGTCAGCACCAGGGATCAGGAGTCAGGAATCATTTACTAGGACTTTCCCCATGCCTCTGGACAATGTTCATGCTAATTCAAAGCCAGCTGCACCAAGTAACTGAGACTTTTGGAGACAGACTGATTTGGACCCGTGAAGGCCAAAGCATAACAGCACATAGAGAGACAAATGTAGTTAATTTTCCAATCAGTTTTATTAGAGACAATCCTTCAGAAACAATTGGCTGGGAGTTCTATGCAATGAAAAACAAGCAGCTTTCTATTTAGCATAACAAGCAAAAGGATAAAACAATCTAGGAGAAACAACAGAAAAGAAAATGATTGCACTGTGTATAATTTAAATACAATAAACAGTATACAGCAAATTTAATCCAATATATAGTTAAATCTTCATGCACACAGACAGACACACACACATCTCTTACAGTGTAAGAGAATTACATTCAAACATTACAATTTCAGGTCCATCACTTGGCTACCTCTGCAAACTTTTCTTTCTTCTTGTACAGTTCTACTTGGAAAAGTTGCTGTGTAAAAAGAGCACCTTCATTCTCAGAAGAGCTGTTCCCTTGTACATTCATAGTTCCAGCTGCTGAGTTTAGTAAGAAAAGTATGTACTACTTTTTTACCCCTCTTAGCACCAAAGAGCCAGCATATCTATGTTAGAGTAAGCTGAATTCTACTCCTTCTTGTGCATCATTGATTGAATTTTTTATTACATTCCTATTACCTTTTCAAAGACATTGAAGATAATGGGAATGGGTTGTACATAGGTCACTGGAGGTATACTCTGGAAACAATGGTATTGTATTGGCATCACTAGGGGGAATTCCTCCCTATTCCCCACTCCTCTCTTTCCCCTTCCCTCCCCTCCACCCCTACCCTTGTCTGCAAAAGTAGAAAAGAATCCACCTTGACTCTCAGAACACAGATTTTGTTTGCAGTGCTGGCAGTTAGAAGAAAAGACATCTTTTGATTTGGAAACTGAACATGTTTGATCTGCAGGCTTTGACAGACAATAAAATGGATCCCCATGATACCAGTTTTGCAGTCATTTTTTACTATAATAGAACTTTTTTCTCCCATTTAAGCAATTCATACAGAATTGATTGTTTCACAAAGCATCTCCATTCTCTGTGGTATACATATTTTACTTTTAAATTTTAAGAAGATTTAGATCTAGTGCTCACCTAAGTGACGTGTCCTTGCAAAGAGATGACTCATTCTCAGAGAGAAATTACAATCCCACATATTATGTTCACATACTTACAGTATGACACTAATGATTAAATTTAATTTCAACAATATACATGAAGGTGGACCGACTCAGACTTTGCATAAGACAATGTTCTCATGTCCTTGGACTCCCTCAAAAAGCAGTGTCATACATGACCCCACTTTCCAGCAAGTGGCATGATCTAACTCCTGACAATTAGTGCTCTGATCTCTAGCAGTGAGAGTAAGACCTAAACCTAAACCATGCAGAACCTGATTCCAGACACTTGCTGCCTGACTTCTGGACAGTGAGCATAAGGAAAAAGTTGATCTTTGAGAGCAAGAACTCTGGTACCTGATAATTCAAAGGTGAAAGTGAGGAGAAATAGGTGTCTGGAGGAGACAGGATATCATACTGAGAATGGAGTATACCTCAGGATAACACAGTTCCCTGTTGGTGAAAGTGTGGAGGGTAGATTCCTTATGAGAGGCTGTTCTAAAATGGAGTGGTGAAATAAGATGCACCATACTCAGGCTAGGTCTACACTACCCGCCTGAATCGGGGGGTAGAAATCGATCTCTCGGGGATTGAATTTTCGCGTCTCGTCAGGACGCGACAATCGATCCCCGAATCGACGCTCTTACTCCACCAGCGGAGGTGGGAGTAAGCACCGTCGACTGGGAGCCGCGGAGGTCGATTTTGCCGCCGTCCTCACAGCGGGGTAAGTCGGCTCCGACACGTCGAATTCAGCTACGCTATTCGTGTAGCTGAAATTGCGTATCTTAAATCGACCCCCCCCCCGCCGTAGTGAAGACCTGCCCTCAGAGTGGGAAGATCTATTCCTTCCTTAAGAACACCTGCATAAAGTCATGTCTGAGTAAGTGTCTTTCTATAAATGCCTAAAGTTTCTCCATGGACCAAGCCTATCTGAGATAGAAGTCTTAAGCATAGACTACATGAATTTAGGTTTCAGAGTAGCAGCCGTGTTAGTCTGTATCCGCAAAAAGAACAGGAGTACTTGTGGCACCTTGGAGACTAACAAATTTAATACATGAATTTAGGCAATATTCGAATTCACTTATTTTTTCAGATTATTTTAATAAATTATTTACTGTATATTTTAACTAGTGAAAACTAAACATTACTATATGTTTTTACACTATTTTTTCATTAGGCGTACTTTAACCCTTTCCTCCTCAACAAGATGGTGCTGATAATATGCCAGAAAAAACCTCAGATGTTTCTTCACATTTCTATTTTTGTCATAGTATTATTTGTGTTTGAAGGGATCTCATTTTAGTATAGACCAGGTCTGCTTGGATTTGCTGTGCACATGTTTATCTTGATCAGTCAGTGTGTGTTATCCCAAGGTATGCGAATGAAGCCACAGAAAATCTAAATATGAGTTTGATTAGAAAATGATGACCTAAGCCCATTCTTCCTAAAAAACACGATTCTCTGAGTAATGCATCATCATCACAGGTCATTGCTTTGATGAAATTAATCTCTGAAGCCACCTGTCTGACAGAGTTAATGATATATTAGTGTGATTCATCATTAGTGATCAGCAGCAGCTCATGATCTATTAGTGTATTGCTCCAAGGATGGCACCATCCAGAAAGAATGAACCCTTATTTGTTAAATTATGGCATAAAAGTCAATGACGAGACCATAGTCTATCACAGTCAGCAGCAGGTAGGCATATTGACACTAAATCAAATTCACTAGAACTTTTGTCTTTTGCATTGCTAGTGTCAGCTTTGCAACTTTGATAATCAGGTTTCATTGCCTTCATGCAAAATTAGCTTTCCCCTACTTCTTTTTCCAGTAGCATTTGATGACTTTTCCTCTAATAATCACTCTACCACTTAGAAGGGAAGGTACACATTCATATGCTAGAAAAAGAAAATCAACAACTTGAAGATATGAGATGTAAAAAAAAAGAAGAAGAAAAAGAAGAAGATGAAGAAGAAGAAGAAGAAGGAAAGCCATTTGCCTATAGCACTTTTGTTCTGCTGTTCTGTGAAGGTAGGGAGTAAGGCCTCTATACAAAATCTTAGTATTATACATCAATTATATTGTGTAAGCAGAGTCTTCCCTGCTTCCTCAGTTTTGGGACAATAGATGTCAGTGAAATGTGAAAGCAAAAAGGAACTAGGCAAAAAACGATATTGGTGTGATAGTGGCTACACTGCGTATGACAGAGCATTCATTCCCCCATCACTTTGGGTTCTTGTCTTAGGGTTAGCACACAAAAGCCAATTAGTCATCATACCAATATAACAACATAGAACAGGATATCATGTGCTGGCCAGACATTGGTTATGTTAAGGATTGACCCCACACATGCAAATCAACAAATATAGAGAAGAGGCCCATTTCTCCCACTTTATGGTATCACAGGGCATTCAATTGGGCATCTGCAACCCTTTTTTCAAAAATAAGTGGCTCATAAATGGTCAGACTTTATACCTAAATCTGCTAGCATCTCAGAGGACAGAATACTTATTGAGCTGTTATCTGCTGTGGGGAATACTTCATACCATCCCCAATGACAATGAAGCTCCTTCACAGGAGTTTTTTCAAAAAGAAGCTGGATAGCCATCTGTCATGGATGGTTTAGACACAACAAATCCTGCATCTTGGCAGGGGGTTAGACTAGATGACTCTTGTGGTCCACTCTAACCCTGCAGTTTTATGATGTTATGAGTCACAATCATGGTCTGCAGATCTTAGGGGTCTGCCAGTATAATCAAAGGAGTAGGCAAACGTGCCAGAAACTGCATAATAGCAGAGACACACCATGTTCTGACACTTTCAGTTTGCACATTCCAAGTTTATAGCAACTTGGTATTGTCCATATATCACCTAGCAATGCTGTAATTTATCATTTAAAACACCTTCAATTTGTGAAAATAATTTGAGAACGATGCACAGGAATACAAGTCTGATATGTTTAAATTATGAAGCAAAGCTGAGATTCCTCATTTTTTTATTTATCATGTGCCAATCACCCATCTGGTTTACACCAGTTGTGTAATTTCTTTTACTTCTATAATGGATAAGTTTGTTAGTCGTAAAATGACTGAGTCAACTTCGGTAGTTCATGAAGCAGAAAACATCTCAAATAAGACAGAAGAGCAAGAAAGAAGCAAAATTGAACCCCCTTCAGAAAAACAAAAACTGAGGAAACAGCTACATTAAACTTGGGTTTATGTATGTATGTGTCAGTGGAGAATCAAGACCCTAGTGTGTAATTTGTGGAGAAATACTTTCTAATGAAGCACTTAAGCCTGCAAAACTTACGAGACATCTGAGGTCTTTGCATGCGGAAAGCATTGACAAGCCAGTAGAGTATTTTGAAAGGAAGCAGAATTGCTTACTAAAACAAAAAAAGAGTATACAAACTGTGTCAACTGTACAAGAGAAGGCTCTCAAAGCACCCTAACAAGGTTGCAATTAGAATCACTACAAACAGAAAGCAACATACAATTGCTGAAACTTTACTGATGCCAGCTACAATTAATATGTTCCATGAAATGTTGGGGATGAAGCTGCTAATAAATTAAAGAATGTGTCAGTATCAAACAACACCATTAAAAGACAAACTACAGATGTTGCAGCTGATGTGAAAGACCAGTTGTTACACAGATTAAAGCAAGTGGAAAATAAAGCTTACAATTGGACGAATCTTTGGATGAGGTTCAGCAGTTGGTTTATG
Organism: Terrapene triunguis; assembly: GCF_002925995.2. NCBI lineage: Eukaryota > Metazoa > Chordata > Testudines > Emydidae > Terrapene > Terrapene triunguis. Next base: position 15,271,115 of record NW_020664368.1, on the reverse strand, counting down.
TGCAATACATCTGTGATGGGAAAATAGAAGAACTGATGTTTTGCAGATCACTGCAGATGAAAACAGGTGATGAGATTTTTAAGTGTCTAGATAATTTCATGACAAACAACAGCCTACACTGGGGGCAATGTTATGGTGTGTGCACAGACGGTTCTGCTGCAATGACGAGGAGGCATAGTGCGGTTGCAAAAAAAATATTATAGATGTTGCAAAATTCACAAACCTAACACATTGCATGCTTCCCAGGTATAACCTAGTTATAAGAAAGATGCCGGATCACCAGAAAGATGTACTTGACAAGACAATAAAAGTTGTTAACTTTATCAAAGCACACCTATTGAATGCACATTTTTTTGGCAATGTGTGAAGAGATGAGTGAATGGCATCACAACCTTCTTTTGCACACAGATCAGATGGCTTTCCAAGGGAAAAGTTTTTAATCACGTTTTTGAGCTTTGGGGGTATCTGAAGGTATTTGTGGAAGAGAAAATGCACAAATCAGCAGGTAGATTCTCAGAGGAGAACTGTCGTGCTCGGCTTGCTTTTCTTGCTGATAACTTTGATCACCTGAATTACCTTAATATTAGCATGCAAAGGTGCCAGTCAACTCTTGTTGCACTGTGAAAGTGACTGCATTCATTGAGAAACTGGATCTCTGGCAGAAATGAGTGCACAAAGGGAACGTGAGCATGTTTCTGCTCCGTCAGGAATTTTTGAACTTTGACAAAGTCAAGGCCAACCACCTGAATGTATGTGCTATTATGACAGAACACATGGATTTTCTTCTTTACCAGTTCAGCGACATGTTACGCAATACTGAAATGCTATGGATCACAAGTCTCTTTTTATCTACTGATGTGGAATTGCTGGAAATGATTCCTAAAGAGGACGGTGAGCTTATTGAGCTGAGAAACAACACTACTCTGAAATGTGCCCATGAAACCAAGCCTGTTGCTGAATTCTGGTTTCATACGTCTGGTGAATTTCTCAAACTGACTAACCACACTTTGCAAATCCTTCTTCCATTTGCTACCACTTACTGTCGTGAAAATGGATTCTCAGCCCTTGCCAGCATTAAAAACAAACACTGTTCAAGAAAGAATGTTGGAGATGACCTTCACACTTGCCTAACTGAAATTACTCCTCAACAGGACAAGCTGTGTGCTGCCAAACCCAAGGATTGCATTAGTATCAGTCTTCTTTTCTCAAGACTGAATATGTCCAGTTTGTTTAATCTTTCCTCATAGGTGAAGTTTTCTAAACCTTCTATCTTTGTTGTTGCTCTCCTCTGGACTCTTTCCAATTTAGCCACATCTTTCCTAAAGAGTGGCAACCAGAACTGGACACTGTACTCCAGCTGAGGCCTCATCAGTGCCAAGTACAGCAGGACAATTACCTCCCATCTCTTATATATGACACTCCTGTTAATACACCTGAAAAGGAGATTAGCATTTTTCGCAACTGCTGTGCATTGCTGACTCATTCAATTTGTGTTCCACTATAACTCCCAGATCCTTTTCAGCAGTACTTATACCTAACTAGTTACTCCCCATTTTGCAGTTGTGCATTTGATTTTTCCTTCCTAAGCACTTGTCTTTATTGAATTTAATTTTATTGATTTCAGACCAGTTATCCAATTTGTCAAGGTCACTTTTAATTCTAATCCTGTCCTCCAAATTGTTTGCAACTCCTCCCAGACTGTTATCTGCAAATTTTATAAGTCATAAATGAAAATATTGACTATCACCAGATCCAGGAATGACCCATGCATTCACTAGGTATGCCTTCCCAGTTTGACAGCAAACTGTTAATAAGTATTCTTTGAGTAAAGTCCTTCAACCACTTGTGCACTCACTTTATAACCGTTTCAGCTAGACCATATTTCCCTAGTTTCCTTATGAGAATGTACTGTGGGACTGTGTCAAAAGGCTTACTAAAAATCAAGCTATATGACATCTACTGCTTTCCCCCATTCACTATGTCAGTAGCCCTCTCAAAGAAGGAAATTAGGTTGGTCTGGCATGATTTCTTCTTGGCAAATCCATGCTGGGTATTCCTTATAAATCTGTTATTCTCTAGGTGCTTATAAACTGATTGTTTAATAATTTGTTCCAGTATTTTTCCAAGTATCGAAGTTAGGCTGACTGGTTTATAATTCCCCAGGTCCTTTTTGTTCCCCTTTTTAAAGATAGGTACCATGTTTGCCCCAGTGCTCTGGGGCCTCACTCATCCCCCATGAGTTCTCAAAGATAATTGCTAAAAGTTCCAAGATTTCTTCAGCTAGTTCCTTTAGATGAAGTTCATCAGGCCCTGCCAACCTAAATCCTCTAAATTACCTAAGTAATCTTTAATCTGCTCACTTTTCCTATTTTGGCTTGCGCTCTGTCTCCCTTGTTGTTAGCATTAATTGTATTGAGTATCTGGTCACAGTCAATTGTTTTAGTGATGACTGAGGCAAAATATGCATTAAACATCTCTGCCTTCTTGATGTCATTGATTATTAGCTCTCCTTCCCATCTAAGTAGTGGACCTACACTTTCCTACATCTTTCTCTTGCTCCTAATATATTTAAAGAACCTCTTATCGTCTTTTTATGTTCCTTGATAGGTGTTATTCATTTTGTGCCTTTATTCTTTCTGATTTTGTTCCTACATGCTTGTGCTATTCTTTTGTATTCCTCCTTAGCAATTTGTCCATGTTTCCAATTTTTGTAGGATTCCTTATAGATTTTCAGGTCATTAGAGAGCCATAGCAACCCCTTACTATTCTTCCTATCTTTCCTTTGCATCAGGATAGTTTGCAGTTGTACCTTTAATATTGTCTCCTTGAAAAACTACCAGTTCTCCTGAACTCCTTCATCCCTTAGATTTTCTTACAATGGGACCTTACCTACCAGTTCTCTGAGTTTGTTAAACCTTGTTTTATGAAGGCTTGACTGCCTCCGATTGTACAAGATGGGAATGAAATCTGGGTAGTTATGTAAAAAAAATAATGAAAGGAGTGTTAGGCAAAAAATAATTTTTGTATGTGTGTAATTATGTAAGGTTTTAAGGACCTAGACCAATGCTCATGGTTTGTAAAATCCTGTTTGTAAGTTTAAAATAAATTGGTTTTGTTTTGTTTTTTAAATACAAAAAAACAATGCCACTAAAACTCCATTTGAATCTCTCATTCAAAGTTGAAACCGTGACAGACCCTTGTGCTAGAAATGGGAAGCTAATGTGATGTGGCTTTGGTATTTAGCATTTAACCCTTTGGGTACTTATATTTTTTTATAAAGTTTAATATCTTTTAAATAAGAACCAGAGGATATGTTCCTGGCTAGGTCAGCCAGAACTGGAAAAATGGAGAGAGATTCTGGATCCTTTTTTTGGTAATAAATAGCAGCTAAGAACTGCAGGAATTGAACAATACCGCAATAAAGAGGTCCGTTTACTCAATCTGCCTCTGGGTCCTCCTGCTCATCCTTTCCATCTCTAACAAAGTCTATCGATTCACCTGTTCTCACTCCTTCCTTTCCTTAGAATCATGAAATCTATCATTTCATAATCACTTCTATCTAAATTGCCTTCCATCTGCAGATTCACAATTAATTCCTTCCTGTTGGTCAGGGCAAGTTAAAATGCCCTGATTACTTCATCTGCTTTCTGAAACAAAGTGTTGCCCCCAATATGTTCCAAGAACTTATTGGAAATTTTGTGTTTTGCTGCATTACTTTTCCAACAGATGTTGGGGTAATTGGACCTATCTTGCATAACAATGTGTAGAAGGTCCATCATCAGGGGAAATGATCTGAATGATCCATAATTTGATATCTAGAGAAGCATAAACAGAATATAATTAGAAAAAAATATTAAAATACAACTGTAGGTACAGTTAAGCTAAATAATATAAGCATATCAGATAGTGATGCAATTCTGTAGAAAACTGATTCAAATTCACTAGATGAAAATGAAAACTCAGAGATTCCTATATCACACTGTGGAAGAGAGAATCACAAAGTACTACAAGTCAAATGGTTTTCTTCATTTCTCAAGGACTAGCAGTGAGAATCCTACAACAAAAGAAAATTTGTTATTGAAAGAAATCTTAGTATTTAAGAGAAAATTGCAGTTTCCACACGGCTTTAAGATAACTTTCATTTCTATTATTATGTCCAAAGATACAGAATTTCTTCTATGTTTTGTCCAGCACCAATTATATTGTCAATATGTAACCAATATTAAAATATTATTTTCACAGCTCACAGACATGACCATACAGGACAAACAGAAAAGCATTTCTGTAATTCCTTTGTAAGAGCAGAACTACCATAGAAAAAAACAGGTGAAAGGTAAATACCAAGACAAAATTGTTCTACTCTATCAGATTTAATGTTCCTAACAGATATAAGAGATTGAATATAGCATAGCAATGTCAAAAGATATAGATATGTATATCTGAGACAGACTCTCTTTCTCACTGGATGTAATGAGGGCTTCCAGATTGTGAACTCATAGAATAGTATTTTCAGAAATACTCACTATGGGATTAATCCTGAACTATGAAAATCAATGGAGATTTTGTCATTGGCTTTAATGGGAGAAGAATCAGCTCCTATTAACCTAATTTTACTCTCAACAAAGTTAATAGGAGTTTTAAAATTACCCAATTTTTAAAAGCATTCAGGTTCAGGCCACAATTTTTCAGTTTTGAAAGCTAGGTCACTGTTTCCTGAACATAAGAACATAAGTTTCACCATACTGGGTCAGACAAATAGTCCATCTAGCCTAGAATCCTGTCTTCTGACAGTGGAGAGTGACAGATGGTTCAAAGGAAATGAATAGAACAGGGCAATTACTGCATGATCCATCCCCTGTTGTTTAGTGCCACCTTCTGGCAGTCAGAGGCTTAGGAACATCCAGATCATGGGATTGGGTCCCTGACAATCTTCACTAAAGCCATTGACCTAATAATAATTGGGTCCCTGACCTCATTCACTAATAGCCAGGACCTATCCTCCATGAACTTATCTAATTCTTTTTTGAACCCTGTTATCATTTTGGCCTTCACAATATCCCCAGGCAATGAGTTCTACAGGTTGACTGTGTATTGTGTGAAGAAGTACTTCCTTTTGTTTGTTTTAAACCTGCTGCCTATTCATTTCATTGGGTGACTCTTGGTTCTTGTGTTAGGTTGACGGGTTGAATAAAACTTCCTTATTCACTTTCTCCACATCATTCACGATTTTATAGACTGGTATCATATCTCCCCTTGACTCCCCCCTTTGCTGTCTCTTTTCTAAAATGAACAATCCCAGTCTTTTTAACAGAGAGTTCTGTGGCACCTTTAAGACTAACAGATATATTGGAGCATAAGCTTTCATGGGTGAATGCCCACTTCGTCGGATGCATGCATTCACCCACGAAAGCTTATGCTCCAATACATCTGTTAGTCTTAAAGGCGCCACAGAACTCTCTGTTGCTTTTTACAGATCCAGACTAACACGGCTACCCCTCTGATACTAGTCTTTTTAATCTTTCCTCATATGGAAGCTGCTCCATATCCTTAATCATTTTTATTGCACTTCTCTGAACTTTTTCCAATTCTCATATATCTGTTTTGAAATGGGACAAACAGAACTACATGCAGTATTCCAAGAGTGGGCATACCATGGATTAATATAGTGGCATTATGATATTTTATGTCCTATTAACTATCCCTTTCCTAATAATTCCTACCATTCTTTTAGCTTTTTTAACTGGTACTGCACATTGAGCAAATGTTTTCAGAGAACTATTCACGATGACTCCAAGATCACTTTCTGGAGTGGTAACTGCTAATTTAGATCCCATCATGTTGTATGTATAGTTGGGAATATTTTTTCCAATGTGCATCTGCCTTTTCGTTGCCCAGTCACCCAATTTTTGGAGATCCCTTTGGTACTCTTCTCAGGGTATGTCTACACTACGAAATTAGGTTGAATTTATAGAAGCTGGTTTTATAGAAATCGGTTGTATACAGCCGATTGTGTGTGTCCCCACATAAAATGCTCTAAGTGCATTAAGTCGGTGGATCGCGTCCACAGTACCGAGGCTAGCGTCGACTTCCGGAGCGTTGCACTGTGGGTAGCTATCCCACAGTTCCCACAGTCTCCGCCGCCCATTGGAATTCTGGGTTGAGATCCCAATGCCTGAATGATGCAAAACAGTGTCAAGGGGGGTTCTGGGTACTTGTCGTCAGGCACCTCCCCCTCCGTCAGAGCAACGGTAGACAATCGATCCGCGCCTTTTTACCTGGGTTACCTGTGCAGACAACATACCACGCCAAGCATGGAGCCCGCTCAGCTCAGCTCAGCTCACCATCACCATATGTCCTCTGTGTGCCGGCAGATGTGGTACTGCATTGCTACACAGCAGCAGCTAATTGCCTTTTGGCAGTAGACGGTGCAGTATGACTGGTAGCCTTCATCGGCGATCTGGGTGCTGGCAGACGTGGGGCTGGCAGACGTGGGGCTGCATTGCACACAGCAGCAGCCCCTTGCCTTTTGGTAGAAGATGGTATATTACGATTGGTATCCATCGTCATCGTACTGCAGTGGCTGTCAATCATGGGCACCTGGGCAGACATGCTCAGTCCTATTGAACTGTCTTGACGATGATGGCTATCAGTCATAGTATGCTATTTTCTGCCAAGTGCCCAGTATTTTCTGCCAAGCACCCAGAAGATGCCGAGGGCTATCAGTCATGCTGCACCGTCGTCTGCCAGCTTAAGATGTAAAAAATAGATTTGTTCTGTATTCATTTGCTTCCCCCTCCCTCCGTGAAATCAACGGTCTGCTAAACCCAGGGTTTTGAGTTCAATCTTTGGGGGGGGCCATTCTGTGTGACAGTTGTTTGTGTTTCTCCCTGATGCACAGCCACCTTTGTTGATTTTAATTCCCTGTACCTGTACGCCATGTCGTCACTCGCCCCTCCTTCCCTCCCTCCGTCCGTCAGATACTAGTTTTGCGCCTTTTTTCAGACCAGACGCCATAGCACTGGGATCATGGAGCCCACTCAGATCACTGCAGCAATTATGATCACTATGAACACCACGCGCATTGTCCTGGAGTATATGCAGAGCCAGGACATGTCAAAGCAAAACCAGGACCAGCCGAGGAGGCGATTGCAGCGCGGCGACGAGAGTGATGAGGAAATTGACATGGACATAGACCTCTCACAAGGCACAGGCCCCAGAAATGTGGAAATCATGGTGTTACTGGGGCAGGTTCATGCCGTGGAACACCGATTCTGGGGCCGGGAAACAAGCACAGACTGGTGGGACCGCATCGTGCTGCAGGTGTGGGACGATTCCCAGTGGCTGCGAAACTTTCGTGTGCGTAAGGGCACTTTCATGGAACTTTGTGACTTGCATTCCCCTGCCCTGAAGCGCCAGTATTTCAGGATGAGAGCAGCCCTCACAGTTGAGAAGTGAATGGCAATAGCCCTGTGGAAGGTTGCAACGCCAGACAGCTACCGGTCAGTCGGGAATCAATTTGGAGTGGGCAAATCTACTGTGGGGGCTGCTGTGATCCAAGTTGCCAGGGCAATCAAAGACCTGGTGATATCAAGGGTAGTGACTCTGGGAAACGTGCAGGCCATACTGGATGGCTTTGCTGCAATGGGATTCCCAAACTGTGGTGGGGCGATAGACGGAACCCATATCCCTACCTTGGCACCGGAGCACCAAGCCACCGAGTACATAAACCGCAAGGGGTACTTTTCAATGCTGCTGCAAGCCCTGGTGGATCACAAGGGATGTTTCACCAACATCAACATGGGATGGACGGGAAAGGTACATGATGCTCGCGTCTTCAGGCACTCTGGTCTGTTTCGAAAGCTGGAGGAAGGGACTTTCTTCCTAGACCAGAAAATAACCGTTGGGGATGTTGAAATGCCTATCGTGATCCTTGGGGACCCAGCCTACCCCTTAATGCCATGGCTCATGAAGCCATACACAGGCAGCTGGACAGTAGTCAGGACCTGTTCAACTACAGGCTGAGCAAGTGCCGAATGGTGGTGGAATGTGCATTTGGACGTTTAAAAGCGCGCTGGCACAGCTTACTGACTCGCTCAGACCTCAGCGAAAAGAATATCCCCATTGTTATTGCTGCTTGCTGTGCGCTCCACAATATCTGTGAGAGTAAGGGGGAGACATTTATGGTGGGGTGGGAGGTTGAGGCAAATCGCCTGGCCGCTGATTACGTGCAGCCAGACACCAGGGCGGTTAGAAGAGCACAGCAGGGCACGGTGCGCATCAGAGAAGCTTTGAAAATGAGTTTTGTGACTGGCCAGGCTATGGTGTGAAACTTCTGTTTCTTTCTCCTTGATGAACCCTCCGCCCCGCCCCCACCCGGTTCACTCTACTTCCCTGTAAACCAACCACCCAACCCTCCCCTCCCCCCTTCGAGCACCGCTTGCAGAGGCAATAAAGTCATTGTTACTTCACATTCATGCATTCTTTATTAATTCATCACACAACTAGGGGGATAATTGCCAAGGTAGCCCGGGATGGGTGGGGGAGGAGGGAAGGAAAAGGACACACTGCAGTTTAAAACTTTAACTCTTATTGAAGGCCAGCCTTCTGATGCTCGGCCAATCATCTGGGGTGAAGTTACTGGGTGGCCGGAGGCCCCCCCCACCGTGTTCTTGGGCGTCTGGGTGAGGAGGCTATGGAACTTGGGGAGGAGGGCTGTTGGTTACACAGGGGCTGTAGCGGCGGTCTCTGCTCCTGCTGCCTTTCCTGCAGTTCAACCATATGCTGGAGCATATCAGTTTGATGCTCCAGAAGCCGGAGCATCGACTCTTGCCTTCTGTCTGCAAGCTGAAGCCACCTATCATCTTCAGCCCGCCACTTGTTCTGTTCATCCCGTGATTCAGCCCGCCACCTCTCCTCTCGTTCATACTGTGCTTTTCTGTAGTCTGACATTGACTGCCTCCACGCATTCTGCTGTGCTCTTTCAGTGTGGGAGGACATCTGGAGCTCCGTGAACATATCATCCCGAGTCCGCCGTTTTCTCCTTCTAATCTTCACTAGCCTCTGTGAAGGAGAAACATTTGCAGCTGGTGGAGGAGAAGGGAGAGGTGGTTAAAAAAGACACATTTTAGAGAACAATGGGTACACTCTTTCACGTTAAATTTTGCTGTTCACATAAAACAGCACATGTGCTTTCGTTACAAGGTCGCATTTTTCCTCTTATATTGAGGGCCTGCAAGTTTGGTGTGAGAGATCACTCACGCAGTGCCAGGCAACAGATTTCAGCTTGCAGGCAGCCATAGTAAGCCACAGTCTTTTGGCTTTTTTAACCTTCTTAACATGTGGGAATGGTTTCAAACAGTAGGGCCCGCATTTCCCATACCAAGCATCCATTGGGTTGGCCATTTAAAATGGGTTTGCAATGTAAAAGGAGGGGCTGTGGTTTCCGGGTCAACATGCAGCACAAACCCAACTAACCCCCCCCACACACACCCAATTATCGGGGATGATCACTTCACCCCTCCCCCCCACCGCGTGGCTAACAGCGGGGAACATTTCTGTTCAGCATAACATGAATTGGCACCTCTGAATGTCCCCTTAATAAAATTGCCCCATTTCAACCAGATGACCGTGAATGATATCACTCTCCTGAGGATAACAAAGAGCGATAAGGAATGGATGTTGTCTGCATGCCAGCAAACACCGGGACCATACGCTGCCATGCTTTGTTATGCAATGATTCCAGACTACGTGCTACTGGCCTGGCGTGGTAAAGTGTCCTACCATGGCGGACGGGATAAGGCAGCCCTCCCCAGAAACCTTTTGCAAAGGCTTTGGGAGTACATGAAGGAGAGCTTTCTGGAGATGTCCCTGGAGGATTTCCACTCCATCCCCATACATGTTAACAGACTTTTCCAGTAGCTGTACTGGCCGCGATTGCCAGGGCAAATTAATCATTAATCATTAAACACACTTGCTTTTAAACCATGTGTAATATTTAAAAAGGTACACTCACCAGAGGACCCCTGTGTGCCCTCAGGGTCTGGGAGCACGCCTTGGGTGTGTTCGGGGGTTACTGGTTCCAGGTCCAGGGTGATAAACATATCCTTGCTGTTGGGGAAACTGGTTTCTCCGCTTCCTTGCTGCTGTGAGCTATCTACATTATCTTCATCCTCATCTTCCTCGTACCCCGAACCCGCTTCCCTGTGTGTTTCTCCAGTGAAGGAGTCATAGCACACGGTTGGGGTAGTGGTGGCTGCACCCCCTAGCATGGCATGCAGCTCTGCGTAGAAGCGGCATGTTTGCGGCTCTGCCCCGGACTTTCCATTTGCCTCTCTGGCTTTGTGGTAGGCTTGCCTTAGCTCCTTAATTTTCACTCGGCACTGCTGTGCGTCCCTGTTATGGCCTCTGTCCTTCATGGCGTTGGAGACCTTTTCTAAAATTTGCCATTTCATTTACTGCTACGGAGTTCAGCTAGCACTGATTCATCTCCCCATATGGTGAGCAGATCCCGTACCTCCCGTTCGGTCCATGATGGAGCTCTTTTGCGATCCTGGGACTCCATCACGGTTATCTGTGCTGATGAGCTCTGTGTGGTCACCTGTGCTCTCCATGCTGGGCAAACAGGAAATGAAATTCAAACGTTTGCGGGGCTTTTCCTGTCTACCTGGTCAGTGCATCTGAGTTGAGAGTGCTGTCCAGAGCGGTCACAATGAAGCACTGTGGGATAGCTCCCGGAGGCCAATAACGTCGAATTCCGTCCACACTACCCCAATTCCGACCCGCTAAGGGCGATTTTATCGCTAATCCCCTCGTCGGAGGTGGAGTAAAGAAACCGGTTTAAAGGGCCCTTTAAGTCGAAAGAAAGGGCTTCGTCGTGTGAACGTGTCCAGGCTTAATTCGATTTAACGCTGCTAAAGTCGACCTAAACTGTAGTGTAGACCAGGGCTCAGTCAGCTTTCAACTTAACTATCTTGAGTAATTTTGTATCATCTGCAAACTTTGCCATCCCACTATTTACCCCATTTAACAGATCATTTATATGTATATGTTGAACAGCACTGGTCCCGATACAGATCCTTGTGGGACCCCACTATTTATTTCTCTCCACCGTGAAAACTGGCCAGTTATTCCTACCCTTTGTTTCCTGTCTTTTAACCAGTTACCGGTCCAGAAGAGGATCTTCCCTCTTATCCATGACTACCTACTTTGCTTAAGAGCGTTTACAGAGGTCTTAGCTTGTTAAAGGCTTTCTGAATGTCCAAGTACACTATATCCACTGTATCACCCGTATCCACATGTTTCTTGACCCCCTCAAAGAATTCTAATAGATTGGTGAGACATTATTTCCCTTTATAAAAACCACGTTGACTCTTGCCCAACATACTGTGTTAATTTATGTGTCTGATAATTCTGTTCTTTACTATAGTTTCAACCACTTTGCCTGGTAGTGAAGTTAGGCTTGTTAGCCTGTAATTGTGTTTTTAAATTAGCCCTACTGCAGTATGCAACATTCCACCACCAGGCAAATAAATATCAGTTTCTTAGTCTATATACTGTATAGTATAAGATGTTCTTTGTCTCTCCTTTAAAATGAAATTGTAGTCCCTTTTAACGCCCTGCAATAAATTTTGCCCATACTTTATTATTAGATCAATATATCAGTTCCATAGTGACAAGGAGTGTCAACATATAAGCTGGAAATGTGACAGATCTGAAATTTGTGTTTAAAATTAACAGCATTTAAAGGCAAAGTGCATTCAGATTTACAATATGTTTATTTATACTTCTGTGCCATGGTGAAAAGACACATGAACTGTGTAATGTCAAGGAAAGTGAGGAATTCTGTGGATATTTATGTACTTTCAAAGCACAGTGTAACACAATTTCTTCCAAAAATTTATAGACTAACTTAGTGTCATTGCTATCAATATTCCAAAGTTTTTAAAAAGCTTAAAGCCATTATGTATGAGTAATAATGTCTCATTTAAGCTGTTACAACAACTAGATTCAATATTTTAGACATTAAATTATAGTTATTAACCTATCAAAATGAGCAGATTCACACTAAGTACCAGAACCAATCACTATCAACACCTCATTATATTACAAAATGTCTCCCTAAGATAAAAAGTAAAAGATTTTCATGTGTTTAATTAGCCATACAAATATTTTTACATAGCTTCCACCAGTTCCATAGTCTGTTAAGTTGACAGGATGCATGGAAGAGAAAACAAACAACAACTGGTTTATATTTAAAAGAGTTTTTTATTTGTTTAAAATAGAAGTCTCTATTAAAAAGTCAATATTTGAGAATAAAAGCATTCTTATGATTAAGTCACTCAACTGGGATTCAGGAGATGTGGGTTCAATTATGCTACAGACTTCTTGTGTGAATTTCAGCAACTCACTGTCACAGCGAGGGTGCTGGCAGTCTGGCCTAGCGTGTATAGCTAGCGTCAGATGCCCAAGGCCAGAGCCAAAGTCAGAGCCAGAATCTGAGGCCAGGAACCAGAAATGAGGGTCAGAACCAGAGCTGGAGGCCAGGATCCAAAGCAAGGAGAAGGAGAAAGGTCTGCATTAGCAGCCTGCTTCGGATCCTCCTAGTTGCAGATAACTTCCTGGTGTCCCCTCCAGGCATAAGTAGTGTTCCTGGACCCCAGGAACACTTTAAATCAGGCCCTTTGTGGGCAACACAGCCTGTCAATCACTGCCCTGTCATAGCCGTTAGGTAGTGATATGGATGCGGCAGTCACCCAGGGACCATTAGACCAGGTTCTAGCTCTATGGCTCCTCATATCACCCCTAACTACTACAAGCAGTGACCCTGGAGCATCACAGGGCCAGGTTGTCTGGGGGACTTTTGTGGCAGGCCTCCACCAGTTCAGAGGCATGTACATGACTGGCAGGTTCCCAAGACTGTTCATCAGGGCTATAAACTTCCCAGACAACAGGCCTTGGACCTGAACAAGTGAAGGAGATGATTGTGTCTGGCCAGGGAACAAGTTTCAAGAGGGAGATGTGGAAGACTGAGTGTATTTTAGAGACATAGGCAAGCGATGGGTTTTTAAGTGATGAGGTAAATTTGTTGGCAAATTTGGTGCAGCCTGAGATATTGATGATCCAGTTTGTGACATGGCTTCTCCATGTGGAGGTTGTTGAAAAATACCCATACCTTCTGACCCATCATAAAAGCTCTTGTCTTTGGCAGCCTGCATGTCACCAATAGGCCCCCTTAGTGGTATCAAGGTGACCCTTCAGATCTTCCTGAATGTAATGCATCTGTCAAACTGTATTGGTAGCTGTAGGATTTTGGGAGGTCATAGATAGCACAAGGTTGAAATGGGGATGAAACCAATAGTTGGCAAAGAAAGGGCTTTGCCAGTGGCGGCATGATCAGTGTTGAACTAAGCATAGGAAAGGTGAACAGACCAGTTGTCTTTGTGATATTTAATAAAACATCATAAGTACTACTCTTGCAACTGGTCCACCTTTTCTGTCCACCCATCCATCTGATGATACACTCACAAAATGAAGAACTTTAGCAGTCAGAGGCCCTAATACCAAAAACATCAGACAAACTGTGGGCCTTGATCCAATGTGATATTATTAGGGAACTCATGGAGCCTCCTGGGCTGATGGTAGTTGGGCACAAGGAATGAAATATGGCATCTTGGTTAGCTAATCTACTACAGTGAATAGTGTAGTATGCCCATTTGGTTTGGGTAGTTCTACAATGAAGTCCATGGTAATAGCTGCTCACAGCCTGGACAGGGTTTCTATGCCCATGAGGGTGCTGAGAGGCTTGGTTTATAGGGCCTTGGTGCACACATTTAATTGGCATGCGCTTGGATCTCAGTCTGCATTCTAGGTCACCAGAAGGTGTGGAAGGCCAGACAAGAGGTTTTTGAAGTGGCTGAAATGGCTCACTAATAGGATATTTTGGCATAACCACAGTACCGCCAATTAGGAGTGCCCTGGTGGAATGTAGATGTGACCATCAACATATCTTATCCAACATAGTATGCTCATAGACTTTAAAGACATAAATGTTTTGTTGAATTGTACTATACTATACTAGTACTTAACATAGCATAATATTTTATGTAAAATCATGAATGGTTTGGAGAAAGTGAATAAGGAAGTGTTATTTACCTCTTCACATAACACAAGAACCAGAAGTCACCCAATGGAATTAATAGGCAGCAGTTTTAAAACAAACATAAGGAAGTACTCTTCATGCAACATCTACTCAGCCTGTGGACCTTGTTGCCAGGAAATGTTGTGAAGGACAAAAGTAAAACTTGGTTCAAAAAGGATTTAGATAAGTTCATGGAGGATAGATCTATCAGTGGCTATTAGCCAAGATGGTCAGGGACACAACCCCATACTCTCTGTGTTCCTAAGCCTCTGACTGCCAGAAGAGGGCTGGATGACAAGGGTGGGTCATGTGAAATTGCCCTGTTCTGTTCATTCCCTCTGAAGCACCTGGCACTGGCCACTGTCAGAAGACAGGATACAGGGCTAGATGGACCATTAATTTGACCCAGTACAGCAATTCTTAGGTTCTTAGGTTCAGAGGCCTGCAGCTGTACCATCTCTACTGTGTTTGTGATCGATCACACAGACTAAGAAGGAGGGAGGTCAGGTCAATATGCAAATGAAAAGCCTCCAAGGAAAAGCTGGACGATGCAAGAAATAGCACTGGTGAATTGGTATGTTGTATTTTTTCCTGTGATTCAGCACTGATCAATGCCCCCTCGATGCTTTTAGAGGACACTGTGCAGTTACAGTGGTGGTATTTCAGAAGACAAGTAAATCCCAAAGTCCTGGCGATTTGTGGTCAAACAAAACAAGTTTAGGGGTACTCTCCTCACAGTCCTGGCAAAATTTTCACTTAGGTAATTACATTCCATTGCACACACCCCTTGAAATGTCATTTGAATACAGCATTTTTTCTTTATATTATTGAATAGGGTAGCTTTACCTCTTTAAAGGGCTGCCATGTTTCACATCCTTTTCAGTGGTCAAGTGATTCCTGTATCTACCTCCCTGACCTGCCTTATAGGAATGTTTGAGGCTTAACTAATTAATCTTTATTAAGAGCCTCGGATGAATGCATCTATATAGATGAAAAGTATTTTCAGTAGGAGAAATAAGAAGTAATCAAATCAGGTGACAAGTAATCAAACCATAACACCTTCTGTACAATACTAAAATTTAAGTGCAGTGGAAAATGTAATTGTGCAGGTATTCCAGGGGTTCCGTAATAGTATACCACAGATGGTGCTGACTTATAATACAAAGCATACTTTTAGCTCAAGAATTGACCAGATATAGCACAATATCTTATTTCTGGGGCTTGTGATTGCACTTTCTTTCTGCAGCACTCCCTTAACGTTTAGCAAAACTCCAAAGGAGGAGCTGGGGAACACTATATCATGTCATCAGCAGTCTGGAATGAAGATGATACCGACAACCAGCACTGTAAAAGTCACTTAAAATACCCAAGAGATTCTGCAAAATTGAGAACATGTATAAGAATCTGTAGCGTAAGCAGACAAGTAGTTTTCAGCACTAATATTTTATTATCAAATAAAATCTGTTGTGTAGACTCTTGAGATAAATCCTGTGCAGAGCATTTTGGGAAACATATTGTATATTGTGTTTCTTTCAAAAATGAATGAAACCAAAGCAGTAAAATCTAATGGTGCATATAAGAAAAGAAAAATATGCTTAGTCTCTTGTTTAAATATGAGATTGGGATGTACTTT
>NW_020664368.1:15202175-15254945 GCF_002925995.2 Terrapene triunguis | reverse complement strand
ATTCATTTATATAGAGTCACTCACATGTATTGTTACTGCATCAAAAACAACAAAGGTGTATGGACTCACAAACAACAATTAATAAGTATTCCAAGAAAAAGATTTGGGGCCCAATCCAAAGATGGTGCAAATCAGCATAGCTCTATTGAAATCAGGGACCCAGTAAACTGTGAGCCAAATCCTTGCTGGTGTAAAAGATCATAGTCCATTAACATCTCTGAATAGATGCTAATTTACACCAGCTGAGGAGGCAAACTTGAAGGTTTAGCTTTGGGGATGCATTCACGTATACTTGAAGTAATCCACATACATAAAAAGATGCTGAATTCTTAAGAATTTTTAAAACCAATAAAAAAGATGTAAAACTTGATTATAAAGTTTGGAGTCACCTGGAGCAAATAAATAAATAATGGAGCGACAAGAGAATAACAAGAATGGGAAAAAAAAATTAGCAGACATCATATTACAGAAATGCCTATAAAGAGGAGACAGAAAAAAGAAAAGGGTTTACAAAAAAGACTGGTATGGTAACTCAGAAGAGAAATGATTCATTTGTGAACCAGAGTTTTGGTACCAGAAAATTCAAATAACTGCATATTTCTGCAATAAATAAGTTAAACAACAAGACAGAATGGCCAAAATATAATGAGAGATTCAGGACAAAAGACTGAAAAAAGGACTGAATCCCAGATTCCTTCCAATAACCACTAACTAGCACTGCGTGCATAACACCATAAATTCCTTATATATTCACTTGATTAAAAGCTTGAATTTGCTTCAATTGTGTCTGTGCAATTTTGTGTTTGTTTTCCAAGAGTATGTTAGGGAATTACTTTACTGGCAGGAATGTTCATGGGAAAGGTGTATTTTAGGTGAATGCTAGAAGCTCAATTGAAACTGGAAACCTTCTATCCATAAAATGCAAGCATTCACACCCAGAAACCTGATCTAAGAGTTATGCTTATCGAGTCAGGGAAAATAAATATATCAAATGACCTATATGTCCAGCAAAACTACCCAATACAGGTCAAATTTTGAATGTTGAAACTGTCACACTGCCTGGTATGGGGCACAGCTAAGAGCACCAATCTCAGCTCAGACTGCCAGAAAACAGGGCATGTACCCCAGACTTGTGGTATATTCTATCACAAGATTTCACCAACCCAGTAACAGATGTGTGCTTCCAAAATACTATACTAGTTCTTATGAAGCCACAGAAAGTCCCTTCATGCACCACCCAGGCAAACCAGATTTCTGTGATAAATGACTTTTAAAACCAGAAATCACATATATTAGGTTCATTCAGTTCTAAAGAAGCAGATACACACCCCACATGGAAATATATTTCAGCTCTTACCCAAAAGTCATGCTTGTAGCTAATCCTTTAGTAAACAAAAAACTTTATAAAAAATATTTTAAAAGGAAGAAATGTATTAAAGGGTTAAAATGTGAACAGGAGAATTTTGCAAGGGAGTTTTCCAGGTGAAGGAGGCGCAATTATGTGACCCTTGGGGTAAGTTTGTTGTCTATAGTATGTGTGTTTGTGGTGTGCTTGGTGCTCGACTGAAATATACTATGCGGTCTGTGTGTTTGGGGACCGTGTGCTGACCATGTGCATGCTAAGCTTAGCAGCCTGCTAGGCAAGGCTGAAAGCGGGGGAGTGTCTTAACGAGGCTTTGTTCTCTAAGCCCTTTAGCACCGTTAACCAGGGGGCGGGGCTACTCAGGAAGACCCTAAGTGACCAGAGGACCTAGTGAACAGGAGCGGCTAATGGGGAGTTTAGATGGGGGAGTGGGGGGGGGGGGGGGCTAGATACACTTAACATTCCTTTAACTTAAAGCCAAAAACACCTCCTGATAAAAACAAAACAACAAAGGGACGAGCTTCAGGAGTTAAAAAGATAATGCAGGCCCAAGTCCAGGAACAGAGTGGGGACTATCTAATTTATTGCACCCAATGCAGCATGTATGATTACCTGCCCTATGGGCAGGTGGCGTATATGTGCATTCAGTGCAAGGAGCTCCTGGCTCTCAGAAACTGTGTACGGAGACCAGAATGGTTGAACTGGAGGAGCTAAGGGAGACAGAGAGGTAAATAGAGGAGACTTTCCGGGACACAGTACAATGGTCCCACCCCTGGTATGACAGCCTCTGTGCTGTTGAGGAGGATGAAAGTCTCAGGGTAGGAGAACATCCAGCTGGAGCAGAGGGAAACAATCCCATAGTTGGGACCCTCCTTCCAGATGTTGTGGTCTCCTCTCGCACTCAGGATACCTCTCCGGGGGAGGCAACTCCAGTTATTTGGAAGAGATAGGTAATAGTTAGGGGGGAATCAATTATTAGAAACATAGATAGCTGGGTTTGCGATGACTGGGAGAACTGCCTGCCTGGTGTGAAGGTTATGGATCTCTCAAGACAGCTAGATAGACTTATGTGTAGTGCTGGGCAGGAGCCAGTGGTTGTGGCACATGTAGGTCCTGGAGGCCAAATTTAGGCTGCTACATAAGAGACTGAAGTCCAGGATCTCCATGGTAGCATTCTCTGAAATGCTTACAGTTCCACGTGCAGGGCCAGTTAGACAGGCAGAACTGCAGGGTCTCAATGCATGGGTGAGATGATGGTGTAGGGAGGAGGGGTTTTGACTTATTAGGAACTGGGGAAACTTTTGGGAAAGGGGGAGCCTATACAGGAAATGGAAACCAAAATGGAACCAGATTGCTTGCACTTAAAATTAAAGAGGTTGTAGAGCAATTTTTAAACTAAGGGCTAGGGAAAAGACGACAGGTGTGGAGGAGCACATGGTTCGGACAGAAACATCCCTTAGGGGAGGATCAATTAATGGAGATTCTCTATGTCCTAGTAAGAAGGAGAGAATGGCAGATGATAAAATACAGGTAGGATCTGATGAGAAACTGTCAAATGAAAAAAAGTCCCATTCAATTACATCATGTAATGGCAGACAGCTAAAAGGTGACAAGTTTTTAAAGTACTTATATACCAATGCTAGAAGTCTAAATAATAAGATGGGTGAACTAGAGTGTTTCGTATTACATGAGGATATAGATATAATAGACATCACAGAAACTTGGTAGAATGAGGATAATCAATGAGACCTGGTAATACCAAGCTACAAAATACATTGGAAAGACAGAACAGGTCGTGCTGGTCGGGGAGTGGCACTATATGTGAAAGAAAGTGTAGTATCAAATGAAGTACAAATCTTAAATGAACAAAACTGTACCATAGAATCTCTATGGTACATGCTCTAATAATAAGAATATAGGCAGAGGGATATATTACCAGCCACCTGACCAGGATGGTGATAGTGACTGTGAAATGCTCAGGGAGATTAGAGAGGCTATTAAAATAAAAAACTCAATAATAATGGGGGATTTCAACTATCCCCATATTGACTGTGTACATGTCACCTCAGGACGGGATGAAGAGATAAAGTTTGTTGACACCTTAAATGTCTTGGAGCAGCTAGTCCTGGAATCCACAAGAGGAGAGGCAATTCTTGATTTAGTCCTCAGTGGAGCACAAGATTTGGTCCAAGAGGTGAATATAGCTGGACTGCTTGGTAATAGTGACCATAATATACTTAAATTTAACATCCCTGTGGTGGGGAAAACACCACAGCAGCCCAACATTGTAGCATTTAATTTCAGAAAGGGGAACTACACAAAAATGAGGAATTTAGTTAAACAGAGATTAAAAGGTACGGCACCAAAAGTGAAATCCTTGCAAGCTGCATGAAAACTTTTTAAAGACACCATAACAGAGGCTCAACTTAAATGTATACCCCAAATTAAAAAACATAATAAGAGAACAAAAAAAGTGTCATCATGGCTAAACAACAAAGTAAAAGAATCAGTGAGAGGCAAAAAGGCATCCTTTAAAAAGTTAAAAAGTTAAATCCTAGTGAGTAAAATAGAAAGGAGCATAAACTCTGGCAAATGAAGTGTAAAAATATATTTAGGAAGGCCAAAAAAGAATTTGAAGAACAGCTAGCCAAAGACTCAAAGAGTAATAGAAGCAGAAAGTCTGGTAAACAACCAATGGGGCCACTGGACAATCAACATGCTAATGGAATACTCAAGGACAATAAGGCCATTGCGGAGAAACTACATGAATTCTTTGCATAGGTCTTCAAGGCTGAGGATGTGAGGGAGATTCCCAAACTTGAGCCATTCTTTTTAGGTGACAAATCTGAGGAACTGTCCCAGATTGAGGTCATTAAAGGAGGTTTTGGAACAAACTGATAAACTAAACTGTAATAAGTCACCAGGACCAGATGGTATTCACCCAAGAGTTCTGAAGGAACCCAAATGTGAAATTGAAGATCTACTAAATGTAGTCTGTAACCTATCATTTAAATCAGCTTCTGTACCAAATGACTGGAGGATAGCTAATGTGACGCCAATTTTTAAAAAAGGCTCCAGAGGTGATCCCGGCAATTACAGACCGGTAAGCCTGACTTCAGTACCAGGCAAAGTGGTTGAAATTATAGTAAAGAACAAAGTTGTCAGACACATAGATGAACATAATTTGTTGGGGGAAGAGTCAAAATGGTTTTTGTAAAGGGAAATCATGCCTCACCAATCTACTAGAATTCTTTGAGGGGGTCAACAAGCAAGTGGACAAGGGGGATCCAGTGGATATAGTATACTTAGATTTTCAGAAAACTTTGACAAGGTCCCTCACCAAAGGCTCTTAAGCAAAGTAAGCTGTCATGGGATAAGAAGGAAAGTCCTCTCATGGATTTTGAACTGGTTAAAAAAGAAGAAACAAAAGGTAGTTATAAATTATCAGTTTTCAGAATGGAGAGAGGTAAATAATGGTGTCCCCCAGGGGTCTGTTCTGGGACCAGTCCTATTCAACATATTCATAAATGATCTGGAAAAAGGGGTAAATAGTGAGGTGGCAAAATTTGCAGATGATACAAAACTACTAAAGATAGTTAAGTTCCAGGCAGACTGCGAAGAGCTACAAAAGGATCTCTCAAAACTGGGTGACTGGGCAACAAAATGGCAGATGAAATTCAATGTTGATAAATGCAAAGTAATGCACATTGGCAAGCATAATCTTAACTATACATATAAAATGATGGGGTCTAAATTAGCTGTTACCACTCAAGTGAGAGATCTTCAAGTCATTGTGGATAGTTCTCTGAAAACATCCACTCAGTCAAAAAAGTGAACAGAATGTTGGGAATCATTAAGAAAGGGATTGATAATAAGACAGAAAATATCATATTGCCTCTGTATAAATCCATAGTATGCCCACATCTTGAATACTACATGCAGATATGGTCAACCCATCCCTAAAAAGATATATTGGAATCGGAAAAGGTTTGGGAAAGGGCAACAAAAATTATTAGGGGTATGGAACAGCTTCCTTATGAGGAGAGATTAATAAGATTGGGACTTTTCAGCTTGGAAAAGAGACGACTAAGGGGGGGATATGATTGAGGTCTATAAAATCATGACTTGTGTGGAGAAAGTAAATAAAGAAGTGTTATTTACTCCTTCTCATATCACAAGAACTAGGGGTCACCAAATGAAATTAATAGGCAGCAGGTTTAAAACAAACAAAAGGAAGTATTTCTTCACACGACACACTCTTTGCCAGAGGATGTTGTGAAGGCCAAGAGTATAACAGGGTTCAAAAAAGAACTAGATAAATTCATGGAGGATGGGTCCATCAATGGTTATTAGTCAGGATGGGCAGGAATGGTGTCCCTAGCCTCTGTTTTTCAGAAGCTGGGAATGAGTGACCGGGAATGGATCACTTGATGATTATCTGTTATGTTCATTCCCTCTGGGCACTTGGCATTGGGCACTATCGGAAGGCAGAATACTGAGCTAGATGGATCTTTGGTCTGACCCAGTATGTCCGTTCTTATGTTCTTATATACATTAGTTGATTTCAGAGTTTGTAGATCAGGATAATAGCAGCGAAGTTAAATCTGCCATCTTGTAATAAGTCTCTCTGAATCATCAAAAAGATTGGGGTTCCTCAGTCCACTGTTCAAAACTTCCGTTTGTTAGAAATAATAATCCAGAGATGTGGAGCAGGAAAGAGGCAAAGAGGTGAAGTCAGAGTCTCCAGTTTATATTCGCAGCCCATGTGCATGGAAAGTAACTGTCTCAAACATGGAGTCAATAATCACATGTTCTATGTGACCTGCTGAATCACTGGGCCTCTATTGTCCATATGCTCTCTGCAGTGTCCTCAGGAGGGGTTGCTTCTCCTTAATGGCCCATCAACTTCTGGGTGTTACCCAGGAATACAACATGTTTGAGATACAAACACATATCAAAGATTCATAACTTCATATACAATGATAATACACATGAATAAACAGGATATTAATACTCAACAGACTATAACATTTCTATCGATACCTTACAAGACAAACTTTGTACAGATCTACTGCAATTGTATAACAGTGGTAGCAACCGTGATATACGCTTTTTATACAGAGTCACGCAAACTTTACAATAAGATGCATGTGAATAATATATAGATCAAGAAACATTTGCTGAAACTGTTCTGTGAATAGTTTTTATTAAAATAAATTCTAGAAAATCACAAATTGCTCAAGAGTAAATTTGGAACAGAAAAACAGACTACATTAATTGAATACATTGTTTTCTACAAATTATTCACTGAGCTGTATTTCTAATATGAATGTATTATTAATTATTATTATTATTATTATTATTATTATTATTTTCTAGTAGAGAAAAGCTCATCAAGAACCAATGGCTGGAAGCTAAAGCCAAATTCAAATTGGAAGTAAGGCCAACATTTTAATACTGAAAATGATAACTGCTGGAGAAAAAAAATATCAGGAGAAGTGGTAGATCCCCAATCTCTGGATGTCTTCATATTAAGCCTGGCTGGCTTTCTTGAAGATGTGCTGTGGTCAAACACAAATTACTGGGCTCAATACAGGGCTAATTGGGTGAAATTTAAGGGCCTGTGTTATATAGGAGTTCAGACTATTTGATCCAATGGTGCCTTCTAGCCTTAAACCCTATCAACCCATTACTTATTTTTGTTTGTATTACCATAGTGCCTAGGAGCCCTCCTTATGAAATCAGAAACCCATTATGCGAGGCACTATACAAACACAAAAAAGACTGTCCTAGGTTGGCCTAACTTTGAGTTTTAATATTGACTTCAATGGGGCATAGCCCAACAGTGGGTACTTCTGAAAATTATACCCTGAGAATATATAAGAAAGCCGTACAATCTTAGCAATATCATTAATTCTCATAGAGAAACTGTCTCAAAATAATATCTGATCGTTTAGATTTTTCTTTTTAAATCTATGCCCTGCGGCTTACTGCAATGGTCTTTGCTGTTTAGCGGAATTTGCAAGAGGGAGATATTGGATATTTATTTAATCCATCTTATTTCCATTATTTGTTTTATCCATTATTCTGTACACCTAATATGATGGAATTCAGATAGAAATTTCTAGAGCTGGTCAAAAATTCAAAAAATTGATTAACATTTTTTCCCATTAATAATTTTATGAATTTTTTCAACCAGCTCTAAGAGTTTTACCAAATCCTCATGGTTAATGGAAAGGCATTGACCATTTTTTACAGTCAGCTGCTGGGAAGGCAGGAAGGTAGGGGAAGCTGCTCCTGACTCTGGTTCACATGTAGCAGGGAATTTCTAACCTTCCTGCCCTTCAGATACCTCTGAAAAAGATCTTACTTCTTTTGCTGAAATTTCAGAGAGCTTTAAGTGTTATTTTGCAGGCAACAAATGAAATGCCATCTATTTCCTTTTTCTGTTGTGCCTCTGGCCATGTCATCTCCCTCCTCTGCTCCTCAAATCCCTTCTTTTGTTCTTTCTTCATCGAGTTTAAACTCCTTCGCATCACTTCTAAGATGAAGCAAAATTCTGCCTACCACTCAGCTTTTCTTTCTATCTACTCCTCATCCTACAATCTGCCCACTCTTCTTGCCTTGATGCTTCCTTGGTCTCTTCTTGTTCTCAAAGTGGGAGGAGAGTGATTGACCATAACATTTTAAAAGATAACTCATACTCTAGCAAGTTCAGATAGCCAATGCATGAGTGCAGAGTGGATGGATCTACCTACTTCAACAACCCCTTCCCCTGAGAGCTCTGCTTCTGAGGCATCAAATACTCATAGAAGCCTCCTCACTACACAGGGTCTGTGATTCTATCATATGCACAAAGGGGAACGAAGTACTCTCACTCCCTCCTGTGCCCTTATGCAGCAACATAAGGACAGGACCAATCTAGCCCAGTGGTTCTCAACCTTTCCAGACTACTGTATCCCTTTCAGGAGTCTGATTTGTCTTGCATACCTCAAGTTTCACCTCATTTTAAAACTACTTGCTTACAAAGTCAGATATAAAAATCCAAAAGTGTTCCAGCACATTATTACTGAAAATTGCTTCCTTTCTCATTTTTATCCTATAATTGTAACCCACCCTCCCCCACCTTTTCTCCCTGGGTTACTCGGGAGCAGGCAACATTCACCTGTGTGCCTGGGCAGCTGATGTTCCTGACAGTAAAAGAGATCCTTAGTGTCCCATTGGTGATGTTGGATAGGTAGGAATCCTCTGTCCACCCCTCTGCTGCAGTCCTTTTACTTGTAAAGGAAATTTAAACTGGCAGTGCCTCCACCTGGCTCTGAACACACTGATTGGTGTGCCTTCGGGGCCTCCAGGAATAAACCTAAGCTAATCTTTGCAGTGTACCTAACTCGAAAATGCCAATTATAAACAATATAACCCAATATGCATTTAGATTAAAGTTAACACACCTTTACTTAACAACTTAAGGAAACATGGTATAACAGATTGAGATTCAATGTTACTACTAATTTAAATCAGCAGGGGGCAGTTCGATAAATCAATTAACAAATACAGTAGTAAATGAAACTTATCTAACTTGCATTTACACTGCCATCATTTACCCCACCCCGAGTGTACACTCCTATGGATTTCAGAGTTCTAAACACTTGTTTGTGTGGGCGCACTTGAAGATCTTGAAGCTGAGGACAGCACTCTGTTGGTCCAATGAATTAGTCCAGCCAAGGCAACAAGGGGCAGAACAATTCTAATTTGGGATCATTCCAAGCTGCACAACCTCTCTGAAGATTGGAGTTGTTTTAACCAGATGTCAGCAACCCTGGGTTCTGGTTCAATGAAAAGACCACTCCATCTCTTCTCAGACTCAGAAAACCCCTTAAAGTCTCTTTGCTGTCTCCCTTCCCTTGCAAGTACTTTCCCAAACAAGGGTGTTGGTTACTCACACGGCCTTCACTGCAGGCCCACCTCAGTCAGCTCTAGGCACAGCAACAGTCTCTGTCCTGACTCTAATGAATCCACCAACCACCTCGGAGGTTCCCTACTTGATCAAAGGCCCAGCAGGTTCTCAGCAGCAGCTTCTTAGCAGCAATTTATCAGCAGCTCCTGGTATGGACGGAGCTCCACAAAAGCAATCTCAGCTCCTCTCCAAAATGGAGCCCATCACATGTTCTGGCTGGGAGATCTCTCTTCCCCAAAGCATCATGGGAGTTTTAGTCTCCAAGGCTGGATTACAGCACTCAGAATCTTCCCAACTGGAACACTTCCAATTAAGTTCAGAAGCCTCTCTAGTAAAAGGTGTCTATGTAATTATAAAATACATCTATTGGAATATAAATATTTTACTTACATTTCAGTGAACCCAAAGACCAAACCCCGTCACCTGGGTCTGAAGCTGAAGCCCAAGCCCCACTGCCAGGGGCTAAAGCATGTAGCTTAGTTTCATGGGGCCCTCTGTGGCATGGGGCCCCAGGTAATTGCCCTGCTTGCCACCCCTTAATGCACTTGCAACACCCCTAAACCCATCCCATGACCCCTCTGGGGCACAGATTGAGAAACACTGAACCAGGAAAATCTAGATGAGTTTATGTACCCCCTGGAAGAGCTCTGCATACCCCAAGGGGTACTCTAACCGTTGTTTGAGAACCACTGATCTAGCCCATTATGAATAAGCTAAACATTCAAGATGTTTTGGGTTTTACTGATTAAAAAGGAATTAAATTTCACAAGTATCTTTGTAAAAAAATTACTCTCCCCATTTTTACACAGAAGCAATTGAATCAAGTTTTAGAAATTAAAGAAAGTAGAGAAGGTGCTCACGCATTAGAAAATTCCTTTGTCTCCAAGGTCGTTTGCCCCACCCTCAAATCTAGTCTCTCCATTGATCTGGCTTCTTCAACAGAGGAAGAGAACGATGTTATATTAAACACTTTATATCAACTTATTTAAACAGTCGAAGAGAAATTCTTTTTCCTAAAATTCAGAACATTGAAACTTCTGTGGAACAGATGGGAAAAATCAGTCTGGTGTAATTAAAAAAATAAGATCAAATTAAGATAGATTTAAATAGGTCTAAAATTATCAAATACAATAAAGCAAGATTGTGAGGAGCTCCCTACTAAGTAAGAGGCTTAAAGGAGGATGCAGAAAGAGACAATCCTCTTATTACTTTGCCAAACTTTGAAGAATTGTTGGATAGGAAATTTGATTTGATGTTACCTATACAAAGGGCATTTTGATTGTTTTCATCTCATGCTATTTTAAGACAAAAAGGAGCTGTGAAGCAAGGGATTTGCTGAATTTTGTTAAAACATATAAATGTCTTCAAGGATGTTATAACATTTCAAAAATAATTGCAGGAAGGAAAGTTATCTATCAGAGCCATCAGCTTCTAATTTTTTGTGATGTGGCCCAAGAGACACAAACCCACTGATTAAGGTGTAAATCATGAAAAGAAGAGCAGAATTTGCTATTTTTTAATTTTTTTTATTTAGCTAAACTTCCTGTTATACAAAAGACTGAGAAATTTATTTTTTTTACATTATGACAGGACTTATAACTTCTTACTCCCCAAATTGCCTTCGCAGCCATCAATTGTTGTCCTGGTATTAGAAGAATCTAATGGTTTTGAATTTACTAAAATTCTAATCTTCCTAACTTTTGATTCAGCAGACAATTCATTTAGAATGTATTAGACACAGGAAGCTAGATTTAATCAGCCTATTTAACCAGCTGAGGATCAGGCCCAGTGATTTTTTTATGCTCTGGAATGCATTGAATGTGTTTTTCTGCTAGCAGTATGACCAGATGTTTGATTGGCCAAATAGTGTTTTCCATTACAGACAGCAATCTAGAAATGCTGCCTTTATCAGTTGATGTATTATAATTATTATTGATGGCTCTGTTGAATAATATTATTTCGATGTAATATAGTCCCTTTTAAAATGATAGATAAATATTTTAAAAAACCCTAAAATTATCTAAAATGGTTTTTCTATGTATACACAAATCACAACTTTAAAGTCTAATATCTCAGGAACATCCGTTGATATCAACAATTATTTTTTCCTTTAGGAAAATGTGATGCAACTGAGAAGGGTCTAAGTGCAACTCTGCTACAGGAAGGGTAGCCTGTAGCTTTTACATCAAAGTCTCTTTCACCTACAAAGCAACAATATGCACAGATCAATGCTATGACATTCAAGACAGGTGATCAGTACCTGCACATGATGGGTGTACTTGATGATGTGATATGTTTTAAAGATTTCATTAGCATGAGCTTACAATGGCTGCAATATCATGACTGGTGAATAGCCAATTAAACACCACGCCATACTGACATAAATATGCTTTATTCACACTATCTATCTATCTACCATACCCTAAACCTACCAATGCAGGAATCACAATGACATGTACGTGATGATATGGTATAATGTCTTATATTTAAAATTGATTCATATTTAAACTATCACATTCTGTATATATACAGAGAGAAAGAAGTTGGGGGGGGGGTTTGGTTTTGTTTTTTGTCCCTGTAATGTAAGATTGTCATTGCTTTTAGCCTGAATCAACAAAAACTTTGTCAGAATTCATCCATTCACCATATGATTCAAGAAAGTCTAATTTCCTATATGTATTTATTTGCAAAGTTGTGAGTGTTTTCAGTAAAATGAAAGGTAATTCACCATGGTAAACAAAAATATAGCAAAGTAAAATACTTGTTCCTGCATTTAGAACAAGAAATCTGAATGCTGAAGATCTGTCAAGATTAGTCTTTGAAATCATATCATGTTGTCTCTCGTGCACTTACTGTATAATAACTTGCCATAAAACAAAAGCTTCAGCTCAGAAGCTTAAAAGCCCTTACAGTTTAAACTGGTCTGTAGATAACTCACTTAGATTACACTGATGTCATTTTCAAGAGTGCCTGATTTATTCCAAAAGAATATTTATTTGTCTGACTTCTCTGTTTTCCCAAAGCACATGAACAGCAGTTGTTAATTATTTGGAGGAAGGAATATTTGTTGCCATAGTGCAAATACATGTGTTCTTAATAAATCACATTCAAGTTTAAAAAATGTTACATCAGTCACAAAGAAAGGTAGTTTAAAGTAATCAGCCACATTCTTGTGCAACTCAGAATTATCAAGGGCCCATTTTCAGCACACACACTAGAAATCTGCCTGGCTTCTGCAGAAAATTCAAAGGGTGTAATACAAAGGGTGTAATGGACTCTCCTTCTGCCCCCAAAGGGGGCCTAAAATATTTAGCAGATATTCACCCCTTGTGAAAATGAATAACTCCTTTTAGAGTTGCTAATAAGAGTGCTACATGCACGACCAGTGTGAAACTAGATACTCTCTTTGGTAAATTAAATACTGCAGACAGCTAGTGGTTATTTTGACTATAATTTTGTGTCGGATGCTTTATAATGACCCAAAGAGCACAGTCCAAAGATGCTTTATGGTTACGCAACCTTCCATTAAAATGCAATCCTGGCCTCAAAGCTTTTTTTCTCGATCAGTGGAAAAGAAGATTAGTGGCTCCTTTAAGGATCCCCCTTCCTCTGGATCTAGGAGAGGGGGATAATTGGAAGAAGAGAAGCCATCACTGGAGCAGGTCATGTAGGATGTTGGGTCTCAGGTAAGCTATTGGCTCCTGCACACCCGAAGCGGGTATATAAGCCCTGCTCATCCAGCCTAAGGCCCTCTCATGCCTTATTTAGCTGCACATGCTGGGCCACCAGCAGGAGATAGATAAGGAGCTGTGCCCCACCACCCATGCAGGGTTCCAGTGAGGACTGGCTAAAAATAACCTCAGAGTCAGACCAGAGGGAGCCAGGGCAGCAGTGGATAGCACATGCATGGGCAGTCAGCAAACACTAGTGTCTTCCCCCTCTGGCAGTTTCTCCTGAGCTAGGGTGGCTGAGCAGACCCTGGGACGTGGGGGGGGGAGCTGATACCCTGGCCAATCTCTCCCCTTTACCCCAAGCAAGAGCACGTGCAGAAGGAATGGAGAGCAGCAAGAAGAAGGTGGTGAGTGTGGATGCTTTCCTCTTCTCTGCAGAGGCTGAGGAAGGGGAAATCACCTCTCTGGGGATAAGGTGGCTTACTGGGATGTACCCACACCACAGAGTTGTGAGGGACAGGGACAAAACCATGGTTTGAAATCCCAGTGTGAATGGGTGACTGGAATGGACCACACTGAGAATGCCACACACATAATTAGATTAAACAAACCAGTAACAAACAAGCTTCTATAGCACCACCTAATTAACAAGAAGCCAAACACAGTCCCCTTTAGGCATTCCAGGCCTTGGCACCCATCCAGACAAACAGGTCTAATACAGGGACAGGTTACTGAAAACCCAATTCACCATACATATAGTTCTATCAGTCCCAAAGGATCAGACATGTACCCCCATGTCAATATATATCATAGATCTTACCCACATATCACACTGTCAGTCAATCCTTAGTAGACTAACTAAAGATTTATTAATAAAAGAAAAGAATAAAGTTAAAATGGCTAAATGATCATTTACATACAAATGATTGCAACATCCTTAAATTAGGTTTGTAGCAGTGATGGAATAGACTGCTGGCTTGCAAAATTCTCTCCAGTAACTTCCAAAAGATTGGAAGGTTCTCAGTCTATTGTTCAACATACTCCCTTTAGTTGTAAATCCACGGTCCAGAGAATTGGGACAGGAATTAGGCAAAATGGAGATATCTCAGGTGTCTTTGATATCCTCTGCCATGTGCATGGAAATTTACTGTCCCAAACAAAGCCCACAGTCCCTATGTATGGAAAGTTACTGACAAAGATGGAGTCTGAGGTCACATGTCCATATCACATGCCATTACATGTTTTGCTGAATCACAGGGATGACCATTGGAAGGGAAGAGTTATCTGGAGATTTGATTCTTCTTAATGGCACATCAAGTTTGAATAGTCAATTCACAATGGGCTGGCAAAACTGGATATAAACTACCTTGTGGGTGTCACCCCGAGTACAAAACATATTGGAGATACAAATACACAGCCAATATTCATAACTTAGATACAGGGATGATACATGGATTTAATCAGGACACTCATACTTGACAGATTTTAACTTTTCCATTGACACTTTACATCAGTGGTTCTCAAAGCCGGTCCGCCGCTTGTTCAGAGAAAGCCCCTGGTGGGCCGGGCCGGTTTGTTTACCTGCCGCGTCCGCAGGTTCGGCCGATCGCAGTTCCCACTGGCTGCAGTTTGCCAATCCAGGCCAATGAGGGCTGCGGGAATGTAGTGCAATTGTGTAATAGTGGTAGCAACAATGATATAAATGATCATCTTCAATCATACAGCAAATCCTAGCATCTGGACATTAAGAACCCAATTGATACCCTGCATCCAACCAAGTGTGGGTCTCCCTCACACACAAAATGTTACAGATCAAATACCTTTGATCCAACTCAGTGAGGGAATGTAGGGACTGAGACCAACGGCCATTGAGAGAGATCTCCCCTGCAAGAAGGGGGCATAAAGTATGGCAAGTGCCCGCGCGCCCCCCCCCCCCCCCAGGTAATAGTCTCAGTTTTAAACAGGAGTTGTTGCTTCATGAACATGACTCTGCATGGGGAGGGGGCAGTGGAAGACTACAAAAATAGTAGAGAGCCAAATGCCTTTCCTTAGCATAGAATCAGAGGCACAGTTAAATGTTTCTGTGGCTAAGACCCCAGCCAGAAATTGAGAAATTGATAAAGTTAAGGATTACTGCTTAACATGTGACTCCTACATGAGAGTGAGAAAAGCCCAAGCAGTCACAAGGCCACTGCCCGTAATAGAAGATCATGTTTAGAGGTTAGCCATGGATATCAGGAGACACCTCAGTCAAGGGACCCTGACTCACAAACCACCTAGGAATCTCTTCCTAGGGAAGGAACATAGGGTTATCTGAAGGAGGGGATATGGTTACTCATATACACATAGCTCAAGGGCAGAGACAGACCATCAGAGAGGGCATGCCATAAATCTCTTCCCTACCTGACACTGAGAACTGAAGCCCAGGAAGTACTGCTTGGTTAAGACCAGCTTTGCACGTGATGAGCCATCTGGATACACTTTTATTTGAAGCCAGGGTTGATTCAACAGAGGATACAAGCCTGCTTACTTCATTGAAGTACTGCCAGTAAATGAAACACAAAGATCCCTTCCTCACTAGGCTGGCTAGTCTGTAGACAAGTAAGAGACAGGCTATTTCTACTGACTGTTAATAAATGTGCATGATTGCAGAGCTGGTTAGGAGGATTGGGACATCCAAGGAGATTACTTTGCATGAACTAGAAGCTTGACCATCTTCAATTTCACACTCAAGGGAATGCCAGTGGGATGGGCATTTTGCACTTGACATCTACTGCCTCCTCAGTCATGATCAGCCACAATGTATTGGGCGGGGGCAAATGAAGAGGTTTTGAGTGTTGGACAATCCCCTAAGCAGTGCAAATGGGCTTCCTTGAAGAGCGTTTATTACTGAGGGTCCTGCAGTGAAGTGGGATCCCATTTGTTCAGAACTGGAGGGTTACAACCACCACACAGCTTGGAATAGGACCCCAACAAGTTATGCCTATCAACGGTAGCATCTGAATGTATGCAAGGATAGAGATCCCCTTGTACGGTAGGATAATTCTGTGGTTTATATGTTCTAAAATCTTCCTCTTCATCCCTTCCTTCAGGATAACATGAATGGATCACAGGAGTTGGTGATGGTATGTGCAGACATAATTCTGTGTATTTGACTCTTAGGCAGGTGGCCAGTTCCCCATGGAAGTTGGCTGCTGGGTTGCTTAGGCAAGACAGTTCTGAGTTGGCACGGTTGGATGGGCAAACTACATAGAACAAGAGGAAGGGTCATAAGAGCTGATTTTTTTGACTTGTGGGCACAGATAGGCCTCAGTAGTGAGGTGAATCTGACATGGCATGGCAGGAGGGGGCAGTGCTTAATTTGTAATGAAAGAGGTGCCGGGGCTCAAGCAATCATTTTACATTCATAACTGAGGCAGCAAGACTAGAAGTGCTGGGGCTATGAACTGCCAAGCCTAGAGGGGCTGGGACTCAGTCCTGACAAGCCGTGGAACAAATTTAGCACTGGGAGGGGCATGCTGTGGAATCAGCTGATACCCTTCTGCTCTCCTTGGCAGCCAGGAAGCAGCCACCTGAAATGATTATTTTACACCGGCGTGAAAATGATTTGGGATTTTGTAAGGCAGTGACTCAATGCATCAGGGTACAAAGAGATTTAGGGCAGATCCAGGGTTTTTTACAGGGATGACTCTAAACTAGTCAAAATGCTGCAGTGGAAAGTATGGTGGGGAGCCACCAGATTGCCACAAGTTGACAAGCCCAGAAATGTGTGAATCATTGGGATCCGGGAGGATTGGTAATTACCCACTAAAAATATCATCTTGGGTACCCGACTTATTCAGTGACGAAGAGGTACACATCTCAGGTTGAGGAGTGAATATATATTTTGGCTAGTGTTTGGAGGTGGGGGGGAAGAAATGTTGCTGAGGGTTGAGGACAGACAGCAAAGCTAACTGCTGGTGCCTCCTTGTGGCAGGTGTCCAGTGCAGTAACTTCTTCCAGAGGGGCTCCCTAATCAACTAAATTTGGAAGAGGATTTAGTGGAAAGTATCCCCTACAGCTGTTGGGGAACAGGGTTGGAACTCCTAATGTCTGGTACAGCAGCGAGACAACCCCCTTGTCCCAGTCCTTGAACTATCATGTAAGGGGAAGGGAGCGGAAGTCCCAGCAAACCATTGGAAACTAGGTGTAGAGCTGATGGCATCTCTCCATCAGGTGGAAATTATTAAGGAAAGAGTTATGCCCTGCACTGTATAGATTGTCCCATAGGAGTTATTAACATTAATAAAGTGGAGGCCTAGTTAAACCACCTCCCTTGTGGGATTTATTTATGCCTGCATCTGTAATTTTCACTCCATGCATCTGAAGAAGTGGGTTTTTTACCCACGAAAGCTTATGCCCAAATAAATCTGTTAGTCCTTAAAGTGACACCGGACTCCTCGTTGTTTTTGTGGATACAGACTAACAGGGCTACCCCTCTGATACTTCACATCCCTGGTCTATCTTTCTGTGTGTCTGGAACAATGGACCATTTTGAAAGTGCAAATGTCTCACTTTGCAGACATTCACTCTCACTTGAGAAGGCTCATTTCACAGGGGGTGGACACTCCAATTAAAAATGCAGGGTATTTTCATACTTAATCCCTCTCTCACATGCAATAGTTTTCAATACTTGTTCAGGATTGTCTAGCTTGCGATATTTATGGTTTATTGTGCTCGCAAATTATAGTCAACAATAAAGATTATTTGGCAGCATAATAGTCATTTGAACTTTTCTTCACAATCAATGAGATGGGAAGAAGAAATCAGAATCACCAGTCAATCTTTATAGTTCTATTACAATAATCATGCGCAATGAATGCTAACACAGGAATGAATTTGCAGCATTACCAAAAAAAAAAAAAAGGCAGCATAAGATAAAACATTTGCTATAATCTCCCATGTGTCATCTACTATTACAAAAGAATCAAATGGGTAACTGGGTGTTTTAGAACATTTGTTTTAATTTCCTTTCCCATTTTCCCTTGCATTTATTCTTTAACCCTTCAAAAACATACAAAAAACTCCCCCCAAAATCAAAACCACACACAACAACCACCCAGCTTATTATTCAGACCTACATCAATATAGTCCCTAGATAGCTCACCCAACAAATAGGACTGCCGGCATGATTGTATATAATATATGCCCATCAGGGGGCAATATTACCATGCAATTTAACCCTTTACTATATTTCCCATGACATCTATATTAAATTGTTAAAAGCAAAAAAAGCCATCACATTCGGGTTTATTAGCGCTGACTGCCTTGGCTTTATGATCACAGACCCTGTTAATTGTAGTTTTTGAGCATGAAGCAAGCAGAGGAAAGTGGGAAGTTACTGTATATGAAATGTGCTTTGAAGGCAATTTCATTGCATATGCAAGACCAAGATTTTCTATGCCAACAACCTTTTTTGTAAGTGTAAACAGTTCCTCTTTATTTCCTGTTGGGAGGGAAAAGCTGCATAATGGCTCATATTCATTCTGCATCTGCCTAGCACAGACTTATACTTGACAGTGTATTTAGTGTACCGTTCTGTTATGACATTCTCTCATTAACCCTAATCGAATTTTTGCAATCTAACAAGCGGTAGCCTTAAGGCCTAGTAATAAAACAATTCAATAGGATTCTTCTTACTCCCCAGGACTGTTTGACACTATTTAAGTCTGCATATCTAGTTCCAGGTGTAGACAGTATAATATTTAGGCATCTTTCGGCTCAAAATTCTTTACAAAGGGTAATAAGTCTTGTTATCCAATATCAGAGATAGGGAAAGTGAGGCACAAATGAGTGATCCAGTCCAGGGCCCTACTCACTGGACAACATTGCCCCTTAGTTTGCAAACTCTTTAGGACAGAAACTCTCTTTTTCAAAAGGAGCCCTCTCCTCCATGTGCTACCTCAATATAAATAATAAATAATAAAAGGGTAAAAATGGGGTAAGGATACTCAAGAATTATTAAAACTAAATATTGTGTATACCCTTATATAAGGTTCCTCTTCTAAAAAAAATAAAAATTAATTCAGCCGTAGGAACATACGTCCATAGAATGTGCACAGCCAACATACTACTTGGAGAATCCTACTTATTTCTTATGAATTTTGTCTATTATGGCCTATAAAGAAATGTAATAGGCAAGTTTGCCCTTTTCGGTAAATCACCGCTATATTCTGGATAATTCTGGTTTGTAAATGTAGTAGTGAGTGCCATCTACAGGTTAAATAGGGTTGAGCCAAAAAAAAACCATGTACTACAAACTGGACATAACCTCATATACAAACTCTAGGTTCCTTTGTTAAAGCCAGAATCAAAATAATTAAACCCCCAAAATATATAAGCAGGCATGAATGAAAGAAGAAACATAAGCAGCGAGCAGTGTTTAGCTATGTTGCTTTTTCCAACTACTAAGGCTGATCTGCTGGTTTAAACCTTCTCTCACCTATCACCTAATGAGACTGAGAAAATAGTTGCATTGATACAGGGCCCAGCTGCCACTTTCCATTCTCAGGTGTATGTATTTTCAGCTCAGATCCTTTATAACTAGCTTCATCTGGGTCTCACTGTGTGCAGGAAGGTCATGTCAGAGAAATGTTTCTGTCTGAGGCAACCTATGAATCTTTTCTTTGCCTATGAAATTTTATTAAGGAATGTTAAAGCAATTAAATGCTAATACAATATACGTTTGTAAACCCCACAGGCACTGGATGCTCAAAATATGCTATGGATTTTTAGTACCTCTCCTTGTAAGGTGCATAGAACAAGCTGAAATGACCCAACCAGCCATCAAAATTAGAAACATAAAGCAATATAAAAAAGGGGACAGGGAAAAGTAAATGAAGGAAGATTTGTGGAAACAGACTAGAGGAGGAGGAGTAATACCAAAGACAAGCCAGCTAACCCAAAATCATTTCCCTGAATTTTAACTGTTGTTAGCTACAAGATTCTCTGGGTGGAAAGTATGGGTATAGCTTAGGCTGAAATCCTGACTCCTTGGAAGTCAATGGGAATTTTAACATTGATTCCAGGGGAGCTAAGCTTCATCTTCCCATTCACAGGCATTTGGCACATTTCCCTCAAGAACTCAATGATGAGTTTTTCACACTCTAACTTAAGTGCTGAAAAAATTAACTATGTGTTAAAAGCTTTCAGAGGATCTTTTAGCTTTCAGAGAGTGAACCCCATCACCATGATACTTCTCAGTACAAGAACTCACTGAATAATTTAGTGAGAGGCCAGAATTTCAGGGGGACTTAGGTCACAAACTTATATTCAGCTAAACACGTTTCTAATATTACTTGTGGGGGAAGAATTGCATTCTTCCATAGACCTAGCTTTATTGGAAACAGGCTAGAGTTGTTTGTTAACACTCTATCCATGAAAGTCAGTTTCTCTGACATACTGCTTTTCCAAAACTTCGTATTGAAATAGGTTGTTAGGCAGTGCTTGAACATCATTACACTGGAATAGCACTGGCAAAACATTTTTCTTGCTATCTCGTATACAACTCTTCTGTATCAAAATGATCCTTTTTAATGAAAAGTGTAGATGTTTTTACACACTTTTATAGCAGCTTGATCATATTTTGGCATAATCAGCCTTGATGTAAATCTAGTCTACCTCTCAAAGGAGAGTGTTTTTCTGAATAAAAAATTGCACAGGCCGCAGTTTTCCATGCACAGTTTTAAAAATGATGCTAAAATATTATACAGAACTATGCTGTTTAGGCAGTCCTTTAATGAACCCTGGTGATTGATAGGATTTTCTATAAACAAACAGCCACACAAAAACAGTAAAATGGAAAGGACGATTCATAGAATGGCATTATGCTAATCCCTAGAAACTAATTCTACTGATGTACTACAACAACCACTGTATGTATTCCATTCACCCAAAGCAAGAAAATATACCGCAGAGACTGTTCAAAAGTTTACTCTTACGTCACAGTGCATTATAGCAAGTCAATGTAATATGCATTATTAGTGCCAAGATTAGGTGTTTCTGGGCACTTATAAAAGTTCACCACTTCCAAAAAGGGAAGCAGTTTATCTGAATTCATGAAAGGTAGCTTTAAAAAGCTTGTCTGAATTATATCATTTGTATGTTCCCATCCCAGACCATCACATCATCCCTGCTCCTGCTAATGTTATTCAGCATAATTCTTGGATATCCTTGCAATTCGACTGTGAACCGCTGCATATATTATTTATTCACTGGGAAAGACACCTATGTACTTCTTCTCTACCTCTTTCTCACCCTTTCTCCAATTTGTATTACTGAAAACTTTTTGAATTTTTAAACTTTATCTCATTCTTATTTCATAACTGACCTGCAAAGGGATAATCTCCTTGTAAAAGTGATTATAATATCTTCAGGTCACCTCAACCACCACTAAAAAGGCCTATGTATGTGATTTAAGTTTGGGTACCCATCATGGTTATGGACACTGGGCCTTATTTCATCCATTATGGGTATCATCATAACATGTATTTTGGTACTATGGTATAATGACATACGTTTTAAATTGATTGAACATTTAAACTATAATTTTCTGCACTACTCTCGCATCCCTTACTGTGGAGCAGCATGATTGACACAACCAGCAGTGACACATCACAACATGATGCTAGCCTAGAGGAAAACAAAAGCTGCCTGTCAAAAGCACATGATCAAAGTAGCCAAGCTTTTGGGGGACTTTTGTTATAAGAAACTAAATACAAAAATAGATGCACACTCACAAATTGTGTCTGCAATTTAAAATTGCATAAGCAAAATTTAGCAGAAGAACAATTATTTTTGCATGCCTCCCTACAACCCCAGGTGGTAGAAACAAGTTCCCTATGTGGTACTTATTCCGACAGTTTATGTAATTATAAAGCTAAGTAGCTTAATTGTTAATGGGCCTTATTCCGCCACTTCTGTGAAATACCTGTTTCCTCCTTTGCTGACATGAGGGCTAAGTAAAGAACAAAAGGGAAAGGTTAGGCAGATCCTTTAAATGAAATTATCAACTCTATAGATTATACCAAACCATTAATACGTTGGGGTTTTATTAATAGTGAATAAAAGCAATTTAATGACTGTTTTTTAACAGACTAAACAGGGTTTTAAATGGAAGGTCACTATTCCTAAGATCAGCAGCCCCATCGCCTACTGGAGCATAGAAAATCCCATGGGACTGCTGGAAGGTTCAACATCTGATTTCAAGGGACTATTCCCCTGGTAATGTCTGTGTAATAACTAAATGCAAATTATAGATGTTACATTTTAAGGCAAGAAGAGACCACCATGATCAGCAAGTCTGACCTTCTGTATAATATGGCCCATAGAATTTCATATTTCTTTGCACCAAGCCCACAACTTCTTGTGCTGGAGCATATTTTTAAGAGAAAAAAAAGGTCCAATCTTGATTTAAAGAGGTCAAGATTGGAGAATTCACCACATCCTTACATAAATAGTTCCAATGATAATTATCCTCCCTGTTAAAAAATATGTCTTATTTCTAGTATGAATTTGTCTAGCTTCTGCTTCCAGCTACTGGATCTTGTTATGCTTTTGTGTGCTACATTAATGATGCTTTTACTATCAGTTATCTTTTTTCCATGTAGGTAGTCATAGACTGGGACCAAGTCACCTCTTAACATTCTTTTCAATGAGCTAAATAAACTGAGATTTTTAAATCTCTCTGTAAGGTAGGATTTCCTGAATTTGACAAAAGCAACAGAGGGTCCTGTGGCACCTTTAAGACTAAGAGAAGTATTGAGAGCATAAGCTTTCGTGGGTAAGAACCTCACTTCTTCAGATGCAAGTCTGAATTTGACAGATACCATTGTTTTGCCGTCAGTGCCAGGTCCTGGAATGGAGCCCATATCCTCCTGCACTGAAAGCTAGGCTCGTACCCCAGCACCACCACACCAACCAAAATAACATTTAGACTGAATAGATTATGAAACAGTTTCTAAAGGGAAGCAGTGGCATGCTCATCCTCAGTCATTTAAAAGTGAACAGGGCAAAGAACTAAGGACTATACTATACTGGGCAGTCCTGCACTGGCAGGCAAATGGACCCATGATCTAATAGGTCTTTTCAACTTTAATATCACAGCTACCTATCTCTGCTTACTTCCCAGGGTGAAGTCGCACACCATACTGTAGTGAGGCAGAGTGACCTCCCTCCAGTGCAGAGAGGGTGAACTCCCCCTGTTGGGCACAACTAGCCCCACCACTCCCTCCTCAGGAAGTGCAGGGGCAGGGCCAGAAGTATAAGAGCAGCGTCCTGCAACTCAGTTGGGGCCAGATTGGGGAAGGAGGCAGATGTCCCTCCCAGGGAGCTGAACCCTCAGCTATGCCCATGACCTTCAGCAGGGAGATGGGTGGCCCCAAGGAGAGAGGCTGTCTGACCACAAGATGGAGAGCCAGGTCCCAACTATGACAGAGCAGTGCCATCAGGAGCTGGTAGGAAGTAGCCCAGGGAAACTTTGGTCCTGATGGGGTGCCGGGAGGTAGGGCAGAGACTACATGTTTCCCCACTGATCTAGTGGTGGGATCGCCCGTCACTTCTAGGGCCCATGGCTGAGACCCAGTGGAGCAGGGTGGGCCTGTGTTTCCCTATCCCCGGCCCCGTACACAGGGCTGGATGCATACTAACCTTTAGGCCAGAAGGCTGGAAATGTTTATTTGCCTGGCCCTTGCCCAAGTGGCTGGAGCCTGAGACTCTTTAAGTACTCAGCCCTTACTTTAGAAGGCCTGAGCCATTGACTATTATTGTTCACTCCAGCCAGATGATGGGAGCCATAGATGATTTAAGTGCTCAGACCTAAAACCTCAGAGGCCTGAGATATAGACTACCTGTTAACCTGCTGAATCCTCACAAAGGAGGTTGAACTGTCAATTGTGCAGTTGCGTGACCACAATCCAGGCTGCCAACTGCTTCATTTGGCAGGCATCCCAATCCCCCAATGCCATCTCGGGGGGCTCCCTCGCCTGGCAATGTGGAAAGCTTACACATACCCATCCCAATTGAGTTTAAAGGGTCCCAAAGACTTCCTGATTTCCAGAGCTCAATCTGAGTTGAGAGAACCTATTTAGTTTGCTAAATTTGATACTTTGTTGGTTTTAATTTCAGGACATAGGGTAAAGAGACACCAGTCAAAGGCTGTAATTGCCCTAGAAGAGAATTACAATCATAGTTCACACAAACAACAACTAATGACTAAAGCCAATCCTCGCTCAGCCAACTACAAAGCAGCCAGCAATCAATGATATAACAGAAAAATCCCTCAAAAAATAAACACAGGTCCCAAGATCCCATATTCCACATGCTGGAGCCAACCCAAAATGCCCACACAAATAGATGGGTTTTGCAGGATCCTTGAAAATCAGCACTTATGCACATTATGTTTGATGCAAAAAGCATGGCCCTGCAACCTCCTTGTTGCCTGTTCAATTCATGCTGCCTCAAATACCTGCCGAGAGTGAACGCTAACAAAATGAGTCCTGCTCTGTAGAAACCATTCTTAATCGTGCATTCATAGTCAGGGTCTCATCCTCAATTAAATCATGGATGTCTGATACCTTACAAACCACCAACCTCACATTAATCATCAAGAAGAGAATACTAAGATCTTGATCCTAGATCCTCATCCTCCTGAGAGATAAGAAGGAAAACTAATGGATCCATACAAAGTGTCTCTTTCCAAAATATGTCTTGTATAACTTCTCATAGCTTATTTCCTTGTACCCATTTGCCACAGGAATCAAGGACCTTAACTACTCAAAGACCCCAACTAGTGCCAGCACAGTTGCACTTGGCTACCCTAGGGTGACCATTAAAAGGTCATTTCTGCTGTGGCTGTGCATTCAAATCATGACATCCAAGTCAGGCTACAAAGGCCATAACCATAAAATGACCATCATGTAAATAAATGAATCATCAATAACTGTCCTTTGTTATACTCCTGCATAGTACACTAATTTAAGATGATGGCTACCATTCCAGATTTTACAGAAAATATCAAATAGTCTAATTATACAACTCCACACATCATACCAGTACAACAAGCATGATCCCATTCCCCCATCCCCACCACAATGTTTAGTGGGAAGAGGGAAGAAGAACAAGGAGGGAGGTGTCTCACTCCTTAACAATCTCCAGCAAAGGACAAGCAATCTCAACAACTTGTTTCTGAGATGCTGGGTAAGGAGCCCTAAGTAATTAGGGATGGGAAATTCCTCCCTCCACTCCACTTGCAATGGTTGTATTATTGTCTCCTCTTCTAGCACCAGTGTCTTGTTCTGACACTGGTGTAGTCCCTCTTCTGAGAGGCAGCAGAAATTCAAGAGCCTTGCTGGGTAGTGTCTGGTGTAGGAGTAATCAGCAACACAGTCTGGGTATACTCTAAATGTATCTTGTTTTATTTACACATATATACCAATCTTGAAACAAGAAGGTGAAAAAGCAAGCAGGATAATCCCTTAATTCAGCAAATATAACCCAACACCATTGCCCAGTTCCCAGGGAACAAGTTTGTCTCAAAAATAGACTTTAATCAGAGACTACTGCAGAGAACAAAGTCTCCTATTCCTTGCACAGTGCCCCTTACACCCAAACCTTGCATAGCCCAAAGCTAAAAACAACATAGCACATGAAAAAAAAGAAGATGAAGAGAATACTTGATTACAGTGTATAAGTAACTTTGTGGGGAGAACCTTCAAGGTACTAAAGGGCTCTTTAAAGTAATGGAGAAAGGCATAAGAAGAATCAGTGGGTAGAAGCTGAAGTCAGACAAATTCAAATCAGAACTAACACACAATTGGAATAAACTAACAAAGGAAGTGGTGGATTCTCCATCTCTTGAAGTCTTCAGATCAGGACTGGATGCCTTTCTGGAAGTTGTCATTTAGTCAAACACAAGATTTTGGTCTCTCTGCAGGAGTAACTGGATGAAATTCTATGACCTGTGTAGTATAGGAGCTCAGACTTCATGATCGAATGGTCCCTTCTGACCTTAAAAGCGATGAATCTGTAACTCTTCCCAAGAGTGCTAAGGAAAAGAGTTTGGAAGTCTATGTGCCACTTGGCAAGGTCAGGTATAACAATATTAATTACTGAATCTGGAGCTAGAAATTCCTCAAAGACTTGCAGCCCCAATTCAGAGGGAGGGACTGAAGATAATATGGAGTTTGTTGACTTGTGGAAGACAGTGAGATACATTGCATGCCCCCAGGCAGCTCCACAAATCCATGGCTTGCTATTAGTTTTTGAGTGTTCTTTGCTGCCTTCTGAACAGATCAGCCTTTTCTTCAATAAGGTGTCCTGCGAAAGCACCATAACCTGTATAACTCAAAAAGGGCTGGGATACATTAAGCTACTTAGATTCTAAAGTGTGTATATATATATATATATATATATCTTCCTAAAGATTTTAAAAATGAGTAGGATTGGGAATAGTTCTGTAATATCCCAAGTCTACTCATGACCTTTCTATACACTCATTTAATAATGTGAAACCAATATATTTCAGACAACCTGTTTCAACTTTTACATTGGATGGATGGACAAAATGGCTGAACACGTTTTCCGTTTCTAATTTCTATTATTAAATTAAATTAAATTATATTGGCAAGATATTAATATAAAACACTTAAGCTAATGAAAAAAGTGCTATTCTAAACCGTTAATTTTCATAGCACTGTTGGTAAATGACAAAGAATAGGGAATTTGCACACAGCTTAGTTAAAGAATGAAGGACTCCATATATTTAAATTAGAGAATGATTATAATAATAATACTTTTTTATTTTAGATAACCTTTCATATAGAGATATCAAAATGCTTAATAAATAAAAGGCTTTCTATTTTGCAGAATATGGGCATGTGAAGCAATCATAGATAGGAGAGTGTTTTATTTTGTATCTTAATATTGTAAAAAATGTATCCACGCTGAGACTGATCCAAAGCCCCTATGAAATAAAAGGGAAATCCTTCCCCTGAATTCAACTGATTTTTGGGTCAGGACCTATATATATAGGTTATATAGGTCCTGACCCAAATATATATATATATTCCGGGGTCAGATCCTCAAGTGGTGCAAATTGTCATAGCTGCCTTGAAGTCAGTGAAGCTATGGCAATTTAAACCCGCTGAGGATCTGCACCTATACTTTTAAGGTCACATTTTCAAAAGTTCAAATTGCTAAGGCTGTGAATACAATGTGCATGCAATTTGCATTCCTAATTTCTGCACACAGTTAAATTATTGTGCAATGCAAATATCCAGTTAGATGAGTTTTAGAAATTCTCACCTTTAATATATCACCTACACAAAATTATAATAGCTTCTACAAGTGTACATTCTTGTTCATACATGACTGCTAATATTATATCATTTCATATTCATGTTACATTAGTGCTGAAGTGCATTATCCCTCTTTCTCATTCCTTCTCACTTGCAATGCTGTTGGAAAGTGTGAGCATGTTTTGCATATTATTATGCAGGGGAATAATACTAAACTCATTTTAACTGTTAAAATGTCATCAGTAATCCCTATGGAAAGAACTAAGAGTAATGTGTGTGAAGGATAGAAACATTGCCTTGTAACACATCATGACCTGACTAAAGACCATAATTATTTTAAGAGAATGGTTACTATCTCTGTAATTGGTAGATTAGGGGCTGTGCATACCTTATATAGAATACTTTTTGGTGATTTTCAAGACCCATCTTGTAACACTGAAACAAACATGCAAAATTAAGGACCCACCCCATGATGAGTTGCATAATTCATGGAAAGCCTGTTTTTTTAGAGCTGGAGTCATTTGACATTTTAT
This sequence comes from Terrapene triunguis, assembly GCF_002925995.2. NCBI lineage: Eukaryota > Metazoa > Chordata > Testudines > Emydidae > Terrapene > Terrapene triunguis. The sequence continues at coordinate 15,227,088 of NW_020664368.1, read as the reverse complement.
GTCTTGATTCTGATTTCACTCACAGCAGTGTAAAACAGGAATAATGCCACTGAAGCCTATGGAGTTACTCTACTCTAAAGCTGGTATTACAGATCTGAATAAGGCCCTTATTTTTTGAGGTTTGAACTTGGAAAGAAAACCGGCTGCATTTTGTACAAAACATGTTTGGGGCCCACTAACCTTTTATCTAAACTGTAGATGAGCATCAATTTTTCAAAATTGAGTTTCATGGTTTGTCTCATAACAAAACTTGTAATAGCTGGCCACAGAGTAGTGCCTTCATGAACCTTTATGCATATATAATGAGTAGAACTTAATGAAACTTGCTTGCTTCACTTTGAGTTTTGCTTTGGATATAGGGGACAAACAAATCTGGAACTGAAATCAGAACTGAAATCAGAATTTGAGGGACACAAAACTACATATGGCAAAATCAACTAAAAAAGTATCTAAACTAGACTGAGCAAAATTCTATATTTTCATTTTGCCATTGAAATTCATGGTATTTTGCACATTCCCTCCCAGATTTCTGTTTCTACAAAAATCAAAGTTATTGGGTCACATTCTCTCCCCTATTCCCATTCTTTTTTATTGCTGAGGCAAGAAAATAGTACAAAAATATTTGTTTAATGCCAACAGTGTATTTGATGCCATCCAAGATATATAGGAGGAGGGGGGTGATAGCTCAGTGGTTTGAGCATTGGCCTCCTAAACCCAGGGTTGTGAGTTCAATCCTTGAGGGGGCCACTTAGGGATCTGGGGCAAAATCAGTACTTAGTCCTGCTAGTGAAGGCAGGGGGCTGGACTCAATAACCTTTCAAGGTCTCTTCCAGTTCTAGAAGATGGGATATCTCCATTTTTTTTTTTTTTTTTTTAGAGAGAGACACAAACCTTATCTTAAAGAGCATATAATCTAAATCAGTGAACAATTTAAAAATCTTTAAAAGAATCAGCAGTAACTAGAGAAATTAGTGGTATCCTGTGTGAGAGAAACTTTAGGGTAGAGGAGCAAATGCCCACTGCTTCTTGCAGCATCCCCTGAAAAGAAAGGAATGAAACCACTCAAGAAAAACACAATCTATTCCTGCTAAGGTTCACAGCTGAGACAACAAAATCTCATAACGAGCGGCATCAAAGGCTGCTGACAAATATAAAAAAATCAGGATGGACATTTAACTTTATCCTTTTCCAGGAAGAGCTAATTGACAAATGCAACCAGTGCAGTTTCTACCCTCTACCAAGGCTTATAACCTTCTTGACCATAGTCAAGGAAGTCCAAGGACTCCAGAAAACACCACTTTCCTTGCCATAACCTTCTCAGTGACTTTTCCTCAAAAAAGAAAGGTCATAAACAAGGACTTACTAAAAGCCTGTGATTTGCAGTTTTCTTCCTCCATGTCTCCCAAGCATAATTAGTAGGAATATGCAGATCCAGCTCTTAAGACACTTTGTGGATCTTTCTGAAGTATATTCTTCTTAATGTGGTTGCACATGTAATATTCATTTCTAGTGGATTCTAAGTTAACTATGTGTCTGTAGACCATTCGTTATGTATTTACAGCACACTAGATGCCAGTAACCTGCATTTACTTTAATAAGTGTATTTTCCCACACCAGTAAAATATAAAAGAAAAAAATACTAGTGTAATTATTTTTTTCTCCAGTTTTGTAATTCAGAGACAAATAGCATTACCCAATGTCCACTGTTTCTTCTGAAGGCTAGTGATTGTTTAAAGTACAAATTATTTTCTACTGAGTTGCTTTGAGTTGTGTTTCTGATATCCTGGGGTTTCCTTGCTTCTGTCCTTGTCAACCTGGACTCTCAATGTTGATGAGTATTCTCAGTCTGTAAATGCCAATCCAACCCATAGTGCTCCCTCAGCTTCAGGCATTTATTAAAGAAAACTCATACAAGTAACACAAGATTTCCTCAGCAACTTCTTTGCAGTTTCATACCACCTTGTTTCCCTTTCCTGACAGATATCATGCCATTTCTGGAACTTTCAATACACCTCAGAGTCATCTAGTGGCCCAGTAGCATAACTGCAAGTAAATATCAATACTACTTTCAGGAATCATCAGTCCATTTCCCTTGTCTCCCTTTAGTACCCTGCTGCTGCTCCAGGTACAGAGATTCTGTTCTGACAAACTACATCCTCCCAGAAAGTTCTTTCACTCTCCAGATGCTATTTGTACGCACAATGATCAACAGCTTTTATGCATGTCTCTGCACACTTACTGTTCCCTCTCATGAATGTTGAGCCCGAAAAGCTGTGATCTGGAGTTCCCAAACAATTAAAATAGCCCTTTCCCTAGAATGAGTGTCACAGGACTCTATGAGGGGCAGGGGCAGGAAAACAAATGTTATGAGGTATGTACTTATAATATTCAAATATATGTGCATAGATTGATTTGTGAATTAATTCATTGAATTCTCTATAATTAATTTTTCATGATTTTTTGTAGTTCAATCACAAGTTATTGGGTTCTATGCAGGAATTACTGAGGCCAATTCTATGACCTATATTATTCAGCAGTTTGGATCAGTTTGGATCATAAATGTCTCTTCTGCCCCTAACATTTATTAATTTAAGTGTTAAAACATTATCTTATAGCATCAGGTATAGCACAGTATAGCAAGACACTAACGACATCCAAGTGTTAATCTACCAAAGTAAGTAAATGGAAATTGAATGTTTACAGACAGTATTTCAGGAAAATATACTTTAGTATTAACTGATTAGATTTTCATTTCCAGGTACAGTAAAGAACACGATCTACACAAACAGTACAGCAACTGTAATGGGTTGCCACATCTGGCAACAAGGGGTAACCTAAGATTTTCCTCTTGGCTGAAAATGTTGTAAACTGTTCACAAGCAACTCATTTTATATATTCCTTATTTGAAATTTGGAATTCAAAATGTGGTTCTTTCTGCTGGGTCATGTGTAGAGCTGATTGAAATATAATAAATTTTGATTTTTAAGGACAAGTTTTGTCTAAATTCAAATTTTGATCCCCCCCCCCAAAACCCTTTCAGATTGTTGGCTAAAATTTCCATCATTACTTTTGTTTGTTTTCTGAGTAGATACGAAGCTGTACAACATTTCTAAAAAATACTGAAATTTTGAAAAACCATTAAAACATTTTGAAAAGTGTTCACAAAATAATGTACTGTTTTTTGTTTTTGTTTTATTTTGTTTTTTACCAGCTCTAGTCACGTGACTTTTTTTGTTTCTTATTTGTATGTATATAATTATCAAAACAAATACTCAAGTTTCTCGGTACAGAATTCATATTCACTAATGTGGTGGGAGTTTTGATAACTACAAACAACAAACCTATCATACTAATTGCTAGTCCAAATTTAATGTTAGCAATATGTATAGATAAATTATTTAACGTGAATAACTTGGATCACTCTGAGCTGACAATTTAAATTGCTTTAGAAAAGATACTTACTGAAATTAATTTACACTTTCAGAATCTGTACCGCCAATCAAAAAATGCCATCAGTTAAAGCCATTTTAAAATACTCATATTTATTTTGTGTAAAGTCTACAGTTCAATCTCCACATGTTCTTTTTGCTTAAACAAAGTGGGGTCTCATTGTATGATCACAGCATAAAAATAATTTAAAAAGACAATGCTGATGTTTTATTTAAGCACTTTTTCCTGTTCTTATCATACTACATAAGTCAGTTTAACTGTTATATTGCCGATGGGTATTTTCTGGTTTGTGAAGTTTAGAGGTAAAATATGGGTCAACGTAAAACCTGGATGATGAATTAAATAAAGAAAATAGACATTGTGATGCACTTGAGAGGGTAAAATATGCTGATATAAGATCATAATTAAGATCTGTAATGTAAAATCTGGAATACTACAAAATGTAACACATTAATCAATCCACACATCATTTTCATTAGTGAAAATCACCCTTTTTTCTTGTTTTCAGTGACAAACTGAAATATCATGTTAAGTATAAAAAAGAAATCATTCTCATTGCAATGATATTTCCATATTAATGTCAATTAGAACTCCAGTCTACTTAGGTCCCAGTCACTTGCAGCACTGAGGCCTAACATTATATTTGTACTGTATATTTATGTTTTGGTCAGCCTATACAGATTCTGCCGAAATTTCAGCTCTATTTCAGAGAAATGAAACATGGAATTCACTCATTTATTTTAAACAAGAATTCTGTCATCTACAAAATAGATCATATATTGGGAATATACCCTAGTAAAGTGTCAAAGTCAATTTAAAAACAGGCAGATTTTGTCCTTCCCTTTATTGCAAATACATCTTAGGGTATTAAAATTGAAATAAATTTAAAATCCAGGTTTCTTTTTACTTTAATTCTCTTTCCTTACCATCTGCTTTTCTCTCAACCTAGATAATGAATATTAATGAAGTCAGTTTCATTTTTGTTTGTGGTGAAGTTCACTTAATATGTTCTTAATATGTCACTGTCTGGGTTTCCACCACTCCAAGGAAAAACAGATTGACAGAGCCAGACGAGTACCCAGAAGTCACCTCCTACAAGACAGCCCCAACAAAGAAAATAACAGAACACCACTAGCTGTCATCTTCAGCCCCCAACTAAAACCTCTCCAGCGCATCATCAAAGATCTACAACCTATCCTGAAAGATGATCCCTCACTCTCACAAATCTTGGGAGACAGACCTGTCCTCACTTACAGACAACCCCCCAACCTAAAGCAAATACTCACCAGCAACCACACATCACTGAACAAAAACACTGACCCAGGAACCTATCCTTGCAACAAAGCCCGATGCCAACTCTGTCCACATATCTATTCAAGTGACATCATCATAGGACCTAATCACATCAGCCATACCATCAGGGGCTTGTTCACCTGCACATCTACCAATGTGATATATGCCATCATGTGCCAGCAATGCCCCTCTGCCATGTACATTGGCCAAACCGGACAGTCTCTACGCAAAAGAATTAATGGACACAAATCTGACATCAGGAATCATAATACTCAAAAACCAGTGGGAGAACACTTTAACCTGTCTGGTCATTCAATGACAGACCTGCGGGTGGCTATTTTACAACAGAAAAGCTTCAAAAACAGACTCCAGCGAGAGACTGCTGAGCTGGAATTGATATGCAAACTAGATACAATCAATTTAGGATTGAATAAGGACTGGGAATGGCTGAGCCATTACAAACATTGAATCTATCTCCCCTTGTAAGTATTCTCACACTTCTTATCAAACTGTCTGTACTGGGCTATCTTGATTATCACTTCAAAAGTTTTTTTTCTTTTACTTAATTCGCCTCTCAACTCCCACCTGTTCATGGTCTCTGTATGTGTGTATATATATCTCCTCAATATATGTTCCATTCTATATGCATCTGAAGAAGTGGGCTGTAGCCCACGAAAGCTTATGCTCTAATAAATTTGTTAGTCTCTAAGGTGCCACAAGTACTCCCGTTCTTTTTGCAGATACAGACTAACACGGCTGCCACTCTGAATCCAAGGAAATGTTTACTTAAAATCAAGTGTTTTCATTGGAAACATTTCCACTGGTCTCAGGTTTTTACAAGAGCTTGTGCTTATAATATTGCCAACATCCATGTTTTATCACAAGGCTCATGGCATTTCACACTGTACTTAAAAACCAAGCTCCTGAAGTCATGTGATTATGTGACAATCTTGGTTTTCATTTACAAAACCAAGAATGAGCTACAAACACATTTTTATACATCCTTCCCAAATTGAGATGCTTTCCTAAATTGAAACCTTGTATTGTTTGGTCAAATGTAAGTTGACAGTGGGATTTTTTTTATTGTTTTTATTTTTACGTTACAGAAGCGAGGCATCATTTTAAAAAGTCTGAAAAATTATAAATGGAGTAAGCCGCATACACACAAAAAATGATCAGAAAGTTGAAGGGGAGCTGCGCTGTTTGAGAAATTGTGCCTGAACCAATACTGTTATCGTCCTCATGGGTCTGATCCATCAAAGCTTGTCTCCCACCGAAGTAAATGGGACTTAAGCATGTGTTTAAGTGCTTTGCTGAATTGGGACTCATATAAACATAACATTATGTTCTTGATCCACATAATGAGGTAATCCTTGATTTTCAATATTATCTATAATCAATATTCTTTATGTTCCTAAATATATAGTATATGTGTGTATCGGTTTCTAGATTCTTTACATGAGACAGATTCTTGTTTGCACTTCATGCCTGACCAATCAATAAAAGTTATCCAAAGTATCTACATGGGATAGGGAAGGAGAATTGTGAAATTCCCTTTAAATTGTGTCCAAAAAGTAATTCAATTACTATCTTTGTGTTTTATTTCCTTTGCATCTATTATGTCTACATAATATAGGTCATATTGATACACATTAGTAGAATATTATGGGTGATACTGAAAGCAGTTAAGGATCATTCCTATGTAGCAGGGGAAATGCCACCAGGAGGATCCATATATACAACAAATTTTGAATACTAGGAGAATATTTCAAACATCTCAGAACATTATTGAAAATTCTTTTTACAAAATGTCTGAGTGACTTTTAAACTTTTTTTTTTATTTCAAAGAAATTGATCTTTGATGCAGACCCTGATGATGTTCATTCGGTCCTCTTGTCCCTAACAAAATATTGAGAGCATATTCTGATTTCCCCCTGACATGTGATACATATTTGAGGGATTAGATTAAGCACATAATTAGAGTACATATATAGGTTAGTTCTTTCTCTTTACTAGGTTAAAAGTAGTTACAAATACTATATGACTGCAATATAAAACCACTGTGTAAATTCACGTGTAAACAAACATTTTTCTACTTTTGCAAATATGAAGCGATGATTATATAATTGCAATTCAGATTGTCTTTTTGTTCTGTGTTTGTACAGTTCCCAACACAATGACATCCTGGTCCATGATCAGCTCCTAGGAACTAGATTTCAGAGTAGCAGCCGTGTTAGTCTGTATCCGCAAAAAGAACAGGAGTACTTGTGGCACCTTAGAGACTAACAAATTTATTAGAGCATAAGCTTTCGTGGGCTACAGCCCACTTCTTCAGATGCATATAGAGTGAAACATATATTGAGGAGATATATATACACACATACAGAGAGCATGAACAGGTGGGAGTTGTCTTACCAACTCTGAGAGGCCAATTAAGTAAGAGAAAAAAACTTTTGAAGTGATAATCAAGATAGCTCAGTACAGACAGTTTGATAAGAAGTGTGAGAATACTTACAAGGGGAGATCGATTCAATGTTTGTAATGGCTCAGCCATTCCCAGTCCTTATTCAATCCTGAGTTGATTGTGTCTAGTTTGCATATCAATTCCAGCTCAGCAGTCTCTCGTTGGAGTCTGTTTTTGAAGTTTTTCTGTTGTAAGATATTTTTTTTCTCTTACTTAATTGGCCTCTCAGAGTTGGTAAGACAACTCCCACCTGTTCATGCTCTCTGTATGTGTGTATATATATATCTCCTCAATATATGTTTCACTCTATATGCATCCGAAGAAGTGGGCTGTAGCCCACGAAAGCTTATGCTCTAATAAATCTGTTAGTCTCTAAGGTGCCACAAGTTCTCCTGTTCTTTTTCCTAGGAACTAGAGCAATATAAATAATAATATTTACTGCAGTGGTACTAGTCAATGACACAAAATGCTGGAGACACAATAGTATATTTTAGAGCAGCCCATAAAAGGGATAGCTATTTTGTGAAAGTATTATTGAAAAAAAAAATCATTTTTATTTTGTCAATAAATCTCAAAATTCAAAATTTTTCAACCAGCTGCCATATTTTTTATTTGTGAAAGTTTGGGTGGTAGTTCAATGATTAATTCCTGCATGTATCTAGTTAAAAGTCTAGAAGCAATTGCTCAAGGCTCAGTTTTCTTACAGAATATGCTACAGCTATTTGCATTACTCATCGGTGTGTTTACACTGTGCCTCTTGAACCATTGCCGGCTCCAAAGGGATTTTCACTTTGAGTTTGAATAAAAGCTTTACAATAAAGAACAGCTACCACAGTGCTATTGTGGGTTGGTGATGAAAGCACGGACATCATTAACACCTGGAGTTTCAGTGAACAGCATACTAACATATTTTGGAAGAAAATATGAACTATATGTTGTGAAAAGCAAACCCAGTTTTTATTAGATTCAAATTCCATGAGAAGTTCAGAGATTTTGGACAGTTTCCAGCTGTTAGTTGAGATAGTGGGTATGGAGGATAAAAAAGAAATGGTGCACATCCATGTGCTGTTTTGAACTATTGCTATTTATTATTTCTATTACACTATTACAATAGCACCTATAGGCCACAACTGGGATTGAAGCCCCATTGTGCTAAGCTCTTTACAAACATATAATAAGAGACAATGTTTGTCCTAAAGTGATTACTATCTAAATAGGCAAGACGGACAAACAAAGTATTTTACTGATGGGTAACTGAGGCAAAGAGAGACAAAGAGCTTGCTTAAGAGCCCGGAGAAGTCATTACAGTGATTTCTATGGATTTTGATGAGGCCCTAAGAGACTTGGTCAAGGTCATAAAGGAAGTCCATGGATAAGCCAGTGTCTGAACTCAGCTCTCCTGAGTCCTAGTCCAGTGCCTTAAACACAAGACTATCCTTCTTCTCCAATTATCCCTGAATTAAAGAAAATATCAGTGTTAGAATTATACTTTCTCTAGAAAAAGCAAATAGTCTTTCATATATCAAGGCTACAATGGCAATATGAATTTATAGTTAGATGTAGAGGTATGTAGTGTTGCTTGATCCTATGAGCCAGTTCAAGCACAACCAAAAACATTAGTTGCAGGAAGACAAAGTAATAAAATGAAATAATTCTGCAAATGACTTCAATGTACTCTTATTGTCCCCCACATGACAGCAATAACATTTCTGATCACAATTTGTGTTTACTGATGCAGTCAGAACTAACAATGTTTAAGAATCACATGGAACCTGCATGGATCAGGAGTTTGCTAGTATCACTTTAGTCCCAGATGCGTAGATTTTAACTTGAAAATGGAGCCTAAGTAAACATCACACCAGAGCTCATATTCTGCACATTGAGCCTTCAGATTCCACTGCAGTACACTAACAAGCGTCTAGCTATGGAGGTGCATAGCCCGAACTACACAGTACAAGAAAACTGAAGAACAGATACAAACATACCACACACAAGTTTAAATTCTTGTCAAGATTCAGACAAACAGCAAGTGTGGACATAGAGTCAAATACAAATCTTAAACTTACAAACCGGACATTGCCGATACAGCCATTTGAAAATGTGAAGCCCAATATCCTACTAGAACATACAAACATTTCAAAAGAGTTGAATTGTTCTCCAGTTCTTTAACTTGACCCAGGAGTTACCCCATCATCCAGGTATCAAGGAAGGGTACTATTTGTGCTCCCTGACCATCTTAAACAGCAATTAGATTACATAGGGCTATATTGTGCTTTAAAGCTCAGCAAAGAGGGAGGACTTTAGAGCCACCACTAGAAGGGTCAAAGGATTGTCTGTTATCTACCCCCGGGGTGTTCATTGGTCTGATTCTGGTATTTAGAGAAGAAATATCCTGCCAGAAGGTACTTTATTTATTAGATAAACTAAATAACTATGCAGAGAGCATAAAATGAAATGAAATAAATATAAACAAATCAAATTAAAGTAGATTAATATCAAATCATCAAATTAATCTAATTATCAGGTTGATTAAATGATATCAGATAAACCAATTCCCTATGAGTTTATCTAATAATCTGGTAAGTCAGCAATTTTGTTTAGTCATCAGCCCTAAAGCCTTCCAATCCTGGCTGACATTGCTCCCTGAATCATTAGGCATGAAGGTAGGGCTTTAGCCACATTATTGTGCTGCCAACTATCCAGACAACTTACTTCACAATTTCATCTCAAAGTTACATCAGCTACACCAGCTAATGTCAAGACACTGCATTTCTAAATAGTTGAGCTTCTTAGAAAGTATATCAGACGTGACCTTTCTAAGGAACAGTGGCAACAAGTGATGAGGGATTATATTTTGGATCAATGGTGTATTTCTTGGCAGATAGACAACTGAGATCTGCATCCTTCAGACTCTCCAGACCACCTCTCACATACACATCAGAATAACCATATAACCTAAAATATCCCTCTTTGTTACAACAGGATATGTTTTTCTCATGGGCTTGCATCTTTACCACTGCAGTTTCTTGAGCTCCCCATCCTGCCCCTGTGGAACTCAAGAGCAAACAGCAGGCCTTCTGGTTATGGACTACCCTCTTTATCAGCGTAGTGGTGGACGGATATGCTTGATATCTCCAGCTAATGCTACATCACTTACCCTACATGTAATTCATTGGTTGAGCCAACAGAAGCCATACACTAGAAGAAGCCTCAAAGGAACAGAGAATTATCAATGTCAATACCAACTGATATGGTTATATTCCAGCCACATTACTCTATGGGAGCTGTGGGGGCGGTGCCTGTGTAACCCACACACCTCCTGGGGGTGGTGTTCTGTCCCATCTAGCACCGAGACCACTTAAAGAGAGAGAGTTAAATGAGTCTGCTCTACATCCTTAGCTAACAGCCAGTTGGCTTTTAGCTCATGCGGTAGAGGCTCATGCACTAAACTCCAGAGGTCCCTGGTTTGATCCCGATGACTGGAGTCTGTCGGTGTTACAAATGGGGGCTCATCCGGGATTTCAAGTGGGAAGTGTCCGACCAGCCAGGGTAAAGCTGCTGGCGGGCCAGGCCGGTTTGTTTATCTGGGGCGTCCGCAGGCACGGAGCCCTGCAGCTCCCACCGGCCGCGGTTCGCCGTTCCTGGCCAATGGGAGCTGCGGGAAGCAGTGTGGGCAGAGGGACGTGCTAGCCACTGCTTCCCACAGCTCCCATTGGCCAGGAACAGCAGCCAGTGGGAGCTGCGGGGCTGTGTGCCTGCGGACACTCCAGATGAACAAACCAGCCCAGCCCACGAGCGCCATTACCCTGACAGGCCAGGTGCCAAAGGTTGCCGACCCCTGGTTTAAAGGATTAGGTCTATGGACTATAAGGGCTTCAGAGCAGGAACTGCCTTAATTTTGTATCTTCTACAGCATTAAATATGTTGACTAACAGTCATAATAATTAATAACACCAGAACTTAATATTTTATGAAAAATAGCCAAGAATCAGTGATACATTAGTTAAATTTATACTATGTCATTTTTAAGTTTCAATGTATTTTTCATCTTATCTCCACTTTCTAGGGAAAACATTTTAAGCCCATATTGAGCTATTTCTAGAATAAGTATGTTCTAAAATATAGTAGAATACAGTTAAAGCAAAATTAAAATGCACTATAGTTGAAATGTCTATTTCAGCTGACTGGTCAGATATATAATTACCTGACATTAAAATAATGCCTTTACAAAAGAAGGCCTATATTTTATTTTTAGATCATTTAACAAGTCAAAATGCACTCCAATCTGAACACTCTCTTTCAAAATACATTACTTACAGAACATGATTAATTTTCCTGATCCATGTTAAAAGCGAATGTTAGAATAGCTGCATTATAATAGGAGGAAAGTGACACTGATATATTTATTGCTATTTGAATGATCTGTGGATGGACAAATTTTAGATAAAATGTGAGCAAATGCATGAACATTTTTTTTCAGTGAGATATCCTAAAGTAAGGGCCATTTGCTGCTCTTGGTCCATGTATGCAATTCCCATTGACGTCAGTAGCAGTTCTATTGCGATCAAATATTACCCTGCCAAATTTGTAACATCACTTAACACATCAGGCACATCATACTACATGATCAAAAGCTCACATCATTGTTACTAGATCACAACTACTTCCCACATGCATACAGAGCACAGAAAAAACTAATGCAATTTATTTCTCTAATTACTCTCTGTAGAACTCAAAATGTTTAGTAAAATTCCATTCCTGTACCAATTTTAATTCTGCAGTTGCACCTTCTGGAAGTATTTTAATAGTATTCTTTTGTTTCATCCTTTGTAGATAGCATTATTTAAATGTGACTGGATCAGTTAACTGTGGGGTCTCAATTCTGCCCTCAGTTATACAAGTGCTCTGCATGAAATTACACCTGTGTAAACTTAGGATAGAATTTGACCCTGATCAAATCCTACTCTGATTGAAGTTATTTGGAGTTTTGCCACTGATCTGGATAAAACCCAAGGTCACAGAAGTTACCATTCCTCTACTCAAGTAAACAAAGATGTTACATCCATAAGCATCATTACATGCATTGTCCAGCTCCGACTGATGTTGGTAGGAGTCTTCTACTGACGTTGATGAAATTGGATCAGGTCCTTTATGCACTGGCACAAGACTAACACTGCATTTACAGGTCCCAGTACTCCAGCCCCAACTCTGGCATGATTTTAATGGAAGTCAATACGAGTTTTGCCTAAGAGAAGGCTGCAAGATTGTACCTAACTTAACATTTATTTTACTTTTTAAGGTAAAGAAAAATTTAAATCACTATCATTAATCCATCCTCCTCCTTAAAAGATTGTCAGAATTCGTATAAACTGACAAATTTTAATTTTTGTCCTTTAATGCTCCTGATATCTATGAAATGCATTTTCTATCCATATTAAAAGGTTGTATCTGGAGTGAACTGATATAAATGCAATCTTTTCCATTAAGACATTTATGAAAATGGAACTAAATTTCTAATCAGGAACCCCTTTATTTGTTTATGAAGCTTTGGAAAAAGAAAAAAAAAACAGTTATAGTTCCTTAAGAAATGTTTTACAACAACAATTGGGACAGAAATGAGTTTAAACTGGATGTTTCAAACACATCAAAAGCTTTTCACTGTGTTACAGCTCTTTGAGTAAGCAGAAAGTCTAATGTGTTCTTTTTGTCTTGGATTTGGAATTTAAGCAAACACTCTGAACTGTCTTTTGGGACTAAGGAAGGGGCAGTAAAGGAAAATAATCTCTGAGACTGTAAATAGGATTTGATAAGGTGAAAGTCAAGTGCTGTGGTGGATTTTATTTATAATAGTTATTTATTTCTGCTTCCATCTTCTTTTTCTCTGTATCATTTGTTGTTAAGTAAACTTTCCCTCACATTTGTTTTTGATTGGTTCCTGGGTGAAGAGGTTGCATAGATTACCAGCTCCAGCTATGGTTTGTATCCAAATTAATGTCACATCTGCAATAAATTGGGATGCTCTGCCATTGTCAAACAATACAGAGCCAAGGTTGGCAAATTAGTTGATATTAGCATATAGACCTTCTGGCAGGGAAGGAAAGCTTGGAGCTGGACATTGTTCTGGATTTGTGAACTCGAAGCTGCCACTGGCCTCGTTATCTCATTTGTCTTAGTTAGCCTAAATTGGCAGTTATGTTTTCATGGCAAATGTTTGCTTTTACAAATGAGCAATAGAGCAGAGAGTAGGAGACATAACATGAGGACTTATTTTGCTGCAATTTAATCTGAGAACACTATAGCTGGTGACCATCTTCACTGTTTTTAATTCACATAGAGCTCTTCACCTTTACCTTCCTGCACATTACCTTGTAAATGTATTGTAGGGTTATGGGATAAGAGGGTATGAAACTAAAACTAAACAGCTCTCTCTTAAAAAAAATAATGTCAAAGTGTCTTTTAATGAAATATTTTGGAATCCATAACTAGATCAACAAGAACCATTGCCACAGTCATGATGATGTATGTATACCCTATTTAACGGTGTCGAGAAGAATAGACCAGGCAAGAAGGTTATATATCTTATTAAATAACATCATATTGCACTCTGGGCCACAAAATGACAATGATAGAATTTTTCAGTTAATCAGCATAGAAAGCCATTGCACAAAAGAGAGCTATAAATGTTACATAATATACTGTTATGCTTAGTGATATCTGGCACTGCAATCTCACTTCCAATCATGTTCTCAAAATGACACTTCTAAACCCATTTTAAGTCATAACAGCTATTTTCTGCAATAAGAAAAGTTCCTAAGATTATGGGGTGCAGAAAGGAACTCTTGGTTCAGCTTTTTAGAATAATTATATATGAACAAATGAAAAGCCTTATATGGAACAGAAATAATTAACCAACTTTATCTAAACCATCCAACAAAGCCTAAATATTTTTCCTCAACAGCTATAAAATAGTTGTATGTAAATAGGTTATTTGACTTTCATAAAATATTCATTTTGATTTTGTCATTTTTATGCTTCATAGAATCATAGAATCATATAACTGGAAGGGACCTTGAGAGGTCATCTAGTCCAATCCCTTGCACTCAAGGCAGGACTAAGTATTATCTAGACCATTGCTGACAGGTGTTTGTCTAACCAGCTCTTAAAAATCTCCAATGATGGAGATTCCACAACCTCCCTAGGCAATTTATTCCAGTGCTTAACCACCCTGACAGTTAGGAAGTTTTTCCTAATGTCAAACCTGAACCTTACTTGCTGCGATTTAAGCCCATTGCGTCTTGTCCTGTCCTCAGAGGTTAAGAAGAACAATTTTTCTCCCTCCTCCTTGTAACAACATTTTACATACTTGAAAACTGTTATCATGTCCCCTTTCCGTCTTCTCTTTTCCAGACTAAACAAACCCAATGTTTTCAATCTTCCCTCACAGGTCATGTTTTCTAGACCTTTAATCATTTTTGTCGCTCTTCTCTGGACTCTCTCCAATTTGTCCACATCCTTCCTGAAATGTGGCGCCCAGAACTGGACACAATACTCCAGTTGAGGCCTAATCAGCGCAGAGTAGAGCAGAAGAATTACTTCTCGTGTCTTGCTTACAACACTCCTGCTAATATATCCCAGAAGAAATGCACTGTTGTCTAGTAACTAGATCATAGACACTAGGAACCAGGAATTCTTGGGTTTCAGTGCCAGTTCTGGCCTCAGCGCTCTATAGAGTTTTAAAACAGTTATTTTCCATTAGCAACCAGTTCTGTATTAAAAAAGATTGGGAGAGATGAGCAGAGGGACTATCTACACTAGAAAAAGTATGTATTAACATAATAACATAAGAATGGCCATACCGGCTCAGACCAATGGTCCAGCTAGCCCAGTATCCTGTCATCTACCATGGCCAGTGCCTGATACTTCAGTGGGAATGAACAGAACAGGCCAGTTCCCCAAGTGATCCATTCCCTGTCATGTTGCCTCATCTATTGATTGTGTATTAATTATATTGATTACTTAAGAATTCACAGTAAACAGTCTGAGGCTTGGCGCGTTCTTATCCCAAGATCAATCTCAGTATTATGAGAATTACTGTTCAGTTCATAACCCCAGCGGGTATGGTTGTAATAGTCACACTTAGGGAAAAACTTCTGAATTTGCAATAATTTTATTAGCACAATTAGTAAAGTTACAAACACTCACACAGCAAGGTAGATAAAGCTAATACAGAAAGTAATCTGAGCACCTTAGCATATAATCACACCATCACACAAGAGGATCCAAAGTGTTTGTCATCCTCATCATCATCATCCTCACCATCATCCCCACCACCAGTGGTCATCATCTAGGCCTCTCTCAGGAGTTACATCTCCCAAGGCACACATGCCAGGGATTCAACTTTTATAGTACGTTACGCTGATGCCACTGTGCCCAATACATACTCATTAGGGGCTTTGTCTGCTTTTCTTTATCTGTATTTCCTCACCCTGCTAATGCTCGGGTACTCTTCTCCAGCAGGTTACTAACCCGTTTATCTCAAGCTTATTAGCCTATACATCAATTAGTTACCATGGCACTCTGGTAGTTACACATCTGCTGATGTTCCTAACTTAAAATATCCCAAGCTGCTATTAACTAGCATCTTGTGGTTACCTGTCAGCAGTTTAGTCTTTCTGTCTTGTGATATCTTATGATCTAGGGTTACTCCTAGTTAGCTGCTGATGTTAAGGCTTTTGGGCCTTATACCTTGTTTAGCTAAGCTATTGTCTTATAGGCCTTGTAGGCACATTACATTAAGTTATATTTATGCATTACCTAGCAAATTCCTTTACCTATAGCCCACATACATCCAGTCCCAGCTTCTGTCAGTCAGTCAGAAGTTTAGGGATACCCAGACCATGAGGTTGCATCCCTGGCCATCTTGGCTAATTGCCATTGATGGACCAAGAATGATACTGCCAAGAATGACCTTGAACGGATCACTGCAGACTACATGGCTCTGGGAAGAAGGATAAAGGAGTTTGAGGTGCAAGTGGTGTTCTCGTCCATCCTCCCTGTGAAAGGAAAAGGCCTGGGTAGAGACCGTCGAATCGTGGAAGTCAATGAATGGCTACACAGGTGGTGTCGGAGAGAAGGCTTTGGATTCTTTGACCATGGGATGGTGTTCCAAGAAGGAGGAGTGCTAGGCAGAGACGGGCTCTACTTAACGAAGAGAGGGAACAGCATCTTCGCAAGCAGGCTGGCTAACCTAGTGAGGAGGGCTTTAAACTAGGTTCACCGGGGGAAGAAGACCAAAGCTCTGAGGTAAGTGAGGAAATGGGATACCGGGAGGAAGCACGAGCAGGAAAGTGCAAGAGGGGAGGACTCCTGTCTCATACTGAGAAAGCGAGACGATCAGTGATTTATCTTAAGTGCCTATACACAAATGCAAGAAGCCTGGGAAACAAGCAGGGAGAACTGGAAGTCCTGGCACAGTCAAGAAACTATGATGTGATTGGAATAATGGAGACTTGGTGGGATAACTCACATGACTGGAGTACTGCCATGGATGGATATAAACTGTTCAGGAAGGACAGGCAGGGCAGAAAAGGTGGGGGAGTTGAATTGTATGTAAGAGAGCAGTATGACTGCTCAGAGCTCCGGTATGAAACTGCAGAAAAACCTGAGAGTCTCTGGATTAAATTTAGAAGTGTGAGCAACAAGAGTGATGTTGTGGTGGTAGTCTGCTATAGACCACCAGACCAGAGGGATGAGGTGGAAGAGGCTTTCTTCCGGTAACTAACGGAACTTACTAGATCACAGGCCCTGGTTCTCATGGGAGACTTCAATCACCCTGATATCTGCTGGGTAAGCAATACACAGCGGTGCACAGACAATCCAGGAAGTTTTTGGAAAGTGTAGGGGACAGTTTCCTGGTGGAAGTGCTGGAGGAACCAACTAGGGGCAGAGCTCTTCTTGACCTGCTGCTCATAAACCAGAAAGAATTAGTAGGGAAAGCAAAAGTGTATGGGAACCTGGGAGGCAGTGACCATGAGATGGTTGAGTTCAGGATCCTGACATAAGGAAGAAAGGAGAGCAGCAGTATATGGACCCTGGACTTCAGAAAAGCAGACTTTGACTCCCTCAAGGAACTGATGGGAGGGATCCCCTGGGAGAATAACATGAGGGGCAAAGGAGTCCAAGAGAGCTGGCTGTATTTTAAAGAATCCTTATTGAGGTTGCAGGAACAAACCATCCCGATGTGTAGAAAAAATAGTAAATATGGCAGGCGACCAGCTTGGCTTAACAGTGAAATGCATGCTGATCTTAAACACAAAAAAGAAGCTTACAAGAAGTGGAAGATTGGACAAATGACCAGGGAGGAGTATAAAAATATTGCTCAGGCATGCAGGAGTGAAATCAGGAAGGCCAAATCACACTTGGAGTTGCAGCTAGCAAGAGATGTTAAGAGTAACAAGAAGGGTTTCTTCAGGTATGTTAGCAATAAGAAGAAGGTCAAGAAAAGTGTGGGCCCCTTACTGAATGAGGGAGGCAATCTAGTGACAGAGGATGTGGAAAAAGCTAATATACTCAATGCTTTTTTTGCCTCTGTCTTCATGAACAAGGTCAGCTCCTAGACTGCTCCACTGGGCAGCACAGCATGAGGAGGTGGTGACCAGCCCTCTGTGGAGAACAAAGTGGTTCAGGACTATTTAGAAAACATAGATGAGCACAAATCCATGGGGCCGGATGCGCTGCATCCGAGGGTACTGAAGGAGTTGGCGGATGTGATTGCAGAGCCATTGGCCATTATCTTTGAAAACTCAGGGCGATCAGGGGAGGTCCCGGATGACTGGAAAAAGGCTAATGTAGTGCCCATCTTTAAAAAAAGAAAGAAGAAGGATCCGGGGAAATACAGGCCAGTGAGCCTCACCTCAGTCCCTGGAAAAATCATGGAGCAGGTTCTCAAGGAATAAATTGTGAACACTTAGAGGAGAGGAAAGTTATCATGAACAGTCAGCATGGATTCACCAAGAGCAAGTCATGCCTGACTAAGCTAATTGCCTTCTAGGAGGAGATAACTGGGTCTTTGGATGAGGGGAAAGCAGTGGATGTGTTATTCCTTGATTTTAGCAAAGCTTTTGATACAGTCTCCCACAGTATTCTTGCCGGCAAGTTAAAGAAGTATGGGCTGGATCAATGGACTATAAGGTGGATAGAAAGCGGCCTAGATCGTCGGGCTCAGCGGGTAGTGATCAATGGCTCCATGTCTAGTTGGCAGCCATTATCAAGTGGAGTGCCCCAAGGGTCAGTCCTGGGGCCAGTTTTGTTCAATATCTTCATTAATGATCTGGAGGATGGTGTGGACTGCACTCTCAGCAAGTTTGCAGATGATACTAAACTGGGAGGAGTGGTAGATACGCTGGAGGATAGGGATAGGATACAGAGGGACCTAGACAAATTAGAGGATTGGGCCAAAAGAAACCTGATGAGGTTCAACAAGGACAAGTGCAGAGTCCTGCACTTAGGACGGAAGAATCCCAGGCACTGCTACAGACTAGGGACCGAATGGCAAGGCAGCAGTTCTGCAGAGAAGGACCTAGGGATTACAGTGGACAAGAAGCTGGATATGAATCAACAATGTGCCCTTGTTGCCAAGAAGGCCAACGACATTTTGGGTTGTATAAGTAGGGGCATTGCCAGCAGATCGAGGGACGTGATCATTCCCCTCTATTCGACATTGGTGAGGCCTCATCTGGAGTACTGTGTCCAGTTTTGGGCCCCACACTACAAGAAGGATGTGGAAAAATTGGAAAGAGTCCAGCGGAGGGCAACAAAAATGATTAGGGGGCTGGAGCACATGACTTATGAGGAGAGGCTGAGGAAAGTGGGATTGTTTAGTCTGCAGAAGAGAAGAATGAGGGGGGATTTGATAGCTGCTTTCAACTACCTGAAAGGGGGTTCCAAAGAGGATGGATCTAGACTGTTCTCAGTGGTACCAGATGACAGAACAAGTAGCAATGGTCTCAAGTTGCAGTGGGGGAGGTTTAGGTTGGATATTAGGAAAAACCTTTTCACTAGGAGGATGGAGAAGCACTGGAATGGGTTACCTAGGAAGGTGGTAGAATCTCCTTCCTTAGAGGTTTTTAAGGTCAGGCTTGACAAAGCCCTGGCTGGGATGATTTAGTTGGGAATTGTTCCTGCTTTGAGCAGGGGGGTTGACTAGATGACCTCCTGAGGTCCATTCCAACCCAGATATTCTATGATTCTATCACCCATGAAATTATCTAATTCTTTCTTGAACCCCATTATACTTTTGGCCTTCACAACATCCCCTGGCAACGAGTTCCACAAGTTGACTGTGCATTGTGTGAAGAAGTACTTCATTTTGTTTGTTTTAAACCTGTTTCCTATTAATTTCATTGGGTCACCCCTGGTTCTTGTGTTATGCTGAAGAGTTGAATAACACTGCCTTATTCACTTTCTCCACACAATCATGATTTTATAGACCTCTATCATATTTCCCCTTAGTCATCTCTTTCCTAAGCTGAGCAGTCCCAGTCTTTTTAATATCTCCTCTTATGGAATCTGTTCCATACCACTGATCATTTTTGTTTCCCTTCTGTGTACTTTTTCCAGTTCTAATATATCTTTTTTGAGATGGGGCAACCAGAACTGTATGCAATCTTCAAAGTGAGGGCATATCATGGATTTACATAGTGGCCTTATTATATTTTCTGTTTTATTATCTATCCCTTTTCTAATGGTTCTTTACATTCTATTAGCTTTTTTGACTGCCGCTGCACACTGAGCAGATGTTTTCAGAGAACTATCCACAATGACTCCAAGATCTTTCTTGAGTGATAACAGCTAATTTAGACACACACACACCCATCCTTTTGTATGTAGAGTTGAGATTATATTTTCCAACATGAATTACTTTGCATTTACCAATATTGAATTTCATCTGCATTTTTGTTGCCTGGTCACCCAATTTTGTGAGATCCTTTTTAACTCTTTGCAGTCTACTTCAACTTAACTATCTTGAATACTTTTGTATCATCTGCAAACTTTGTCATCTCACTATTTATCCCTTTTTACAGATCATTTACAAATATGTTGAACAGCATGGGTCCCTGTACAGATCCTTGAGAGATCCCACTATTTTCTTCTCTCCACTGTAGAAACTGACCATTTATTCCTACTCTTTGTTGCCTATATTTTAACCAGTTATTGGTCCAGGAGAGGCATCTTATCCCATGAGTGCCTACTTTGCTTAATAGCCTTTGCTGAGGGACTTTGTTAAAGGCTTTCTGAAAGCCCCAGTATACTATATCCACTACACCACCATTGTCCACGTTTGTTGACACCTTCAAAGAATTTGAATAGATTGGTGAGGCATGATTTCCCTTTACAAAAGCTGTGTTGAATCTTCTCGAACATATTGTATTCATTTATGTGTTTGAAAATTCTGTTCTTCACTATAGTTTCAACCAATTTGCCTGGTACTGAAGTTAGGCTTAAGGGCTTGTAATTACCAGAACCACCTCGGGAGTCTTTTATTTTTTTTAAATGGAGTTACTTTAGCTATTCTCCAATTGTCTGGTACAGAGGCTGCTTTAAGAGACAGGGTACATACTACAGTTAGTAGTTCTGCAATTTCACATTTGGGTTCCTTCATAACATCTGGTCCTAGTGATTTATTGTATATATTACAAAATCTTCTCTATTGACACACCAATATGGGACAGTTTCTGAGATTTGTCATCTAAAAGCCATTGCAACACACCGTGTAATCACACGTAAATGTATGTCTAAGCCAAAGATTGGCAATCTTTGGCACGCGGCCCATCACGGAAATCCACTGGCGGGCCGGGACAGTTTGTTTACCTGCAGCATCTGCAGGTTAGACCCAACGCAGCTCCCACTGACCGCGGTTCGCCATTCCAGGCCAATGGGGGCTGCGGGAAGCGGCGGCCAGCACATCCCTCGGCCCACGCCGCTTCCCGCATCCCCCGTTGGCCTGGAACGGTGAACCGCTGTCAGGGGGAGCTGCGATCGGCCGAACCTGCGGATGCTGCAGGTAAACAAACCGTCCCAGCCCACCAGCGGATTTCCTTGATGGGCCACGTGCCAAAGGTTGCTGATCCCTGATCTAGGCATTGCAAAGGCATTGTTACCACTGTTGAGATACCATCAATGCAGCGCAAGCTTTTCTCTCATGCTATCTGGACCAGTGCAGTCTACAACAGTGTTCTTTCATGCAGACAGGAAACCTCTGCATACAGCTGGCTCTATCTCAGGAGGGTGTGCCTGGCTTTGGGGTGTGGGATGCCATATATATGTAAAAGTGGTTGAGGTGGTGATTAGCACAGACCCAAAGGATCAAATTTCCATATTCAGTTGGCTTGCCATATTGTTGAATATAAAAACCCTAAAAAGATATCAATGAGTTTCACATTCAGGCTGAAGAATTGTAAAGATCTTGTTTTGAGTGCAGTGCATTCTTCAACCTTCAATAGACTACATATTGGATATCAAGGGCAAGACTGTGCTCAGAAATACATAGCTACGTAAATGGAGAGCAAGAATGAGCCCAGACACCCTAAGAACACATGCAAGAACTGCACATCAAGTGATCCTTGAATAGAGCAAAAGAGCTACCTAAGGTACCACTACCAGCACTATCCTCACCAAAGAGGCTGTGCCATGGTCCTCTCCAGTTTTGGTTTCAGACACAGAGGAAGCTAACACAGAGGAGGAGGTTCAAACAAACAGACCTTTACTGCAACTTCTCAGACAACATGCTGCACACACGGTGACCAGATTCAGCTGGTTCACCTACTGTGACTGCCATTGGTGGGATCTCTTAAAAGCACAGTGCACGGCAGCCTCCTACCCCCTCTTACACTAAGGGTATGTCTACACTACGGGATTACTCAGAATTTACAGAATTCGATTTTTGGCAACCGATTGTATAAAGTCGAGTGCATGCGGCCACACTAAGCACATTAATTCGGCGGTGTGCGTCCATACACCGAGGCTAGCGTCGACTTCCGGAGCGTTGCACTGTGGGTAGCTATCCCATAGCTATCCCATAGTTCCCGCAGTCTCCCCTGCCCATTGGAATTCTGGGTTGAGATCCCAATGCCTGATGGGGCAAAAAACATTGTCGCTGGTGGTTCTGGATACAGCCTCACCCCTCCCTCAATGAAAGTAACGGCAGACAACTGTTTCACGCCTTTTTTCCTGGGTGAACACTGCAGACGCCATACCACGGCAAGCATGGAACCCGCTCAGCTCAAGACAGCAGTCATGAACATTGTAAACACCTCGCGCATTATCATGCAGTTTATGCTGAACCAGGACCTGAAAAACCAGGAGAAGAGGAGGGGGCGATGGCAGCGCGGCGACGAGAGTGATGAGGACATGGACACAGAATTCTCTCAAACCACGGGCCCCGGTGCTTTGGAGATCATGTTGTTAATGGGGCAGGTTCTAGCCATGGAACACCGATTCTGGGCCCCGGGAAACAAGCATAGACTGGTGGGACCGCATAGTGTTGCAGGTGTGGGACAATTCCCAGTGGCTGCGAAACTTTCGCATGCATAAGGGCACTTTCATGGAACTTTGTGACTTTCTTTCCCGTGCCCTGAAGCTCCAGAATACCAAGATGAGAGCAGCCCTCACAGTTGAGAAGAGAGTGGTGATAGTTCTGTGGAAGCTTGCAACGCCAGACAGCTACCGGTCAGTTGGGAATCAATTTGGAGTGGGCAAATCTACTGTGGGGGCTGCTGTGATGCAAGTAGCCAAAGCAATCACTGAGCTGCTGCTACCAAAGGTAGTGACTCTGGGAAATGTGCAGGTCGTAGTGGATGGCTTTGCTGCAATGGGATTCCCTAACTGTGGTGGGGTGATAGATGGAACCCATATCCCTATCTTGGCACCGGAGCACCAGGGCAGCCAGTACATAAACCGCAAGGGGTACTTTTCAATGGTGCTGCAAGCACTGGTGGATCACAAGGGACGTTTCACCAACATCAATGTGGGATGGCTGGGAAGGGTTCATGACGCTCGCGTCTCGAGGAACACTAATCTGTTTAAACGGCTGCAGCAAGGGATTTACTTCCCAGACCAGAAAATAACCGTTGGGGATGTTGAAATGCCTATAGTTATCCTTGGGGACCCAGCCTACCCCTTAATGCCATGGCTCATGAAGCCATACACAGGCAGCCTGGACAGTAGTCAGGACCTGTTCAACTACAGGCCTATCAAGTGCAGAATGGTGATAGAAGGTGCATTTGGACATTTAAAGGGTCGCTGGCGCACGATACTGACTCGCTCAGACCTCAGCCAAACCAATATTCCCATTGTTATTGCTGCTTGCTGTGTGCTCCACAATCTCTGTGAGAGTAAGGGGGAGACCTTTATGGCGGGGTGGGAGGCTGTGTGCTCTCCGCAAGCTCATCCTCCTCCTCCTCATCTTCCCCATCCGCAGAATCCTCAGGCATGGCTGAGATTACCCCCTCCTCAGAATCCACGGTCAAGGTGGGGTAGTGGTGGCGGCCCCCCCTAGAATTGCATGCAGCTCAGCGGAGAAGCGGCATGTCTGCGGTTCTGACCCGGACCTTCTGTTTGCTTCTTTGGTTTTCTGGTAGGCTTGTCTGAGCTCCTTAACTTTCACGGGGCACTGTAGTGAGTCCCTATTCTGGCCTCTCTCCATCATGCCCTTGGAGATTTTTTCAAATGTTTTGGCATTTCGTCTTTTGGAACGTAGTTCTGCTAGCACGGAATCCTCTCCTCATATAGCAATCAGATCCAGTACCTCCCGTACAGTCCATGCTAGTGCTCTTTTTCGATTCTCGGACTGCATGGTTACCTGTGCTGATGAGCTCTGCATGGTCACCTGTGCTCTCCACGCTGGGCAAACAGGAAATGAAATTCAAAAGTTCACGGGACTTTTCCTGTCTACTTGGCCAGTGCATCCGACTTCAGATTGCTGTCCAGAGTGGTCACAATGGTGCACTGTGGGATAGCTCCCGGAGGCCAATACTGTCGAATTGTGGCCACATTAACCCTAATTCGAAATGGCAATGTCGATTTCGGTGCTACTCCCCTCGTCGGGGAGGAGTACAGAAATCGATTTTAAGAGCCCTTTATGTTGGAGTAAATGGCTTCGTTGTGTGGATGGGTGCAGGGTTAATTCAATTTAACGCTGCTAAATTCGACCTAAACTCATAGTGTAGACCAGGCCAGAGATGTCAGCTGAACTGGTTGAGTAAAGAAGAAAGCAGTCTTCCGTGTACCGTCTTCAGAGCTGACTGCATTCCTATGCACAGAGCCATTACGGCGAATCGGGGCAACTGCCCTGGGTCCCGTGCTCTGGGGGGCCCTGCAGGAGGTGGGTGGGTGGGTGAGCGGGGTAAGAAGTAGGTGAATGGGGAGGTGATCAGCAGGCCAGCAGGCGGGTGGGGGGGGGGGGTGAGGAGGAGCCCCCCCCACCAGAACCTCCCTCTCCCTATAGTACCTCCTACCTGCAGGTGGACCACACCGATCAGCGCCTCCCTCTCCCTCTCAGAGCCTATAGCAGATAAGATGTTTTGCCCGCGGCATCATGAGGAACTGCAGGAGAGGGGAGCAGAGCGAGGGCGCAGCACGCTTATGGACAGGGGCAGAACTGGGCAGGGAAGAGGTGGTGCGGGGGCAGAGTGGGGGTGGGAAGAAACA